>NC_091677.1:8118333-8449166 GCF_042453785.1 Malus domestica | reverse complement strand
CCACGATGGATCTTGTGAATACAAATTAGAATTACCATGTTATTATCCATAACCCAAGTAGGGAATTATGTAGAGTCTTTAATTAAAATCGTGAAATGATATGCTATCTCATTGATTATTAACGTGATTAAATATTAATATTGTGCTTCGTGATTCCTTGATATGTTACAAGCTATGGATTGAGATATACTGTTGGAAGCATAGTGATTGGTATGATGTAGTGAAATATGATTTGACTTATGTATTGGAAATGGTTGTGACATGTGATTGAAATGCATATTGAATTGCTTGGGAGATGTGAGGTCTAGTAATGGACCGATAACCCATTGTGATGGGGATTTATTGCTTGATATTGTTTCGTTTCGTTGAGTCTTTGTGAATTGAGTAACTTGAATCATGTCTTATTCTTTCGAGCTATTGTTATGCTTCCTGGACTTCCGTTTAGTTTTGTTGAGTAGTCCGGAACTGAGTTCTGATTGGATTTCGTTGCGTGATGGTCCGGAATCCCTTCTACTTCGCGATTCCGTTGAGTGATGGTCCGGAATCATATCCTGATTGGATTCCGTTGAGTGATGGTCCGGAATCGTATCCTGATTGGATTCCGTTGAGTGATGGTCCGGAATTCCCTTTGGTGCCTTGGTTCCGTTGGGTGGTCCAAAATTTCCTTTTTAAGATATGTGGTCTTCGGGCGAGCTGTGACGCTCTAGCCCGCATTTTGACGTGTTGTATGTGTTATTGATGATGTGATGGTTGGCATTATTAATGGATGTGATTAAGGAATGATGTTGGTTATGGTAATTATGATTAGACTCATTGAACTTTATGACTAGTGAATATGATTGTGCTCCATCGTTTGTCCCTTGTAATGTGCATGTTATGCATTGTGATTTATTGTTGAGACATAGCGATTTAATTGATGAATTTTCGAGTGTAGTGAAATGACGAACTACGAATGGCTTGATCCCTAATGAGGGTACGTAGGCAGTCTAACGAGGAGGTTAGATGCAGCCATAAAGTACACGAAAAACTACTATGCGATTCGATTCTCGGGTTGTGCTTTGTACATATCTTGGAGGCGGGGTATGTTAGATACACGGATATTGGTGTCGTCACGTGTTGATCCTGGACGTATGTTGGGATCGGGGTGTGACAGCCATAATCAATTTATAAACGTTTATGGAATTATCAATCATATATATATATATAATATACGATGGAAAGGAAAATACCCACTCACCTGAGGTCCGTGCTACGACTCCCTAACATGCATATCGAGACATCACGAACCATTGTCGCCTATGACCAATTATCAAATCACATCTCAGAGTTCTGATCGATAAAAATACATAATTCACATAAAACACACCCCTAAGATTTGATCCGGGAGATCTGCATTACGAATTTCGGATCCGTTACTTCCAAAGATACACATTATTCTTCTAGAACAACATCCTAAAATTTCATTTCGATCCAACAGTCGGATCTCCGCCAATTGACAAAAACCAGGTGGCGGTCAACATTTTATTTTATGAACTCACAAATCCAATTCGGGAAGATCCGTGTATCAGATTCCCAATCCGTAAGTTTCTATGTTCCTTAAATATTATGTACTATAATGTATTAAAGTTTCATGACGATCCAACGGTCGGATCGTTGATTCACATCTTTACCAAGTAACGTATTTTAATGAATTTAGGTCCAAACGATCAACCTACGATATACAAGCACCAAAACTGAACTCAAGACATCTAATTTAGCCTAAGAATAACATCGACGTTCCCCTGGCCACGTGCCGCTGTACACGCCACCGCGGGTGGCGGTTGGCCGCCCTGATTTGCCAAAAAATTCAACTATTTCTAAAAAGAGTAAACTGTCGATTTGCCCCCTAAACTTTCACCGAACTTTCGATTTCCCCCCTGAACTTTTTGATTGGAAAATTTCCCCCCTAAACTAATTTTTTTAGCCAATTTGCCCCCTACCGTTAGTTTTTCAAACATTCCATCCAAATTTCTGTTAAGTGAGACCATGTGCACAACATATGAGGGTAGTTAAGTCATTTCACTCTTAAAAATGATTAAAAAACTGAAAATTTCCCTCTAATTCATATCCTCAATTTTATTTTTCACTCATTCCTATGTATAAAAAATGACATACGGTGTTATTGTCTTCATGGCATGAACATTCTAGTAATTTTACATTATTAAAAAAAATGATTAAACAAAAACAGATCGAAGAAAAGAAAAAGAAAAAAATACAAAAACCCCAGCCACCACCACTTCCTTTCCGCACCCCCATCACCCACCCCTACGACATCCTCCCCCTACCCTCATCTCCCTCAACCGTAACCCCACTCCCTGATTTGGCCCCACCTTCTGCTACCCCAATGACCCAACCCTTTTCCTGCATCACAAATCTCTCTCTCTCTCTCTCTCTCTCTCTCTCTTCCCACTTTCTTCGTTCCTTGCATTGTTCATAGAATAACAAATAGAGAGGGGAAGGAGGAGTCTCTGTGTGTGGGAAGGGGGAGGACCGGATATGGTGGTTGATGGGTCTCAGGGGTGGGAGGAGGTGGTAATGGTGGGTACAAGGAGATCGGCGGTAGAGGTAAAAAATAGAGGGAATTTTTTTTTTAAAATTTATTTTCAGTTTTTTAATCATTTTTAAGAGTGAAATGACTTAACTACCCTCATATGTTGTGCACATGGTCTCACTTAACAGAAATTTGGATGGAATGTTTGAAAAACTAACGGTAGGGGGCAAATTGGCTAAAAAAATTAGTTCAGGGGGGGAATTTTCCAATCGAAAAGTTCAGGGGGGAAATCGAAAGTTCGGTGAAAGTTTAGGGGGCAAATCGACAGTTTACTCTTCTAAAAATTACCAAAATTTACAGGAATGAAGATCTCAAAGAGAGGACAACTTTCATACATGTGGCCAAGGTCAATTTGGCTGAGAAAAGCCTCAATTTCTATAAAACCAATCGGAACCTTAGAATTTGGGTGGCCACGATCCTCCACCTCCAGTGTTCCACTGCCCCAACCAATGTTTGGGCATTGTTCCTGGCCCTATAGAAGTGTTTTGGTGGTGCTAATTGCAGGAACTAGCTTCAAGATTTGAGGATTTCTCACACGAACTCGTCACACCCCACCGACGGTTCTTCACCAAATTTCAACCAAAATTCTTCTAAATTTGGTTGGAAATGGAAGAGGGAAAGGTTGGATGATGATTTCAGGTGTGGAAGAGTTATGATTTGCCGGGAATAATGGCGAATATCATCAGAAATGGCTCAGGGAGGTCTGGGTTCTTCTCGGGTCGAACGGGTCACAGAGATGGGTCACAGGGATGAAGGGCACGATTTGGTGCTTCTCACTTCCGTCATTTCCCTCCCTGATCTCCCTTCCTGATTGGTTTCCTCACCTCCCTCTCTCATTTCCGATTGGGCAATGCCCATCTTCTTTCTCTTCCTATCCTCTGTTGCCATCAGGCAGCCTCCCCCTTCATTTTCTTCCCTTATTTCTTTTTCCCTCCTACTATTCTAACAATCAGTCCTAAAATAATAATAATAATAATATGAAATGAAAGAAATAATAAATAACAATCCTTACCAACATACATTTGGAATACAGTAAGGTAATAGTTCATACGCATCATGAACTAACGGTCAACGAAAATCAATACCTTCGGGTATTCTCGTAAATTCACAAAGTCATAAACAATACCCTCGCCACTAGGGTATTCTCGTAAATCAATAATCTCTTTATTTTATTTTTGAAAGCGACTAACATGTAATTATATAATGCTTCAATTCATAAAGTCATAAACAATGTGGCTCATAAAGTACAGGCTTGAAATTTTCATTTGTCAAAAGGGTTGTGAAGATTTTTGCACTGTGGTTAATGAATTAACTCATCCAGTATTTTACTAGAAATATTAAACTATAGATTGTCGACTATGAATCCAAATTATTAATCTGATTTGTCGCAGCGTATTGTTTGAATGGTTAATTTAGTATATCTTTATTAAAAATTAAAATGTACAATTCAGTATCACTGTCTAGTAAAAGAACGTCACCTAGTCTTTAGAAAGAGAGAATTGTGCTGAGCATTTGAAGATGATTCTTGTTTTCAGTGGTTGCTGAACCACAAGTAGATTATCCGAAGAGTGATTGGTTGGATATTTTGGCCGGAAGAAAAGAATGGCTTGTGTTTTCTGTGTTCCTTGGAAATGTCCCAGATAGTCCAAATGTATATCACAGGAGTCATGCTTTAGGGACAAATCAGTCCAACATGTACGCGATGGGGGACCATTACAGCAGGAATAGGATCTTATCCGGAATCTCTTTGTGAGGATTCCAACGATCACTTTATCATGTCCGTTCATCTTTCATCTTATGGTTAGAAATTATTTTAAAATTTTTTATTTAAAATTGATTACAAATAGTACCTGACGAAAACTAGCCGTAATATATGATGAACGGACACGATAAAGTAATTCATGAGATCCTCATCCATTACAACAATTGGATGGTGGTGATTTTTTGTTGCAGTTGAGTCTGGGAAATGAGATACATGGGATTAATTTCCTACAGTTTCTCTCTCCCTCTGTTTTTTTGGAGTATTTTTTTATTTTTCGGCGGTGATTTTCACTCCTAATTTTTCATCGAAATGAGAGTGTAAAACTAGGGATTGAGACTTGAAACCACACAGAATTTTTTCAGGTAAATTAACGACTGATATTTTACGGTTTTGCTCTTACCTGTCCTTCATGATATTTGAAATGGAAAGGGATCCTTGCCAGATCCCTTTCCTAGGGATCCTAAGGATCCCGTGCTCTCATCTATTTATCGTATATCGTGTTATCAGTTTTGATTAAGTATTATTCATATTTAATTTTAAATTTTAAATTTTGAAATAATTTATAACCTCACAATGTACGATAAACAAGTAAGATCACGGGATCCTTAAAATCCTTAGGAAAATGATTCGGCGAGTATACTTTTTCCATTTTAAATGATTGTGTAAAGACTAGGTGCTCATCCACTCCACTAGGTTGTTGCCTAAAATTGTACAAGTAGGACCCCCGTTGGTTCATAATCTTATCACAAACCTTGGATTGGAAGTAGACCTGGCAAACGGGTAAAATTATATCAATTCGTTAATAGGTTGTGTCGGATTAGCAGGTCATGTAAGAAATTGTCGTGCCTAATGTCTAAATCTAACAAACAATATCTTATTAATACGGATTTTCCATATTCTTCGAGATTTTTACAATCTAGGAATTGACATGTTTTGCAAGCATATTTCTAAAAGGGAACAATATTTATCTCTATATATCGTTTGAAATTCTCATGGTTTAATACGGATTCTATATCATAAAAAGTCTCTCTCTCGACTAATATGAATGCTCTCTCATTTGGGTCATATCTCTGCGAACGCAATCTACGCATCATTTACGTATTCTCTAACCCATTGCTTGAATTATTGCTTACTAACTTGACCGTCGGAGGCTTTTGAATGATACCACATTGGTACCTTAGGTTGATCATGGTTGTTTACTTTCTTACAGGTGACCGGACTTGCGTAGCTCGTCCGCCCTCGAAGGTGCATGAATTTGATTTCAGCATTTTTTTAGGCTAAACTTTTTTTCTTGATCCATGTGATGAGACAGTACTTTTAAATCAACCCATGTGGTGAAAAGTGTTAATCTTAACCCTGTGGTGAAGTTCGTTATCAATCGTAGTCCAAATTGAAATTTATGTCAAAATCTCATCCACATGCAAGGGTAAAAAAGGTCATTCCATTCTTTTTGGTAATTCCACTTTTTTTTTATAATCAACAAAAAAAGAAGGAAAAAAAAAAGAGAAGAAATCCCTTTCTAATCCCTACCCTTGTCAACCACAGCCACATCCATAGCGACCACCCACCACCTTCCCTCATCTCTGTCACATAACCCTAGTTATCCCGTCCACCACTATTCTTCTTAAAATGAAACTAAATTCAATGCTTGCATAATAACTTATATTCTAACCTAAACGCGACGAGGTACTTTGTGATTTTTTAAATCCTTAATTTGGACTATTGGCTCTCTTGAAATGAGAAGGTCTGATAATATGAACTTTGTAATTTTATTGTTTATTTTTTCTTTTATTGTAGCTCTAAAAGTTTTAAAAATGAAAAAAAATTTATGTCCATATGGTACTTTATGATTGGTTGATAGAATCAATAGAAACGAAAATAACAATTTTACCCCTACAAATGACAGAAGAATGAGGAAAAATTCAATTTAGACTATGATTGATAACGAATTTCACCATAGGATTACAATTAATAGTTTTTTCACTACAGATGTCTATTTAAAAGTAGGGTATCACCACAAGGATCACGAAAAAAATTTGGCCTTTTTTTACTCTATTACTATTAACTACATAAATTTTCACAAAAGAATGCAAATTAAAAATGCGAACTCTGGACTTCCAAAATGATTAAAATGAACACTTATTTGCCACACCAAAATTACTTGTTTTATTACAATTTATAGAAAACACAAATTAAAATAAAAAAAATTTAAATTTAAATCTCAGCATTTTTTGGGAGGTGCCGATTCACTCTGCAAAGGGTCCCCAAAATATGAGGGTCGGCCCTGCCTTCGTTGAAGAACAACTGAAGGGTGAGTTGAGTTGGAAGTTGCAAATTCAAAATATAAATACACATATTATGATTTCTTCTCTTATTCTTAACATTTATATATAGAGTAGTGTTGTGTTGTGTGTGTGTGTGTTTTTTTTTTCGTCAATAGTTAGGTGGCGTTTTGAGATGAAAAGTGGGTCTCAAATTTGAATGAGGAGGGCCATAAGGGTGGTTAACTTCCCCTATTGCGCTAAGCCTTCTCAAGTGGTGTTAGAACTTAAGATCTTTGGGACGTTTTAGCAGGGTCGGCTCTAAAGGTAGCTGGATAAGACGATCGCCTAAGGTCTTTGATCCCGGGGGGCCCCAAAATTTTTGTTCATAAAGCCTGTATCTAACATATAAATATATAAAAGTTAAGTCATATCAAGAATTTGTTGCTGGTGTTGTGGAAATGGGGAGCCCTTCTTACCTTAACAGAGTGTGTTAATGTGTGTTCGATACTCGATGGTAATGTATTATTAAAAAAATATTCATAAAAAAAAAAAAAAAAAAAGAATCCCACTATAAACCATCCACTACGACTCGGGCTCTATAATCTCAGGACGTGGATGTCTTATAATAGAAGATGAAGGGGTGGTTTGGGAGTGAGGTGCTTAAAAAAAAGTACCCATGAAAAAAAGATGTGAGGGTTTTAGGTGTTTGGTAAACTAAAAAAAATGGCTTATTTTGGAAGCTGTTGTGAGAATAAGCTGAAATCAAAGGAAAAAGCTGAAGCTGCTATTTGCAGCTTTGGAAAACTGGCTTTTTTTCAAAGCAAACGAAGCTACAGTGCTCCGTTAATGAAAAGACCCACTATCAGACTGCTCATTTTTTTTTTCCAAAAGCACTTTTA
The DNA here is from genome assembly GCF_042453785.1 of Malus domestica. Classification (NCBI taxonomy): domain Eukaryota; kingdom Viridiplantae; phylum Streptophyta; class Magnoliopsida; order Rosales; family Rosaceae; genus Malus; species Malus domestica. The sequence goes on along the minus strand of NC_091677.1, from coordinate 8,441,651 downwards.
CAAAAAAGTTTACCAAACACTCTACTGATTTATTTCACAGCTGTTTATTCTCACAACAGATTTTTTTCAAAGCATAACAATATCAAACCAGCCCGAAGAATGATGTCACCTGGACAACTACAGGTCGTCGGGGGTAGCTAGAATCCTTCATTGGATGACCACAGGTGGTCTGAGATAGAGAGATCTCGTGGAAAAAAAATCACACGGAGGCGCTGAGAGGTGATAAGAGAAATTGAGGAATGAGGGATGACACATCAAAATGATGTCATTTCGATCGCTCCTGGGTTTGGACATCGACTCGGCTCGAAGTGGCGGCTCAACGGTGTGGCTCACCGGGAGGCTCGACTGTGCGGCTTACACTGCTTTAGGTCGTGACTTGGCGGCGTGGCGTGGCGCACCATTATGGTTTTGAAAACACCTTTTTGATTTTTTTTTAATTGAAGGAGAGAGGAAGAGAGTGAGAGAGAACATAAGAGTAGGGAGAGTTTTATTTTTTTATTATTATTTTTTTAAATTAGAAATATTAAAATCACATGTAGGTGAGATTTAAACAATAAACCGCACAATTTTGTTTTGTGAAATTACGTTACTACTGTGAACACGGAAAATTCCTGAAACGAAAGAGACAAGAAACGACGTGCTCAAACAAATATTAAGTATTTTTGATGATTTTGGGTTACAATCTCTCTCTATTTTGATCCTCTGATTCGATCTCCGTAAGGTGTTGATTGGTGGGTGTTTCGTTGATCCAAGGGCCGTCGGGGCTTGATCTTGGATGAACTGTTTGGAAGTTTCTTCAAAGGGCCGTGGGCTTGATCTTTGAAGGTGGATTTGAGCGGATCTTCAAGGAGCCGTTGGGGCTTGATCTTGAGGATGAATGTTTCTTCAAGGGCCGTTTGAGGCTTGATCTTGAATAACGGTGATGAGCGGATCTTCAAGGGCTTTTGGGCTTGATCTTGAAGAAACAGTGATGAACAGATCTTCAAGGGCTTTTGGGCTTAATCTTGAAGAACGGTTGGATGTGTGTGGATTTGTCGACGTTGTTGATCTAAAGGGCCGTTGGGGCTTGATCTTGGATGAACGGATGATGAACGATGGTGCTTTCTTCAAGGGCCGTCGGGGCTTGATCTTGAATTGGTGGATGATTGTTGATCCAAAGGGCCGTTGGGGCTTGATCTTGGATGAACGATGAACGAAGAACGAAGAGAGCTTTCTTGATTCTTCGGGCACCTGGATGCTTGAGAGCTTCGGAGTTTCAGAGCTTCAGAGCTTCAAGGTGTAATATGAATTGGTTCCCTCAAATGAATGAAATGGGCTTGTATTTATAGAATTTTCCAAGGCCTAATTTTGAATATAATATTCCAGATGAAATAAGTCGTTTCTGCCAGGTGTTGACACGTGTCCTATTTGATGACTTTTCCAACTTATTTCAATTTTCGTTGAGTCACACGCTACGTGTAAAATTTATGTAATACATGAGCGTTGACACTTTTATTTATCGGTCAACATTTATTTTACTGAAATTTCGATGTCTACAAATGCCCCCACTTCAAGGCGCGTCGTATACATGTGATTGTCATGTGTAGGAAATGCGTTTTGAAGTCCCTTACTGTAGATGTCGATCCAAGGGCCGTTGAGGCTTGATCTTGAATTGGGCTGGAGATTTCTTCAAGGGCCGTCGAGGCTTGATCTTGAATTGGGCTTGAGATTTCTTCAAGGGCCGTTGAGGCTTGATCTTGAACTTTTGTTTGAAATTTCTTCAAGGGCCGTCGAGGCTTGATCTTGAAGGTTGAAATTGGGCCACAAGGAGCTTCATGTGGTAGATGATATTTGGCTTTGGTAGTGGATGAATCGGCACGTATTTTGTTGCGCTTGTTGACTTTCCACAGCTTTGATCTTGAACTGGGTTGGAGGATTTTCTGGATTCCTCCAATTGTTGATTTTCCACAGCTTGTTCTTGAACTGGATTTGATTCAAATATGGTGAACGCTTGATCTTGAATCGGACTTGTGATTTCCTCAAGGGCCGTCGAGGCTTGATCTTGAATTTGGCCGGAAACTTCTTCAAGGGCCGTTGAGGCTTGATTCTTGAAGGTTGACTCGAACACATGGCAAACAGGCACGAGGTGAAGGTGATAACCTGTTTCTTTGTTCAATCTTTCTAATTCACACCTGAGTAGTTTGGTCAACGGTATGATCTTCAAGATTGATGGGCTTTTCTTCCAGTTGGTGACTTGATCTTTAAGGATTCGATTCAAGGGTGGTGAATCGGCACGTGCAGCCCACAACGCCTAGTAAGTCGACCCAAGAATTTGAGGGTCAAAACGAGTTCTTCATCTCAGACTCTTTCTGCCGAGTTGGCTGTGCATGCTGCATTCTTCTCTGCTTGTTTCTTCAGGCAGATATGGCAGCTTCTCGAGTTCCTCAGTTCGGACTCCTTCTGCTGAGTTGACTGTGCAGACCACATTCTTCTCTGCTTGTTCCTTCTGCACTTTGTCTCCACATGCTGCAAGGTATCATTTTCACTTGCCTTATCTGTTCTCCAGGCAGATGTGGCAGCTTCTTTGGAAGTACAACAGCAGTGCGAAACGAGTACTCGAGAGCAGTGCTAGGCAGGCAATCAGGGAAGGGTTCCAAGCAGTCGGTTCCTTACCCGAGTTTGAGTGGAAGTTCCGGCATATTGTTTTCTTTATCCTTGTCTTTGTAGGTAAGAACAAGGACAAAGGAAAGGACAGGGAGAACGCATGATATGAGATACTCTTGCTTTCTACCCTGGTGATATGAGATACTTTTGCTTTGGAGTCATTTGTTTGCTGAGGTACCCCAAGGAATAAGGAACACTGAATGACTCGAGAGGTTTCGTTGGGAAAGCATTTTTGGAGATGAAGAAATGTTATGTATGTCTACCTTACTATGTAAGGTGAAGGTGGACAGTTTATAGGAAGTTCTTTAATACCTGTAGAGGTACTATTCTTTCACTCGTGTCGGCAACTAACGCGTGATTGAACAGTAAAATTTCACGTGCTTTCTCCTTCACCGAAAATCTTCGACAAATTGCCCGTGATTTGCGCAAAGTTGAGTGTGCATATGACAGGTGATGACTCGGCTGAAAAAGACTGGCGCCTCTTCGATATCTGGGATTGGCGCTTCGACAAATTACCCGTGATTTCCGCAAAGCTGAGTTTGCGTGTGAAGGGTGCCGACACGTTTGGAAAAGCAAGATGCTTCTCCGATTTCTGAGCTTGCCTCTTCGATTTTTGAATTGGCGTCTTCGAATTCTGAGCTTGCCCCTTCGATCTCCGAAATCCCGTCGAGTGTTGATTTTTTATAGAGGCACGATGTTCGTTTCAAAGCACACTTGAATTTTACTTGTGAAAACTCCCTTCTTGCACTTCTAAGATCTTGATTCGTCCGACCTCTTCTTCCTTCAACACTTTGAAAATGTCTGGACCCTCCGACCGTCGTTTTGATTTGAACCTTGGTGAAGAGGTAGTCCCATCTTCTCCAGATAACATATGGCGCCCATCCTTCATATCCCCTACTGGTCCTCTTACTGTTGGGGATTCGGTGATGAAGAATGATATGACCGCTGCGGTGGTGGCCCGGAACCTTGTCACTCCCAAAGATAACAGACTACTTTCCAGGCGGTCTGATGAGTTAGCTGTTAAGGAGTCCCTGGCTCTTAGTGTGCAGTGTGCGGGTTCTGTGTCCAACATGGCCCAACGCCTATTTGCTCGAACCCGTCAAGTTGAATCGTTGGCGGCTGAAGTGATGAGTCTCAAACAGGAGATCAGAGGGCTCAAGCATGAGAATAAACAGTTGCACAAGCTTGCACACAACTATGCCACAAACATGAAGAGGAAAATTGACCAGATGCAGGAATCTGATGGTCAGATCTTACTTGATCATCAGAGGTTTGTGGGTTTGTTCCAGCAGCATTTGCCTTCTTCTTCTAGGGCTGTACCGCGTAATGAAGCCTCAAATGATCAACCTTCAGTGCCTCATTCTCCTGGGGTTCCGCCGAGTACTGAGGCGCCACCTGATCGTCCTTGAAGATCCCCTCTTGTAAATTTGATTTGATTTTTTTTTTATTTTTTTTATTTTTTTTTATTTTTTTTTTAAATGTATGTATAATGCAAATTTATGTAAAATTTCCAGAAAAATAAATAAAATGGACTTCTATTTCTCTCAATGCTTTTTTTTTTTTTTTTTTTTTTTTGCTATATACATACATATATTATGCACACACACATACATACATATTAATTTTTCACATTGACTGATCCACCATTCCAAAACCTTTTCCCCTTTTTTTTGCATGGTGCTAGCCACCAAGGATCCATTTACTTCTTTATATATATATATTTTTTTTTTCTTTCTTTCTTTTTCTGCACATGGTGCCAGACGTTTCTTTCTTTCTTTTTTTCTGCACATGGTGCCAGACGCACCATGAAGCCCTTTACTTTTTTTTATTTTATTATTTATTTATTTATTATTATTATTATTATTATTATTATTATTTATTATTTTTTATTTATTATATATATATATATATATAGGGATAGAGGGCTTGCAGAGAGCATCGACGGAGATGGACGGAGAAAGGGAGCCGGAGGTGTGGAGTTCGTGGCTGATCATCCTTGCTGGGCAAAAGGAAAGGTCTTGCAGAGGAGGACGAGGACGAGGACGAGTCGGCGACATGGCTGCTGCTCTTTGCTGTTTGCTATGCTCGCTGCATGGAAGGATGCCCATAGCCAGGGTGGTTGTCTGCTGCAAAGGAGGCTGTCTCCCTACGCTCTGTTGCACTCTCACCGTCCGTATTTTCTCTGAAAGCTTCGCGGAGCTCCGACCGAGAGAAGATCCTCAGCAAATTCCTGTCGCCCTTGGCTGCTGTACAGCCTCATTCACATCCGTCACAGCTGTCACCTTACCCGTTAACTACCTTGGCAGCCTCACTGCTCCGTCGAGCATCCTCGAAGCCATGTCCGCGCGGACGGAAATAGCCGGCACTGGAGGAGAAAAGAAGGTGGTTGATGGATCTAGACCAAACTCGCTGGAGTTGCAGTGGAGGTGCGGTGCTGGGCGATGAGCAGGTTCGAGAGCAGCGGAGCTTCAGTAATGGAGGGCACAGGTCTTGCCAGGAACCGATGCGGGAAAAGAAGAATAGTTTATTGCAAAAAAAAAAAATATATCCGCAGGAAGTTCTCTTCTTCCAGTAGACTTTGCTTCCCGAGCTGACGATTATGATGCAACAGTCGAAGTTCCATCAATGGAGGGCATATATTGTTGTCCAGCAGACTGAATCCCGGTAGCAGGGCTGCATGGTAGGCCATTGCCTGGAAGCAGGATTTTCAACGTGAAAATTACCACCATTTACTGGGAATGCTTGAGATCCAGGGGCAGGAACTAGAACAGGCGAGGGTGACGGGGGAAGGACGAAGACAGGATAGCAGCACAAGCAATAACTTTCGAGGATCCTATTGCTCAGAGAAGGTCACGAGTATGGTGATGAAGTTGGAAGCTAGAGGACGATGATGACGAGCATGGATGGTCGGGGAGTTGGGTTGCTGTTGAAGACATTTGCGAAAGAAATGGAGTTGTCTGCAGAAGGTGATGCTTTGTTCTCTGTACATTGGCATAGCTGCACTTCAAATCACAACCGTCTTCGTCGTCATCATCCTCACCGTCACGTCCCTCGTCGTCGTCTTGGAACGGAGGGTCCAATACAGAAACAGGACTGCATTGTTCCTTCTCTTCCTCCTTAACCTCGTTGCGTGAAACCTCTCTGTGCGCATAAATGGCGTCAGCGCCGATCGCCTTCGCCAGCTCCACCAAAACCGTCTCGAGCTTCCCGATTCTGACCACCAGATCGGACCCTCTCGCCTGGAGATTCTTCCGGAGGTCCGCCACCGATTCGACCAAGAACGACGCCTGGTACGAGCCTGTCTTATCGAACCCAGAAGAGGATTTTTCGTAGTCCTTCGGATCGAAGCAGTAGACGGGCAAGACCGATACGGACTCGTTATTGGCCGAGTTGAGGCATTCGTTTTTATGGACTCGTAAATCGTTTCGGAACCAGACAATGGAAGCTCGACGGATTGCGGCCCCATTGGAGGGGTCGAAGGGGCGGCGCGGACCCTAAAGAGAGAGGGCTCTGCAGAGGGTTGGCGGAGATGGTGGATTTAAAGGAGAGCTTGGGCGGAGTTACATTAGCCGTGGAGAGAGAGGAAGAGCTTTGTGATGCAGCGAGAGAATTCGTGAGCAGATGAACAGTTTTAATGGAAGAGATGGTGACTTGGGGAGATCTGGAGAGGATGATAGCCTGGTGGACGTGGGCATCGCACCCAACAATTTAATGGCGCCGATCTGAGCACTCAGCAGCAACAGGTGATGGTGAAGATGGCCGGGAGTCGCATCTAGAACCATGTCGGTGACTCGGGACGAGCCAACTCCGGTGTGGAGAGTGACCTGGTCCTGCGGTGTGGACTGATATGGGCTATTTTCCTGGGCCGGGCCTTGAACTTTAAAAGGTGGGCCACGGGTTAGGATTTGATGGTGTGGATTTGGGAAGGGGAAGCAGCTGTGAAAATGGAGGAAGGCTTAGGCCTGCTGGAATTGCAGATGTTATTTGATCTGCTTGAGGCATATATATATATTATATATATATATATATATTTTTTTTTTTTCCTTTAAGCAGTAGTATTTTTTTTTTTTGGACAAAATAATATTGTAATAACATCAAACTTTAATAAAATTTCTTATTCTTTATTTTGATGTGACTGAACTCAAATTTTGAATATTCGAGCTGCCTACGTACCCCTCCAAAGAAGAGATCAAGTCGTAACGTAGTTCAAATACATACATATATATATATATATATATTTTTTTTTTGGTATTTTCTTTTTTTTTTGTGCCGTTTGCAGTTTCAGCTCATGCAGGCAAGGAGTGTTGGTGTCGTTTGCAGTTTCAACTCGTGCAGACAAGGAGCATTTGGTGTCGTTTGCAGTTTCAACTCGTGCAGACAAGGAGCATTTGGTGCCGTGTTGCAGTTTCAGCTCGTGCAGGCGAGGAGCCTCGTGTCCTACAGTTTAGGCTCGTGCGGACAAGGAGCTTTGTGCCGTGTTGCAGTTTCAGCTCGTGCAGGCGAGGAGCCGTGTGTCTTGCAGTTTAGGCTCTTACAGGCGAGGAGCCTTGTGTCCTACAGATTAGGCTCGTGCGGACAAGGAGCTTTGTTGAATTTGTCAAGCAATTTTGGAGAGGCGTTCCTCACAATCTTCATAGCAAGGAGCCTTGACCGAGTGATTGAAGAAGTCTTCGGGTAAGAAATCACGCATCGTGATGGGGATGGACGATCTATATGTCGAAATTTCATCATCTTCAACACGTTCACGTTGCTTTGAAGGTTGACAAGAGCTGCTTTGCCCCCTTTCCGATTGGCGGACTTGTGGAGGAGACGTATGCTTCTTGTGCAATTTCTTAGGAGTGACTTGAGTCCATCCTTCAATTTTGCTTGTCTTGGACGATGCCCCCAGCGGTTGAGGTGAAAACTTTGAGTCGGAAGAGCCAGAAGTGAAGGTGGTATAGTTTGACTTCGCCACTTCGTCAAGATCTAGCTCGATGATTCCTTTCTGAGCCAGCTTCATGATGAGATCTTTCAGCACGAAACATTTTTCTGTCGGATGACTGATGAAGCGGTGGAATTTACAGTATCTTGGACTGTCGGTACGATTCATCTCTTCCGGCCGTCTGCACTCAGGCAAACTGATCACCTTCTTGTCCAACAGGTCATCCAGCATGGCAACCACATCAGAGTCGGGGAATGGATAAGTCTTCTCCTCAAGCTCCTTCAAAGTGCGTCTACGCATCTCTTGATCATGAAAAGCTTCGTTTTGAATCGCCTTGCCTCGTGTAGGGATTTTGACGGGAGCTGTGTTGACTGTCATTGCTTCTTTGGTGGATTTCCACGTAGCCTTCTCCACCTTTGGCCCAAGAACTTTGTCGTTCTTGTAGTCGGCGATCGGTTCCTTCTTCCCATGATGGGCGATGCTCAACTCCATGTCATGGGCGCGAGTGGCCAATTCCTCGAAAGTCCGTGGTTTAATGCCTTGAAGGATGTATTGCAAACCCCATTGCATGCCTTGGATGCACATCTCGATTGAAGAGGTTTCCGAGAGCCTGTCTTTACAGTCGAGGCTTAGAGTGCGCCATCTGTTGATGTAGTCAATGACTGGCTCGTCCTTCCACTGCTTTGTGCTCGTTAGTTCTAGCATGCTCACAGTGCGGCGGGTGCTGTAGAAGCGGTTGAGGAATTCCCTTTCCAATTGCTCCCAGCTGTTGATGGACTCAGGCTCTAGGTCCGTGTACCACTCAAAGGCATTTCCTTTCAGCGAGCGCACAAACTGCTTGGCGAGGTAGTCTCCCTCCGTCCCCGCGTTGTTGCAAGTTTCGACGAAATGTGCAACGTGCTGCTTTGGGTTTCCTTTTCCATCAAACTGCATGAACTTTGGTGGTTGATAACCCCTTGGCATCCTTAGGGCATCAATCTTCTTGGAATAGGGCTTCGAGTAGAACAAGGAGGTATGTGAGCTCCCTTCGTACTGTGCCTTGATGGTGTTGGTGATCATCTCCTGCAGCTGCTGGATAGAAAGAGATCCCATGAGTGCCGCTGCTTGGTCTGGCTCCGGCTTCCCATCGATTTTCTTCACCGGGGGTTCTTCGTCTCCGCCAGCTCCTCCCTTTAGTGGATCATCTTCTGGGTCGGGTTTATCGCCGTCCTGCGCCTCCAGTCGGTTGACTAGTGCTGCAATTTGCAAGTCTTTTTCTTCCACAGTTCGGGTTAGCCTTGCGATTGCTTCATTCATTTGAGCCAGCTGCTCATCGATTGAAGTTGCTCCAATGGTCATGACTTGCATGGCTGAACTGTCGCTTGAATCGGCATCGGAGAGCATGGATTCGGAGTGTTTCCTTGGGCTTTCCCCCCTTGGTGCCCTTAGTGAGGCTAAGGTGATCAAAGGCTCGTGCCTTGGGTGCTTTTGTTCCCTTGGCAGAGTTGATGCAGAGGTGAAAGAGGCGGTAGAAGTAGCTCTTGCCATGCTTCGAGTCGTGATGCCCAAAGTGACACCAGTTGCGACGAGGACGCTTTTGTTCTTTGCACCGGTTGCGGGAACAGTTTGAGCCTTCCTTGATGCCATTAATTTTGGAAGTGTGCTTGAATTTCTTGAACGGAGAAAGAGATGAGAGGCAGAGATTGTCCCACCGGGCGTGCCAATTTGTGAACACGGAAAATTCCTGAAACGAAAGAGACAAGAAACGACGTGCTCAAACAAATATTAAGTATTTTTGATGATTTTGGGTTACAATCTCTCTCTATTTTGATCCTCTGATTCGATCTCCGTAAGGTGTTGATTGGTGGGTGTTTCGTTGATCCAAGGGCCGTCGGGGCTTGATCTTGGATGAACTGTTTGGAAGTTTCTTCAAAGGGCCGTGGGCTTGATCTTTGAAGGTGGATTTGAGCGGATCTTCAAGGAGCCGTTGGGGCTTGATCTTGAGGATGAATGTTTCTTCAAGGGCCGTTTGAGGCTTGATCTTGAATAACGGTGATGAGCGGATCTTCAAGGGCTTTTGGGCTTGATCTTGAAGAAACAGTGATGAACAGATCTTCAAGGGCTTTTGGGCTTAATCTTGAAGAACGGTTGGATGTGTGTGGATTTGTCGACGTTGTTGATCTAAAGGGCCGTTGGGGCTTGATCTTGGATGAACGGATGATGAACGATGGTGCTTTCTTCAAGGGCCGTCGGGGCTTGATCTTGAATTGGTGGATGATTGTTGATCCAAAGGGCCGTTGGGGCTTGATCTTGGATGAACGATGAACGAAGAACGAAGAGAGCTTTCTTGATTCTTCGGGCACCTGGATGCTTGAGAGCTTCGGAGTTTCAGAGCTTCAGAGCTTCAAGGTGTAATATGAATTGGTTCCCTCAAATGAATGAAATGGGCTTGTATTTATAGAATTTTCCAAGGCCTAATTTTGAATATAATATTCCAGATGAAATAAGTCGTTTCTGCCAGGTGTTGACACGTGTCCTATTTGATGACTTTTCCAACTTATTTCAATTTTCGTTGAGTCACACGCTACGTGTAAAATTTATGTAATACATGAGCGTTGACACTTTTATTTATCGGTCAACATTTATTTTACTGAAATTTCGATGTCTACAACTACATTTGACATTTTATGGTGATAGAAAAACTAAATAGTCTTTTTATCATTTTTTGGTTGACAATGAAAGTTCTATTAATATGTAGTTTAGATAATATAATAGTGAATAATAATTTGAGTAGAATATATAATTTGGTAATCGAAAATTAGGGTACATGCTCACTCGTGAGTATTTCATGCAATCAAGTTGAGAAAATATTGACATTTAAACCGTATTTTAGAAGATTTTTTTGTGAAGAACCTTGATTGCGATGATATATGGTTATATTAATTCCTATTTCAGTAGGACTATATCAATATATATATAGTTATATCAATTCCTATTCAGATAGAAGTCATATACTAATTATAAATTATAATTAGAAATTACATTTCTTTAATACAAAAGGAAAACTAATGAAAAGTGATTGAAATGTTTTAGTTTTAATTATAAAAAAAACCTTGTTATAAGTTTTGTTTAATAATTAGTACAAGGTCCATATTAAAGTAGTCCAACTAAAAATGGCCCAACTATAATAAATAATGATTTGTCGATTATACCCCCGAACTTTTTTAGGTTGAGTTCCAAATTTTCGTCGTTAATGGAGCTCATCGTTGTTTTGCAGACCTTTTTTTTTTTTTAAACAAAAATATAGATCCTCATGCTATTTAATTTATATTTTGTATTATTTCGTTGAAATGTGATCGTCGTTATTATTCATAGTGTATTCAAGGTACTGTTTTTCAAATTTTTATCGTCAGTGAAGTTCATTGTTTGTTTTTCTAGAAAATATACTTGAGATATGCACGCTATTCAATAATAACGACGGGTCACTGTTTCTGAACTATAAAAATAAACTGTTTCTGGATCCAAATGAAATAGACACACGGTTTCTTAAATGTAAGCTAGAAAAGAAATAATGAAATTCACTGTATTTGGATTCAAAGCAAAATAAGCACCATGTTTCTTAAATATACTCAACTGATGCATGAAAAAAAAAATAGTCAAAGGTTAAAACATAGACTATTTCTGGAACTAAGTTACTATCTCTGGAATCTAAGTTACTGTTTCTGGAATTTAAGTCCCTTTTTCTGAATTTTGGTTATTTTCTTTCCGGATACAGTGTTTGTTTGTGCACAGACAAAACAAACACTATATTTGATTTTTTTTTTCCAAAAACAATGTTATGTTTTGGGTTATCCAGAAACAGTTTTATTTTTTTGTTCTTTTTTTTTTCTAGACACTTTTTTCGCTGGTTTCTGCGATTAAACTTCTTTGAACTTGTTTCGACGGTTTTGTTCCAATGAATGCTTTATTTTTCAACTTTGATTTGAACTTTGATTTGGTTGTTTTTGAAATTGGGAAATTCGATTTGATAGGAAAACATGGAGTTATTATGGCGGTTTCATGCTGGGTTGAGGTTGGTGAAGAGTTAAAACAATATTAAATCATTTATGGGTATTTACGGAAATGTAGATTTGTAGTGGGTTGGGCTTGTAAGTTTGACCTCTGAACAATAGTTTTGGATGATTTTTTATTAAACTTTGAGTCATTTTGGTTAAATTACATTTTTGGATGGTTTTTGGTTAAATATGTGTTGGCCCAAGCTCTTTTCATTAAAACTCCCTAATACAAACAATAATTCCAAAGAAGGTTCCAGATTAATTTACTTTGATTTAACACATCCCAGCCTACCTACATGTTATCAGTGGGTATATGCCACAGCCCATCCCGAAATTTATTTGTCGGGGATATGAAATGATGGAATTGCCCTTAACGGTTGCTAAGGTACGTATGACATATTATTGGTTTAAACGCATACTCTCCTAAAATCTTGGAAATAAAATTTGGGTTGGATTAAAGTTGTTTTGCATTTTGTGTGGTTAGGGGAAGGACACACACTCAAAAACAAACCTCACACTCTCTCTCTTATCCCGTGCTCTCTCTCTCCTCCCTCTCAGTTCACTCACTCTCTCTTCCTCTCGAAACCGTACGGACAAGGCACCAAACCCTCAAATCTTCACGGATTGATGCCAAAATGGTGAGTTTCTTCATCCTTGCAACCTCCTGAGTTGAATGGTACCATTTTTAGAACTGGAAACCTTCAATATCATCATGAAACCATAACCCCGAAAATGTGCATTGTTCATGCACACGTGAAATGTTGATTTTCAGGGAATTTCAAGCTCACAGTGAGCTTAGTGAGGTCCCAAGGAAGCTTGGAGTACTTAGTTTGAAGGTTTTGGACGTCGGGATCGTAAGGTTCGAACTTGGCCGGTTTTCTTGGAGTTTCTCCGGTGAGATTTCGTAATTTTTAGAGCCTTAAACTAGTGTAACGTGATTCTACATGCTTAGGGCTTCATTTTGGTATAAAATACGTTGAAAATGGTTGAGAAATGACGGAGAACAAGGAGATTGAAAAATCTCCAGTTTCCCGACGCCGGTGAAACTAGTCCAGCGACTGGAGGTAAGGGATGATGCGCGTGGGGGCGCGTGGACCCGTGCCTATCCCGGAGCGTGGGGGCGCATGGCAAGTCCAAATTTTTTTCTAAAAATACCTCGACGTCCATGACGTCGAGTAGGTCACTGTGATATATTCATATACCCAATTTGAGCATCATATGAGAAGTTATTACGTATTGTTGGTTATGTGCTTTAAATAGCGTTTTTATAGTTGTTTCGTATATAGGTGATACCTATCCCGAGGACAAGCGCATTTAAGGACGTCACGGGGGTTACGACCCTTCGACATACCAGTGAGTGGGCACTATTTTCTGTATTTACCTATATAGTACTGATTTTCCCAGAAATTGAATTTAAATGAAAGTATGTTTTCAAATGCCATGCATGCATATTATATGAAATATATGAATTAGTATTTGATGCATATATGTGAATTGGTGTTGTGGACGCACATGTGAGTATCAAGTGAGTTTGATGTTATTCATATGGTTTATTGATGATGTGAATTGCGTTGAGAGCTCAAACATGCACCCCTGGTGTTAGTACTTATATTATTCACCCCGCACCACACGCTCACCTTGGATCTAAGTAGGTGCATGTCGTACAGACCATTAGAGGGTTCCGACATGTCGTACAGACCATGAGAGGTGGTTCCGACTTGTAGGTGATTTTAGATTATTATATAGCTGTTGATGAGAGAAGCAATAGGGCGTATTCTTACACCTTTCTTATCGTACAGACTACTTCAGGTAGTTCCGATGTATGTGCAGAGTAGCGTTGTACATGTCACTGTGGTGACTCCGGTTGGTTGGATATTGAGCTATTGAATTAACCGTACATGACCAACTGCAGGGTCTCCGGTTGATTCTTTATTTCACCTGTTATAATGTTGCATCCTTATTCTGTTACTGACGCTTATTGCATGGCATACTTCTGGTTTTTTGATAAAGATTGGTGATTTGAGATATTTGAAGAATTATACACATATTATGTTACTTTCTGAGAAAATATACAGGTTTTACAGCGCGGGGTTAGAAATGTTATTTAATAAAATGTTTTCGAAAAGTTTTGTTTTACTGACCCACTCAATTTTGTTTTGTGCCCCTTCAAGTTATAGTTAGCGGTGTTGGTGGCCCACGAGGATTTCTACGGCGTACTGACAGACTACATAAATGTAGGACTCACCTTCGGGTGTTGTAATTTAGTTATGGTCCTACTTGACTGCACCTAGTACTTATGCTCTGAATATGTGTGTTTCGCACTTAAACTCACTCTAGCATGTTAGTTGGATATTATTGCTAGTAGTTGGTTTTTATTCCTTCGTATTTCTCTTATCTATTGCTTCCACGTCGCACTTTTGGTTACATCACACTCACGTGACGGCCAGCACGCCTTAATTCTCGGATCAGGGTGTGTGAGTATATATATGAATTCTGCTCACGGATTGATGTCCAGTTTAAAAACTTAATTACGCCAGGAATTTTATACCTAATTTGGCTAGAAATATAAGTAGCCTTTTTAGTAAAACTTCCAAAACTGGGAATATACGGTAAGATAAAAAGAAAAGAACAAAAGGAGAAGTGGTTCTGCACCGTCTAAATGACGAGAAATTTTTCATTCTGAATGAAACCATGAAATTAAAGTAAAAGGAAAGGTGGTCCCCAAAACGCGCTTAACGTGGGAACATTATTGGTGGTCCAAAGATGGCAGGTTAAGTTAGAAGAGTCTAGTATACCATGGACTGCTTTTAGTTGTAGCGAAGGCCATTTCGAATGGCTTATAATGCCTTTTGAATTGAAAAAAGCGAGACGTTTTAATATCCAGTTTAAACGAAAATTTTCACTCCGCGATACCATGAATCGTATACAGTATATACTCTGCATTTATAAAAAGAAAAACTAATGAAAATAGTTTGAAAATTTGAAGTTTTAAAAAAGATGACAAAATAAAGGGTAAAATAAATAGTACTAGCATTAATTTTTTAATGTAAAAATATAATTTTTCGTTAAAATGAACAATACCAAAAATTTCTCGTTAAAATTTTCTTTGTAAAAAGAAAATTGTGGACCATGCTTGATGAAGCCTCCCAAAATTGACTCGTTCTGTTTTTTCATTGCTATGGCCGTTTGCGATCGCATAGTTGGCACCATTAAGTGTGTACGAAAGAAACAATTTCTGATCACTGTTGTGGAGAATTCTAGTGGTGCCTAGAATGTTTAAAAAGAAGGTGGGACATGACAGCTAAGTTGAACATCATCACATCTTCCAATACTTTCGTCAAAATTTGTTTGGGTGTGACTAGAATGACAACAACTAAATGTTACATATACACCGCTGCGTAAAATTTGGTGACAATGAAACAAAGATATAAGAATAAAAATTTAGGATAAATTGGATCTTCTAAATTATCATCTTAGTTAAAATTGATCTTCTATTTTTTTTTGTTTTTTTTGGTAAATTAACTTCCTGAACTATCTAAAATCAGTCAATTAACCAATTACCGTTAGATTGCAAAATCAATTCTGTCAAATTTAAGGAAAAATTAGTCATTTCATCATCAATTGTTACTTGTCAGTTATAACCATCAATAAAATTTTGACACATGAACACAGAATGATTAAAAAACATATAGCATAAAGAGAAAACATAAAAGAACCAAACATTTACATAATTGACGATCCCACATTGTCATTGCACATTATTTTGTTTCACATGTCATAATTTCATTGGTAGTTATAGTTGACAAGTAAGAATTGATTAAGGAAAGACTAATTTTCCTTTGAATTTGACGAAATAGTGGATGAAATCTATCGATAAGGGTTTAAGTGGCTGATTTCAAATAGCTCATAGGGTTGATTTACCAAAAAAATAGTTCAGAGGGTCAATTTTTGAGTAATAGTTCAAGAGGTCAAATGACAATTTACCCAAAAATTTATATATAAACATGCAACGTCACCATGATGATATACCGTGTAATATGTGGAGTATCACTCGAAAACCTGATACTTACCGAACACTCAGACATACTTTTTTTTTAAAGAACTTTTTCATAAAAAGTTTACCAAACATACAACAACTTTATTTTACAACTATTTATTCTCACAGCACACCACAAGTAGTAATTTTAAAAAAAACACAGCAATAAGGGTGGGCACTTGAACCGAAAATCAAAACTGAAACACAAACCAAATCGAACCGCACCGAATGGTTTGGTTTTGCAGTTTTGAAACGATTTTGATTTGAAACCATACCGCAATGTAGGGAAACTATTTGGTTTCGGTTTTGGCTTTTGAAAACCGCACTGAAACAGGACCGCACCACAAATATTATAAAAAAAAGTAATGCTAGGGAGTATAAATTTTTAAACTAAATTTGCAAAGAAATTATTTGTCATCAATAGAAAATAAGTAAGTTAATCAACACTTAAGTTATCAACAACCACATTTTGACAAAATATATATATCAACAACCACATCATTTAGTTTACAAAATTTAGTTTATAAATTTAGTTTCCCTAGCATTACCTAAAGGAAAAACATTTAATTAAATATCCATATTAGATGTTATGTTATAATTGGTTATTTGTAAAGAGTCCATACATTTAGTATGGACTCAATTATAGAGAATTTCATCACTTTCTTGCTTAAGACCATCTCCAACTCTTGGTTTAAAATCTAAAACTTTTAGCTCAGAAAATTTAGGTTTTAACCCAAAAACAGTTTTTCTCCTCCAACCCTTCTGGATTAAATTTTTAGCCCATGAGTATTAAAGAATGAATTTATGAAAAAAAAAATTATGTAGACTATCCTAATTTAATTTTATGAACATTTTAACTAAAAAATATTCAGATTCCGATAAATATTGAAAAATCTCTAAATTGACACCATGAAACTCGTGGAACACTATGAAAGAATATGAAATACATAAAATATTTTTTTAAATTACTTTAGCCATTAGATTTAAATTTAGAATTTTAGATTCTTTTTTTACTATTGGATTTGATCATATTATATCTTAGTCGTTGGATTCAATGAATTTATAAATATAAAATTAAAAAAATTACACATATATAGTGAGCCAGCTCCACTAATTCAGGGGAATCCTATGCTAAATTTGCTCCCAAAATGAGTTTTGGGTTAAAACTCATATTTACTTCAAGGGTTTGAGCAAGTTAGTAAGTTTAGAACCTAAAATTTGAATTTTACTTCAAGAATTGGAGTAGGTCGTAGTAATGCTCTTCAAATCAATCTCACTCTCAAAAGTTCAAAATCATTTCATCAACCTACAGACGCAAAATGGTAGAAGTATATCAAACCCATGGATGCGAGGTCATGCAATTGATACAAGGCATTTGTTGAAGCATTGGATAGTCACAATTTTAGTAGTTGTTCAATTGTTGTAGGTTTTGCTGCACGTATTTACTGCCCTAGAGTGATATTATCAGAATGAGAACGCATTTGTTGCCTTGCTGGAGGTGCAAAGTCCCTTGAAGGCTTGAATATGCACCTTGACCTTGCATCCAGGAAATGTTTGAAAATGGTTTGAAATAAGGTTTTGAACTGTATGTTTTTCTTAAAAATATTAATGGTGTTGAGAGGAGAGGAGAATAGGAGAGGGGGGGGGGGGGGGTGTGGGGGTGTGGGGTGTGTGTGAGAAAGAGGAAGATAAAGATTTTTTTTTTCATTTTGTATGTAAATGGTTTGAAACCGAACCGAAATTGTTCGGTTTGGTTTCATTTTGATTTTGGCTTCAAAACTGCAAACTTATTCTGTTTCACTCAAAATCGCACCGAATCGAACTGTGTCCACCCCTACACACCAATACCAAATTAGCCTTAAGCTGGACTGACTTAGAATAGACCAAGCTGGACTGATTTAGTGAAGCCTTTGGTGTAGTATCGGACTAAAAAGTAAGATAGTTAATAATCTTTAATATTGTTGTAGGCATAATTTACTGAACAATTAAGGAGGCCAAAGAGAGGAGTGCGGCATAGATAGAGAAGAAGAGAGAGATTGTAATTGTGAGGTGTTGTGCCTTTATTTATAGTAGTAGGATAGGTAAAAACCTTTCATTTTAGGATTACAACATTTAATAGGTAATCAACTCCTAATAGGAATATAAGAGATATTCCAAGATATACTAGGATTTACACAATCACATTCTTAATCTAATAGGACTGCAACACTCCCCCTTAAGTGTGTAAATACTCAAGAAATGGCGCATCAGGTCTTCAATGATGAAGCAAGTACAATTGATGAAGTTGTCAGCACAATGAGCGAATGCGAGTCTCACATAACAAAAGAATGCATAAAAAGTAAAAGTCACAAAACATCGTTATGGTAAAACCCAAGGTGGGAGAAAATTCATAGACTAAGGAGAAAAGTGAGAAGTAGTATTAAGTCAAAACTATACGTCTTTTGGGCCCAAGTAGAAGAGCTCATAAAGGTATGATCAGCCTATGATGGGTGCATCGTTAAAACCTAGTTAGATAGCAAAAACCCAGTGAGAAAAATGCTCCTAATCATAGGGAAAAAGAGTACATTAAGATCAAGTAAGTATACTTTTAGATACTCCCTCTGAGTTTGACATAACTTCCAAATGAGAACTACAAGCATTGCATATGATAGTTAGGCATACCAATTCCTTGAACAAGCTTCTAGCTTCTAGAAGGTTGACTTCGACAGTGACGTCGTGTAGAGGTCGGCAAGGTTGTCTGGGATCGGCTTGCATGACTTCAATCTTCTGATGCTTTGCTGATGTAGATGTGGACGCAATATGTCTTGGTGTTGACTTCGTTGATATATCATGGTTTGGTTAGGTGGATACATGCGGCATATTAGTCATTGTACCGTAACAAGGTAGATAAAATCGATAGTGTTGCTGTATTTGAAGAAAGCATAGGCTCTATCATAAAAATTAATTGGCAATATGGGGAGTAGTCCAACTTACTTATAGATCTATGCAAGATCCCTCATTCCATCAATGTGAAACTTATTCTCAACATGTTTCTTCATGTGTGATGAATTTTCAAGTTTAACATATGGACGACACAACAGGATGATGTGGAGCGCATGTGGGCATTTGACTTCACACGTGGATACCATGAAGAAAATTAGGGTTTCGCCATAAAACCAATTGGTAATATAGGAAGTAACCCAACTTACTCATAAGCTTATTCAAAGTCCCCCATATCATAATGTGAAATTTATTCTCACCAGTATTAACCTTTGCATTTATGACCCATAGAATGAATTAGAGAACATACAATCAATGACCTTTCCTGGCAAAGGCAATGTGATTTTTTACGGTTTATCACAATGATGGCTATCTGGTATAGTTATTTTCAAGCAGCTCATCTGTAATAGTAATTTCTTTCACAACGGATCGTTGCTTCATTGTCCTTGTTAGTATTTTGTTTCTTTTGTAATTTTAGATATCCTTATTACTACTTTTGTAGTGTGAGATGCGAGGCCAAGTGTTTAATACAATTTTGTTTGTATTTTCAGTTGATCCCGTCTAAGGGTCTTTTAATGAATAATCTTGGGGTGTGTTTGTTGCATCGGACTGTTTCGGACTGGACTAGCTTCAGTGATTAAGCTGGACTGACTTAGACTAGACTAAGTTGAACTAGTTTAATGAAGCGTTTGGTACAGTGTCTGACTAAGTCACAGACTATATTTTTTTTGCCATTTTTAATTCACTTTTGCCTTAAAAATTAAACAAAAAATAATAATCAAAGGGTAGTGAAGTCTAGAAATGAATGGACCCAAGCAAATTTTCCTTCCCCTTCCTTCCTTTACGCTTCCTCATTTCTCTTCTGCATCATTTTCTCTCTATCAAATTATGCATCAATCTCTTACTTTTCTTGTCTAATTACGAGAATTTGTTGATTAACCATTCGCCAAGCCTTCAGAGATTCCAAAAAGAAAGGCAAATCTTCCAGTAACCAATTAAACCCAGAAACCAGGAAAAAAAACCCATAACAAAAATCGATTTACTGAGATTGTGAAGCAATCATGGTGGAGACGACCCAGTCGATGAGGAGGCAAGCCGACGGCAAAGCCAAAATCAGTAGCTGCAAAGTCACAACCATGGCAATAGTGAAGCATCGAAGGAGAAGAAGATGGCAGAGATGACCTAGTCGACAAGGTCATTGTCGGAGATGAAGAAGTCAACGACTAGTGATTCGAGTAGGAAGAAGAAGTTCTTAGCTAGTCCGATGGTTTTCGAGGGGACACACTAAGAACGACTAGTGAGGTTGTTAGTGAAAGCGAGTCCTGGCTAATCCCATTAAAACTAGTCCAGCCATGAAACAAACATGGGACTGGACTAATCTTTACTCTAGTCTAGTCCAGTGAACTTTAGTGAGGGGAAACAAACACCCCCTTGGAGTATATGGTGGATGCAGAGTGCTCTTTGACTCTTCGGAAGTACTAGGAAAGTGCATCGCATCTTATGTTCAATTTGATAAATCAGATACCATTGATCTTTTTTTTGCTGGTGGTGATTTGCATTTTTTTATCTTCGAAAGTACCGAACCATCTCGAAATGGATTAGTTTCAGGAACTGAGTTGAACTGATTCTGATTAAACTAAACTGAACTGACTTAATAAAATATTTGAGGTAATATCAGACTAAGAAGCATATAACTCTTTCCTGTTTTTTCTTCTTTTTCTTTTTCTTTTCCTTTTTCTTTTCCTTTTTCTGTTCCCATTTCTTTTCCCCGTCCAACTCCTTCTCTCTCTCTTCCCTCTGTTTTCCTTTTCCTGTCCAACTCCCTCATCTTTCTTCCCTCTCCTTTTTCTCCCGTCCAACTCCCTCTTTTGGTGCAGTATCCATAACTCAAAAATAAAACCCAGAATCCAATCCAAAAATCCAGAATCCTCCATTTCCAAAAAATTCGGTCCAACACCTACAAGTCGACTTGGCCATCTCTGCAAATCCATTTCAATCAATCTCTGCATATCGACTTCAATCAATCTCTGCAAATCCATTTTACAAAGATCCCGTCTTTTGGAAGTTTGCCTTTCGACGGAGACGATTGGCTACGAGCGGTGCGAAGCAGACTGGACGAGTCCAAGGTGAAGCGAATCAGGTGTTGGAGCGGGATTAGCGATCCTCTCCTTTGGAAGGTCTCGCTAAGACCACCTAGCGAAGGAGTTAGTCGACACCAGTCGGACTTAGCCCCATTAAAATCAGTACGGCTCGCACCAAACACGGACGAGTAATCTAATCCAGTAAAACTTAATTGGGGCAAACAAAAGCTCCCTTAAGTGTATTTCTCTTTTGCACTCAAATTAAAAAATTTCTTCTTATAATTTATATGATTGGATTAATTAGAAAATCGATTTATCATAATTGGAGAATCGTAAATTGGTTTGTCAACGAGACAAAGTGGACACACATCTTGCAATCTTACATCATGTCCCAACTTGCTCGTTTTATAATCTGTTAATCACAACTGTGAGTATTATTTTTTTCTTACTAGTTCGTTTAAACATATGGTCGATCGACATAAATTCATATTTGATAAATTTACAGATTGAAGATGACAGACACAGTTGTCCCAAGTTTAATTGTTCATGAACTTCTAAACCAAAATAACTATGAAGATTGGAGTTTGCGAGTTAAAACCTACCTGTTGGCAAAAGATCTTTGGGACGTTGTGGAAGCCACCACTGAGCCTCCTAAACGAGAAGATGGTGAAGTTGAATATAAAGCTTGGAGGAAGAGTAATGCCGAGGCTTTGCACTCCATCCAAATTTCTTGTGGGGAGGATACTTTCTCTTTTATCAGGGGCACTAGCACAGCCAAAGTTGCCTGGGATATTTTGGCAGAAAAGTTGAAGCCAGCTGAAGCATCCCAAGCCACAGGAATCGGTATGTGCACCGTGGCCTTTTCCATATAATTAGGCAATTTGTCTTTGGAATTAACTTGGATCCTCAAAGGATGAGGAGAAGTTTATTATCAAAATACTTTGTTACCGATTTACATAATTTTATGCATGTGATCAAAATTGCTAATGTTATAAATCACTTAGTAAATATTCTTTTTGTAAAATTAATAAAATATGAGATCATTTAGTCATTGAACTGTCTAAAACAGATGGTTAGATTCAATACAAGTGTCACAAACCATCTATATCTATTTACTACAATTAATTGACTAAACAATCTTGGAATTAATTAATTTTCTACAAAAATGATTTTTATTAAATGATTTATAATTTGAATGATTTGTATCATAAGCATAAACTGTGAATCAATCACGAAGTTTTATTTATTTATGAGGAACTCCTCAACTTTGAGGTGCCCAACGTACCTCTTTGCCTTTTTGTCCTACTGTATACAAAAGTGTAGTGAGCCCAATTTATTCGGCCTTCCAAAAGGAAAAGCCACTAATATTTGACAATTTTTTTGTTCATATTCATTAAAAAGAGATGTCTTTTTTCTTTTCTTTTTTTTTGTCAATAAAAAGAGAGGCGTTAATTGTGTGAGTAGTGTCAGTTTCGGCTTCGGCTTCGGCCTGGCTCTTTTCAGTTGAATTAGATCTATCCTTAATAGAATAGTTCAATTTAAACTACAGCAAAAATAAGATAGGAAAAGGGAGAAATATATTTCCTAATAGAGAATGATGGGATATAAACATAAATGATTCTATTTTTCAGGAGAGATATTCGACAATAACACGAATAACAACCCAAACATTGTTGAGGCAGAGCCAGAGAATGATGCCATAGAAGAATCGTCTAGTGAAGGTATTATGTCTCAATTCTCACAAAGATTTCCATTCAATATTTATTAATTAAACTCCTTTCAAATCTACTTTGTTATTTTCATTCTAAAATCGTTGTTTATTTCGTTTTTTACAAGGAAAAAACTAAAATGCATGATGCAATCGACTTTGGATTCTTATTAACAGTTGCAATTTACAAATAAAAAAGACCGTATTCAATAGTAAAATAGAACAAAAGTACTCTATATACATATAATAAAATTAAGAAGAAAAAGAAAAATCCGTAACAAGTATATAGTCTATATGTTTTATGAGGATATATATGTAACGTTAGCTGGCTTGGCAGGACACGAAGACAACCACGTTAATCAAACTTTGCTCAATTTAGTGAAGAAGAAAGATTGGGATGCTGCAATGGAGTTTCTTATCCAACATCCCAAGGCGGTAACTGCAAGTACTAGGGAAGATGGGACAATTCTTCACCGGGCAGTCTTTTTTAAGAAGGTGGACATTGCAAAAGAATTGGTGCGCTTAATGAGACCAAAAGACTTGGAAATACAAGACTATATGGGTCTTACCGCTCTTCATCGTGTTATAAAACATATTCCAGAAAGCGTCGAACTAGCAAAATGCATGGTTGAAAAGAACAAGAAGTTACTTAGTATTGTCCTTCCGTCCGAGCTAACCATCCCACTTTTGGCGGGCAAAATTACCCCACTTATGCAGACTCATAGTCTTCCTGGTCATGAAGGAGGAGAAAAAATGGCTCAATACCTTTATTCCGTCACTCCGCCCGAAACCTTGAACGATTCCGAATGCGCTATGCTTATTACCCGTGGTCTTATGTTAAAAAGATTTGGTAAGATCAACATTCAAATGATAATTATTATTAGTGCCACCTTAATTTTTTTTTTCCTTGTGTAAATGCTATAAAACCGCTGTATATTAATAATGTTGAGACTAAGCTAATTTTATAACTAGATCTACATAGGTTATTTCTAAAAACTCCACAATATGTAGATATTGCGTGGGATTTAATTCAGCGCCGTCCGGAGTTAGTCATTGCTAAAGACTTTTATGAGAGAACACCTTTAAATGAACTAGCTGGTATGCCTTCTGCATTCTTAAGTGGAAGTTCGCTCAATTTCTGGGAACAGTGGATTTATGACGGTTAGTAATGCCTTCCATTTTCTCTTCATTTTAAATATTGTCCTAATTAAGCTTTCTATTTTCTTTTACTCTTATTAGACGGAGCAATAGAAAATTATTGGTTCAAGGAACTGGTTAATATCTCGTATTTAATATACAAGTGGGCTTGTATTCTTATCTTGATAGGCATAAAAATAAAACCAATGCCTACCATTGATAACAAAAAGGAGCCTATTCCTACCACTGATGGTGATGTTTGTATAAACGTTCAACAACCGGAAAATGGCGACCAGAGTAATAAAAGGCAAAGGCATCTCATTTGCTCAGGTACGCATGTTACATGACAGACGGTGCCATTTGTTTTTGTTAATGTTTAGTTGCTTCATAAATTAAGGTACCACAACTATATATAAATCAGTTAGCAAGCATATTTTAGGAGAAGCCCTTATATTTCAAGATAAACCCATTGACCACATTTTAGGAGAAGCCCTTATTCTTGAAGTGAAATTGGCAAGGTCAATCTCCCTATTGGTTCTGTATATATTATTTTTATTTAACTTGATTTATAGAGACATTTGGATGCTTCCTCTCTTTCTCTTTTTCACTCCTACAATCCTACTACTATGGCATCTACCTCGACAATGGATATGTAGGAGGTCATCTTCTTCATATTTACCTCTTTTCTATCTTGGTTTCAAATGATGGTGGGGCTTATCTTCTGTGCCTTATATTTTTATCCATTGCAACCTATTAATTAATATATCATTTTATGTTGCATTTTATGTTTTCCAATACAACTATGTACTATAAGTAGACTCTTATTTATAAGTCATATAATAATTTAATCTAATTTGAATAAAACCTCTTAGGCCCCGTAGTCCAACTGCTGAAGTTTGATTATTGTGTTTGTTTTGGAATTATTTGAAATATTTATGGAATTTGGAACCTTTTTGCCTTTTTATTAAAATCGATATTCTACACTCATCTATAAGGGAAAAAGGAAAGTTTAAACCTGGACTGAGTGGATTGAAGAAAAATATCTAACCACTAGGGTAATCCACCACCTGTTAGGTCTTTTATATGTTGGTTAGAGTTGCTGATTTTGGTTTCAAAGAAACTCACCTCCAACAACTGTAAAAATGTGTAGGCACAAGGAGGCTATGTATGCATTATTGATTTTGATTTTGAAAAAACTCACCGCATTTTTGTACAATATTAAGTGATTCTAAATAGATCAAATTTTTGTACCGTATTATATGGTTTAAACGGGGATATAACCCTTTTTCTTTTTATAAAAAGGGGATATAACTAATTGGTAATTGAAGACCTTACCGACAATTTGGAATTTCAATGCAGGTACTAGTTTATTTCGTGGACTAGTTGTCAAGACCTTGGGGAAACTTTTGGGTACGCTACATTATGAATTGATTTCTATGGAAATTCATTCACACATTCTTTTTAGTTTTTTATTAAAGTCTCTTACACACCTTTGTTTAATTTTAGTCATTAATTTTGTTTGTTTTATTCAATTTAATATCCATATATAAATAAGGGTGTGTGAAAAACTTAAAAGGGTGTGTAAAAATCAATTTTCTTTTCTTTTCCTATTTATTGTCTTAATAATTTCTAATTACTTTCTTTTTATTTTTTTATTTTCAATTATTTCTAATTCTATATACAGAATTAAGGGTATATTGTTTGATTTGTTTTGAATGTCAACATAGGATTCAATCGTATATATCAAATGAAATTGGCTCATGTTCGGATCCTTGAATTTCTACCTCGCATGTGTGAAGTGATTAAAAATAAAGATGTCAAAGAATTGCAAGGCTTGGAAACAGCATTGTTCTTAGCAATAAAAAAAGGGCATGTGGAGTATATTACATATTTATACAGAGCAAATTATAAAGTCTCAGTCATCACCAATGAAAAAGGCCAGAACATCTTTCAATTTGCAGCTGAATGTCGTCAACATAAAGTTTTTAGTCTATTATATGGACTAGAAGAACGCAGGTGGGGATGGTTCGTAGGTTGGAAAGATAAGTTGAGCAATAACATGTTGCATGTGGTAGGAACTATTTCCTTCGCCGCACAAGTTAATCTTATTCGTGGTGCAGCTTTACAAATGCAAAGGGAACTGCAATGGTTCAAGGTGACTACTTATCTATAGATTTAATTATATATTATACTTATAAAATCTATGTTATTATATAAAAGACTACTTAATCATATTCGTGAAAATTGATGATGGAACCCCCTCCTTTCTCCTATTCACCATCTTCTCTCTTGTATATAATTGAAATTTATAAGGAAATCAGAAGTTATTTTATATATTTGTGGTCCATTCCTCCATAACTTGAACTGAAAATACCTTGAGACTTAGCCATAAGGACTTGTACCAGGAGATCAGAATTACTCTTCGGATGTATATAGTCACATCTCTTCTAAGTTTTTGTTGAATGACATGCAGGAGGTGGAACGTTTTGCACAGCCTGTAGATCATGAAGTAATAAATAAAACGGATGAGATGACACCACGTGAATTATTTACCAAGGGTCACAAGGACTTGGTAAAAGAGGGTGAAAAGGCAATGAAAGATACAGCAACATCTTGCACAGTCGTAGGGGCTCTCATCGTTACTATTATGTTTGCTGCAGCGTTTACAGTTCCTGGTGGAAATAAACAAGATACAGGTCTTCCTATATTCTTAAGTAAGGAGGCATTCATAACTTTTATAGTTTCAGATGTTATATCACTCTTTTCTTCCACAACTTCAGTAATGATATTTTTGGGAATCCTCACATCGCGATATGCTGAAGATGATTTTCTCAAATCATTGCCAATAAAAATGATATTAGGCCTTATCACCCTTTTTTTATCTATAGCGGCAATGATGATAGCTTTTTCTTCAGCCCTTTCCATTATGCTTCATGGAAAATCATCTATTGCAATTCTAGTTACTTTGCTTGCAAGTGTTCCAGTTGCATCTTTCATATGGATGCAATTTCCCCTCCTTCTTGAGTTAGTCATTTCTACTTATGGAGCAGGCGTGTTTGACAGGAAAATAAAAAATTGGCCTCGTGAAGACCCTAAATACTCGGCCTCGTGTTAATGTTATTATGAATGATGCTTATTAGTTTTGGATTGCTACAAATTTTTTTTGAAGTTTGTAATGGATAGTTGTTTGGATCCTGTATAATAAAACCAAATCCACCTGGTTGTAATGAAAAGACATTAATGTACGTGTTTGAACATTTAGTCTTCGTGGTGCATCCCTTCTTGTTTTGCATGTGACATTTTACCGCAATAGCGAAAATTAATTATGTCTATGCATTCTGATGCTAGTTAGAATGAATGATGACTTTTTTGAAATGTTAGCTTGGCAGCTCCCAACAGACAAATGTAAAATTGACGGTCATAGATTGGTCAACAAAAGAAAATGGATGTTTTTATTAAAGCACGAGAAGCAGTGTATTATACCTCTCAAGACCTCCACAAAAATGGAGGGAAACCTGTTCGTCCCATCAGTATCCATCTCAAACGCTCCCCCACTCTCATGAACTTTACCAAATCCAAACCCTAATTTCCCAATTCGATTTTCCAGGTTGCAATGGCAGACACTCTGATCCCTAATCCGGGAACCCCGAAGCAGAAGCTCCCAATGGCCGCTCGTCTCCCGTCTCCAATCAGCCCCTTCTTCCTCGGCTTCAACGATGACCACCGCGAGCGTGCGCAGGCTCGCCCAGCACGCGCCGCCGTGATTCGAAGGAAGTCCGTTGCGCTCAATCTGCTGCCACAGCAGGGAGACCGCGATCCCTGCCTCGGAAACGCGCAGAGCCTCGAGCTGTTCTAGAATTGCATCAAACTCGACAGTGAAAATGTCAGTTTAGATTTTTCAAGTGATTGAAAGTTTTGAAATTAGTTTTTTTAACATAAGTTTCAATTTTTTTAGTATTTTATTTGTCAAATGAGTGAGCCATTTTTAATGTATTAGATTTTGATGTTTGTTGTGAAATTTTTCCTAAATGTTCGATTTTGAGCTGTTGGGTGCGCAGAAAATTAATCAGAAAAATACATGGGAGCTGAATTTGATTGACCATTTAACGGATATTATTAAGGTTGGAGAGGAAAACGATGCAGAGACGAATTTTCAAAAGGTAAATTTCGCCTGTTGATACTACGATGTTTCGGATTAGTTTTGGAATTTGAAATCTATCAAGACCAAGATTTTGGTAAAACCACTTTTGAAGTGAGTGGCCGAACGTTCACATATTCGATTGGATGCGCCATGTTTGCTTAAATCTGTATCACTTCTCTATCTGTGCAGGCAAGCTGCACTCTTGAAGGTGGAGTCAAAATTTACTCAATGAGGGTGGATTCAGTACACTCCGAGGCATATAAGGTCCTTGGTGGGATGAACAGAGCAGTCCAAGAAGATGAACAGGGTTGGGATGCATTTGCAGTTGATCCCGTCCGAGGGTCTTTTAATGAATAATCTTGGAGTATATGGTGGATGCAAAGTGCTTTTTTTGACTCTTCCGAAGTACTAGGAAAGTGCATAGTATCTGATGTTCAACTTGATAAATCAGATTCCATTGATCTTTCTTTTTCCGGTGGTGAGTTGCGTTTTTTTTAGGGTTCTTTAAATATAGACCCATGTAACTCTTATTTCCCATATAAAAACCCACCTAATTATAAACGTTCAAATAAAACCCAAATTTAAAAGTGATTGCCATGTAGGAAAGTAATTGACCTATTAATACAAAATATTTACAACTTGTACCACAACATTCAAAATAAATCAATAAATATTATTACTCACCTTAATTACAATGAACAAATAATTTATTGCATATTATTACCCCTAACACACACACACACACACACATATATATACGTTCAAATGCATCTAGTACTACCACAAGCTCTATATATATACGTATGTATGTACAATACTACATATATGATCAAACATATTATACTAATTAATCAACCCATATGTAAATTTATGATGAGCAAATAACATATATTTTGTAGGTATATTATTTTGTATGTATCATCATATATATTGGGCACATTTTATTATTATATGTACTAAATAATAAGTAAAATAGTATTGAATAAAATAATAATATTTTTTTATGTAGGTACATTATTTTGCATACATTTGGTTTGCTTTATTATGTAGGTAAATTATTTTGCATGTTTTTTACATATAGTGGGGAAATTATTTTGCTTTTTTTAAGCAATCTAACATTTTAAAATTTGAATAGTAGGTGCACTGAATCAAATAACATTTTTTGTATGTAAATTATTTTGCATGAATTTTTACGTATACCAGGCATTTTTATTTTGTTATATATATGTGTGTGAAATAATTTACCTACATTTATATGTAAAATATAATTTGTTGACTTAACTAAGCATGTATTATTACATATATTAAGCATGTTTTGTTGTTATTATATATTAGGCAATCAATTTATTATTTATTATTTTCTTAAAATCATTAATTCTCCCTTACAATCTATATGGAACTAATTGTGTACATCAAACATTCAAATAGGGGTATTTTGGGCATAAATTTTTTTTAAATGTGTAAAGTCATATATAATTAATGAATTTGCTGATGTGGAATCTAGTTAATGGGTTTTATTTGAGTAAAAAACTTATGACGGGTTTTATGTGGAGAAAATTAAATTTCAGGGGCTAAGGTCATATTTTCAGTTTTTTTTATCTTAAGAAGTATTGGACTATCTCGAAGTGGACTAGTTTAGGAACTAGGTTGGGCTGATTTAGACTAAACTAAAATAAATTGACTTAATCAAGCGTTTGAAGTAATATCGGACTAAGGACCAAGATAACTCCTTCCTTCTTGTTTTTTCTTTCTCTTTTCCTTTTCCTTTTCCTTATCCTTTTTCTTTTTAGCAAAAGGTGCTAGCTAACAGAGAGCAAAAGAGGGGAAAAGAAAAACAACAAAGCAAAAGCAGCGGAGAAGGAAAGCGTTAATTAGGCGGAACAGGGAGTCCTCCCTCTCTCTCTTCCCCGTCCAACTCCTTCTCTCTCTCTTCCCTCTGTTTTCCTTTTCCTGTCCAACTCCCTCATCTTTCTTCCCTCTCCTTTTTCTCCCGTCCAACTCGCTCTGTATCGATAACTAGAAAATAAAACCCAGAATCCAATCAAAAAATCCAGAATCCTCCATTTCAAAAAATTCAGAGTCCAACACCTACAAATCGACTTGGCCATCTCTGCAAATCCATTTCAATCAATCTCTACATATCGACGTCAATCAATCTCTGCAAATCCATTTTACAAAGATCCCGTCTTTTGGAAGTTTGCCTTTCGGAGACGATTGGCTTCGAGCGGTGCGAAGCAGACTGGACGAGTCCAAGGTGAAGCGAATCAGGTGTTGGAGATGGGATTAGCAATCCTCTCCTTTGGAAGGTCTCGCTAAGACCACCTAGCGAAGGAGTTAGCCGACACTAGTCCGACTTAGTCCCATTACTCTTTTGCACTCAAATTTAAATTTTTCTTCCTATAATTTATATGATTGGATTAATCAGAAAATCAATTTATCATAATTGAAGAGTCATAAATTGGTTTGTCAACGAGACAAAGTGGACAGAGTCACACACATCTTGCAATCTTACATCATGTCCCAACTTGCTTGTTTTATAATCTGTTAATCACAACTGTGAGTATTAGATTTTCTTACTAGTTTGTTTAAACATATGGTTGATCGACATAAATTCATATTTGATAAATTTACAGATTGAAGATGACAGACACAGCTGTCCCAAGTTTAATTGTTCATAAACTTCTAAACCAAAATAACCATGAAGTTTGGAGTTTGCGAGTTAAAACCTACCTATTGGCAAAAGATCTTTGGGACATTGTGGAAGCCACCACTAAGCCTCCTAAACGAGAAGATGGTGAAGTTGAATATACAGCTTGGAGGAAGAGTAATGCCGAGGCTTTGCACTTAATCCGGATTTCTTGTGGGGAGGATACTTTCTCTTTTATTAGGGGCACCAGCACAGCCAAAGTTGCCTGGCATATTTTGGCAGAAAAGTTGAAGCCAGCTGAAGCATCCCAAGCCACAGGAACCGGTATGTGCACCTTCGCCTTCCATATAATTAGGCATTTGTCTTTGGAATTAACTTGGATCCTCACAGGACGAGGAGAAGTTCATTATCAAAATACTATGTGACCGATTTACAGAATTTTATGATTGTGATCAAAATTGTTAATGTTATAAATCACTTGGTAAAAATTCTTTTTGTAAAATTAATAAAATATGAGATCATTTAATCATTGAACTGTCTAAAAACAGATTGTTAGATTCAATACAAGCATCCCAAATCATCTATATATATTTATTACAATTGATTGACTAAACAACCTTAGAATTAATTAATTTTCTACAAAGATGATTTTTATTGAGTGACTTATAATTTTGAACGATTTTTATCATAAACACGAACTGTGAATCAATCATGAAGGTTTTTTTTTTAATTTTTTTTTATGAGGAACTCCTCAACTTTGGCTTAGCTTAACTTTTTTTAAAAAGTGGGTATGAAAAAAAGTTAGAGCATTTTAAGTGTTTGGTAAACACTTTAAATCAGTTTTATTTTATTTTATTTTCAAAATTATGGGTGAAAAAAAGCTGAAAACCAGAAGTTGGAAATAGTAGCTTCAACAAAACAACTTATTTTGGTAAAATAGCTTATTTTGGCAAAACACTTTAAATCAGAAGAGGAATAGCGAGTTGAAGAAAAAGCAACTCATCAAATTGATTGGGAAGGATGATGGGGGAGTGGCAGCAGCAAATAATCCACCATAATTTGCAAAACCCATGGGATTGGAAATGGAAATAGAGGGTTGTTTGTGAAGGTGATGACGGGCGAGCAAATGGAGCAGCGCCTCGGAAATGGAGGGTTGTTCGCGACTGATGCGCCTTGGCTGCTGTTGCAGCGTGAAAGGGATAAAGGAGGGAAAACACAAGAATGGAGAAGATGAGAGAGAGAGAGAGAGAGAGAGAGAGAGAGAGAGATTTATTAATTTTTAGGCATTAAAAATTATTTTTTTTAAATATCTTAATTATAAATATTTAAGATAAAGTTTATAAATATTTTTAAAAGTATATTTAGTAATTCACCTTTATTTGTTAAGAAAATTAAATTAATGGCATATCTGGTATTATACATTTTTTTGTCATTTCACACAGTCACATCTGTTTTACATAAAAATTTACCAAACACTATGGTACTGCTTCTTTTTCCAAAAGCACTTTTACAAAAAATTTTATTAAACACTCTACTGCTTTATTTCACAGTTACTTATTCTCACAGCACAGCATAAACAGTTTTTTTTTCCAAAGCACAATAATATCAAATCAGCCCTTTGAGGTGCTAAACATATATCTTTGCCTTTTTGTCGTACCGTATACAAAGTGTCGTGAGTCCAATTTATTTGGCCTTCCAAAAGGAAAAACCACTAATATTTGACATTTTTTTGTTCATATTCATTAAAAAGAGTGACATCTTTTTCTTTTTTTTTGTTGTCAATAAAAAGAGATGTCAATTGTGTGAGTGGTGTCAGTTTTCGTTTCGACCTGACTCTTTTCAGTTGAATTAGATCTATCCTTAATAGAATAGTTCAATTTAAACTACGACAAAAATAAGATAGGAAAATGGAGAAATATATTTCCCAATAGAGAATGATGGGATATTAACATAAATGATTCCATTTTTTCAGGGGATATATCCAACAATCACACAAATAACAACCCAAACATTGTTGAGATAGAGCCAGAGAATGATGCCATGGAAGAATCGCTCGATGAAGGTATTATGTCTCAATTCTCACAAAGATTTCCGTTCAATATTTATTAATTAAATTCCTTTCAAATTCTACATTGTTATTTGCACTCTAAAATAGTCATTTATTTTGCTTTTTTCAAGGAGAAAACTAAAATGCATAATGTCATTGACTTTGAATTCCTGAGAACAGTTGCAATTTACAAATAAAAAGAGATAATATTCAATGGTAAAACAAAACAAAAGTAGTCTATATATACAATAAACTGAAGAAGAATAAAAAAAAATGCGTTAGAAGTATATAGTCCATATGTTTTTGTTTTGGTGATGAGGGTAACAACTATATGTTACGTACATTATGGGGATGTATATGTAACGTTAGCTAGCTTGGCAGGACACGAAGACAACCACGTTAATCAAGCTATTATGCATTTCGTGATGAGGGGTGATTGGGATGCTGCAATGGAGCTTCTTAAGCGACATCCCATGGCAGTAACTGCAAGAATTAGGGAAGGTGGGACAATTCTTCACTGGGCATTCTTTTTTAAGAAGGTGGACATTGCAAAAGAAATGGTGCACTTAATGAGACCAAAAGACTTGGAAATACAATACTATGGGTCTTACCGCTCTTCATCGTGTTATAACCGGTATTCCAGAAAGCGTCGAACTAGCAAAATGCAGGGTAGAAAAGAACAAGAAGTTACTCAGTATTGTACTTCCTCCCGATAAAACCATCCCACTTTTGGCCGGCAAAATTACCCCACTTATTCAGGCTCAGGGTCATGAAGAAGGAGAAAAAATGGCTCAATACCTTTATTCCGTCACTCCGCACGAAACCCTGAACGATTCCGAATGCGCTTTACTTATTATCCAGGGTCTTATGTTAAAAAGATTTGGTAAGATCAACATTCAAATGATAATTATTATTATCAGATACCATTGATCTTGGTGGTGAGTTGCGTTTTCTGCATTCTATTGAGTTCTTCGTAAATCTCATCTTCCTATTTTTTCCAAATGAGAATGATGTGGTTTACTAAGATTTACTTTTTCTTTATCTTTTATAGAATATGTAGAACAGATGGTATTGAACATGCGAATCAAAGATGAAATTTCACCAACTCTCAGGAGTCTAGTTGATTGATTTGATGAGGATAACAGAAGGCCAGTAGATATACATACAAGTGATCAAGAATTAGCAGAGCAAGTTGATGCTGCCTATAACAATGAAGCTGATTTTGATAGTGATACATTTTGCGGGAACTGGGATTATGATCATGATGACCAAACAAAAGTCGTGGAGGAGGGCCGTAACTGTGAATATTTATCCAACAGATCTCTCTCTAATCTCACAGCAATGTAAATATTTGTTCAAAAATGGTTTTCCAAACTTTTCAGCTTGACGTAATTTGAGTTAGCTCCATCTTCATGAGTCAGAATATTTGTGTATGGCCTATGACATCAGTTGTGGTGATTTTACGAACTTGATTTCAACTCATGTAGTTTAAGGGTTTATACTTGGATTATGTCTAGTTTTATAGATGTTCATCCCGGAGATGATAAGGATTGCAATATTATGATTTATGAATGGTTTTACACTTTAACTTCGCCTATGTAAGTTTATCTTACATTGCCGGTCCCAAGCCCGGATAAAGGAGGAGGGGGAGGGCGTCAGGTAGTCAACAGCCGGCACTCCACAGTTACGTCGAATCCTTATGACAATGAATCCAGAACGAAATCGCACTAAAGCTAGGACGTCACCCGTAAGTGGCGCGCTGTGTGGCCCGAGCACAGTGATAAGTGAGCAAGGGTCGCTGTATCTCCATCGGCACCCGGATGCAGTGTTAAATGAGCAAGGGGGCCATAGAAACTTCTTTTCGAATGACTCCACTCAAAGTTGTTTGGGAGCATATGCTCCTATCAACTTTACACATGACACACAAAAGAAGTACTTTGATCCTATTAGACGGGGGATGGTGAAGAAGTTAGGACAGAAGGGTAGAGTTCAAGAGAGTAGAATGCATTTAGGAACGTGGAATATAGGAACCTTAACGGGAAAATCTATGGAAGTAGTGGAAGTTATGGTGAGGAGAAGGATAAATATTATGTGCCTACAAGAAACTAAGTGGGTTGGTCTTAAGGCAAAGGATCTAGAAAACTCAGGGTTTAAGCTTTGGTATTCGGGCACAAATAGAACGAGAAACGGTGTTGGCATCATTGTGGACAAGACCTTGACACAAGATGTTGTAGATGTCAAGAGGGTAGGAGATAGAATCATGGCAATCAAGATTGTAATAGGATAAGAACTCATCAATGTGATTAGTGCGTACGCACCTCAAGTAGGGTTGGATACGAGTTCGAAGGAGAAATTTTGGGAAGACCTTGGAGACTTGGTGCAAGGAATTGCCCAGACGGAGAAGTTATTTATAGGAGGAGATTTAAATGGACACGTGGGCAGGGAGACAGGCAACTATGGAGGTTTTCATGGTGGCCATGGTTTTGGGGAGAGAAATGAGGATGGGGAAGCTATCTTGGATTTTGCAATGGCATATGATCTCTTCTTAGCCAACACCTTCTTTAAGAAGAGAGAAGAACATGTGATCACCTACAAGAGTGGGTCGTCAAAAACACAAATAGATTTTCTTCTAATGAGGAAAGGGGATCGTATAACTTGTAAGGATTGCAAAGTTATACCGGGGGAGAGCTTGGCTAATCAACATCGCTTGTTGGTGATGGATGTACATATCAAAAGAGTGAAAAAAAAGAACAAGACTTGGAAGTGCCCAAAGACTAGATGGTGGAATCTAAAAGGAGAAAAACAAGTCATTTTCAAAGAGCAAGTAATCACCCAGTGTGTGTGGGATAGAGAGGGGGAAGCTAGCCAAATGTGGGATTCCATGGCTAGTTGTATCCGAAAAGTAGCAAAAGAGGTATTAGGAGAGTCCAAGGGCTTTGCTCCACACCAAAAGGAATCTTGGTGGTGGAATGAGGAGGTACAAACAAAGGTGAAGGCTAAGAAGGAATGTTGTAAAGCCTTATACAAGGATAGGACCGATGAAAATGGTGAAAGGTATAGAAGAGCGAAGCAAGAGGTGAAGAAAGCTGTGAGAGAAGCTAAGTTAGCGGCTTATGACGATATGTATAAGCGACTAGATACCAAAGAAGGAGAGTTGGATATCTATAAACTAGCTAGAGCAAGGGAAAAGAAGACAAGGGACCTAAACCAAGTGAGGTGCATCAAGGATGAGGATGGAAAGGTTCTTGCTACAGAGAATGCGGTCAAAGACAGATGGAGAGGTTATTTTCATAATCTTTTCAATGAAGGACATGAAAGGAGTACTCCTTTAGGGGAGTTGAGTAACTCAGAAGAGTGTAGAAACTACTCCTTTTATCGTCGAATCAGGAAGGAAGAAGTGGTTGTAGCTTTGAAGAAGATGAAGCATAGAAAAGCAGTAGGCCCAGACGATATACCGATTGAAGTGTGGAAAGCCTTGGGAGAGACAGGTATAGCATGGCTCACTGACCTTTTCAATAGGATTGTGAAAACGAAGAAGATGCCAAACGAGTGGCGAAAGAGCACCTTGGTGCTTATTTACAAGAATAAGGGCGACGTACAAAATTGCATGAACTATAAGGGTATTAAGCTAATGAGTCATACAATGAAGCTCTGGGAGAGAGTCATTGAGCATAGATTGAGGCAAGAGACATGGGTTTCGGACAACCAATTCGGGTTCATGCCAGGGTGCTCAACCATGGAGGCAATCTATCTCTTACGAAGATTGATGGAAAGATATATAGATGGGAAAAATGATTTACACATGGTCTTTATAGATTTGGAAAAATCGTATGATAGGGTCCCAAGAGACATTATTTGGAGGATTTTAGAGAAGAAATGAGTACGAGTAGCATATATCCAAGCTATAAAGGATATGTATGAAGGAGCAAAGACTGCCGTAAGAACTCATGAAGGACAAACCGAAAGCTTCCCCATAACTGTAGGATTACATCAAGGCTCATCCTTAAGTCCTTACCTTTTTACGTTGGTAATGGATGAGTTAACAGGACATATTCAAGATGATATGCCTTGGTGTATGCTTTTCGCAGACGATTTAGTGTTGATAGATGAAACTCAAGAAGGGGTAAATGCGAAGCTTAACCTTTGGAGAGAAGTGTTGGAATCTAAAGGTCTTCGCCTAAGCCGATCAAAGACAGAATATATGGAGTGCAAGTTCAATGCAAATGGAGGCCGAAATGAGTTATGGGTGAGGATCGGAGATCAGGAAATACCAAAGAGCGACCGTTTTCGCTACCTAGGATCTATCTTGCAAAAGAACGGAGAATTAGATGGAGATCTCAACCATAGAATACAAGCTGGATGGATGAAGTGGAAGAGTGCATCCGACGTGTTGTGTGATCGTCGTATGCCACTGAAGCTTAAGGGAAAATTTTATAGGACGGCAATAAGGTCGGCGATGCTGTATGGCACAGAATGTTGGGTGGTGAAGCACCAACACGTACACAAAATGGGTGTAGCGGAGATGAGGATGCTTCGTTGGATGTGTGGGCATACGAGAAAGGATAAGATTAGGAATGAGGATATCTGAGGTAGAGTAGGAGTAGCCGAAATTGAAGGAAAACTGAGAGAAAATCGGTTACGGTGGTTTGGACATGTGTAAAGAAGGCCTACTGACGTTTCGGTTAGAAGATGCGACTACGGGACAGAGGTTCAGGGCCGAAGGGGTAGAGGAAGACCTAGGAAAACTTTGGAAGAGACTCTAAGAAAAGACTTAGAGTACTTGGATCTAACGGAGGACATGACACAGGATCGAGCACAATGGCGTTCTAAGATTCATATAGCCGACCCGACTCAGTGACTTGGATTTTTCAAGTCTCAAATCGAGAAGTTTTCCCCACTCGGGAAATTAAGGGAACACTACCTCAACCTACATGTTCCACTCACAAAGCTTCAACATACAAGCTTCAACAAAAGAAAAATTCAAAGAACTTAGTGAAGAAGGCTTTGGTGTATTTAACACAATACGTTGAAATGAAACAAAGCTTATTTATTAATATCTCTAAAAAGTTACAAATATGTACATATACACGAGTCAAAATAAACAAACAAGAGAGAGCCTTCACAAAGGTTGCTTAGGAGAAGTCTCAGCAGTCGGCAGATCCCCAGAAAGAGAAGGCACCGGAGGGGGATCATTCGGAGCCTTAGTACTGGACAGCACCCTAGAAGGAGGAGGCATCGGAGGTTGATCATTTGGAGCTTCATTACGCGGTATAGCCCTAGAAGACGAAGGCAATAAATGCCTTTGGAACAAACCCACAAACCTCTGATGATCATGTAAAATCTGACCATCAGATTCCTTCATCTGGTCGAGCTTCCTCTTCATGTTTGTAACATAGTCATGAGCGAGCCGGTGTAGCTGTTTATTCTCATGCTTGAGCCCTCTAATCTCCTGTTTGAGACTCATCACTTCAGCCGCCAATGATTCAACTTGGCGGGTTCGAGCAAATAGGCGTTGGGCCATATTAGACACAGAACCTGCACACTGAACACTGAGAGCCAGAGAATCCTTAACAGCCAACTCATCATACCGTTTGGAAAGTAGTCTGTTATCTTTGGGAGTGAGAAGGTTCCTAGCCACCACTGCAGCGGTCATATCATTCTTCATCACGGAATCCCCAACGGTAAGAGGACCAGTAGGGGATAAGAAGGATGAGCGCCATATGTTGTCTGGAGAAGGCGGGGTTGCCTCTTCAACAAGGTTCAAGTCAAAACGACGGTCGGAGGGGCCAGACATTTTCAAAGGTGTTGAAAAGAAAAGAGGTCGGACAAATCAAGATCTTAGAAATGCAAGAAGAGAGCTTCTACTGGTGGAGATTCAAGTGTGCTTTGGAACTTAATACCAGCCTCTATAAAAATATGCACTCGATGGAGCTTCAGAAATTGAAGAGGGGCCTGCTCAAAAATCGAAAAGGCGTTTGCTTTCTCAAAAGCTGGGCTGCTCAGAGACCACGAGGGCCGACCTCAGGAATCGAAGAGGCATTTGCTTTCTCAAAAGCTGGGCTGCTCAAAGACCACGAAGGTCGATCGCAGAAATCGAAGAGGCGCTTGCTTTCTCAAAAACTGGGCTGCTTAGAGACCACGAGGGCCGATCTCAGAAATCGAAGAGGCACCTGCTTTTTTAGCCTTGTCAGCACCTGTCACATGCACACTCAACTTTGCGGAAATTACGGGCATTCTGTCGAAGATTTCTAGTGAAGTAGAAAGCACGTGAATGTTACTGTTCAATCATTCACTTTCCACACGCAACATCAGCTCACGGGTACCACAGATAACTTTGCCAAAAATCTCTGACAAAGTTTAAACACGTGAAGCTTGTAGCTCCCATTACATCGCTATGACCAAGAAGGGTAAAAGAATAGCAAAGAAACAGCACTAACAAAGTTTAGACACATAAATTTTGAAGGTCTAGCTACCATATTATTACCCACAAGGGTAAAGGAACATGACCATTACTGGATAATTGGAAAGTCCCTGTGGGTCAACCTCAGTGCTCCGTGGCAAGGCAGACTAGCAAACAGGCCTAACCTTTACTCACATTCGAGAAAACACTCCCAACAAGATTGATTGCTTCAAGATCGAAGAGGCACCGTCCTCCGAATCTCGAGAGCCAGACTCCCAACATGATTGCTTTCTCAAAAAGCGACAAGACACCGCTCTCCGAATCTCGAGAGCCAGACTCCTAGCAGGATTGCTTTCTCAAAAATCGAAGAGGCACCGTTCTCCGAATCTCGAGAGACAGATCCCCGACAGGATTGCTTGTTCGAAAACCGAAGAGGCACTGCTTTCTCAACTTCGAGAGCCCCTTAGATAAAGTTTGTCTGTAATCCTCACACCGCTTTCTCCACTTCGAGAGCCAGATCTCCTTGGATAAAGCTTGTCTGTAATCTTCACACGTAACATCAGCTTTCTAGATACCACAAACCACTTTTTCAAAGTGCTCTGACATAGTTAAAACACGTGAAGTTGGCAGCTCCCACTACCGTGTTATGACCAAGCAGGGTAAAAGAATAGTATTACTCCTTGTTAGGGAGACTCCTATATATGTCGGCTTCCATCCTCAACGGACAGGCAGACCTGCAAAAATGCTCAACCCTTCCTCATATCTGAGAGGGCACTCCCAACGAAGCCTCTCGAAATACTCAGCTTTCTTTCCCCCCGAGAATACCTCTGCAAACAAGCTACACTAGAGCAAGAATATCTCATATCATCAGGGTTAAAAGTAAGAGTATCCCATATCATGCTTTTTCCCTGTCTTTTCCTTTGGCCTTGTTCTTACCTGCAAGACAAGGAGAAAGAGAGCAATCAATCAGCACTTGGAATCAATCTTCCAGTTCGGAACTGACTGCCTGGAACCCCATTGCTCTCGAGTACTCATCTTCAACATCTTATGCTTCCCGAGAAGATACCACATCTGCCTGAGGAACAAATAGGGCAAGTGAGAAGGATACAAGGAAGCATGTGGAGACAAGCGCAACAGAACACGTGCCGATACATCCACTACTTTCTCAACAGTAAAAGTATCTCATATCAGCAGGGTCGAACGTACTCTAGATTTGATGGACTTGTTTTGACCCTCAAATTCTTCAGTCGGCCTTATACTCTGGCGGAAACAAGAAAACCCTCCAGCCCAGTTCAAGAATAAGCCTGTGGAAAGTTAATTCTTCAAAAGCTAAAGTATCTCATATCACATTTTCTCATTTTCTTCTCTTTATCCTTCATGCTACCTGCAAGATAAGGAGAATGATAACAATCAGCCGGAACTCGAAATCAAACTTCTGATCTGGGACTGATTGCATGGAGCTCTGATTGCTTACCTTGTCTGTCATCTCTTTCAGCAGATCCCCTAGCTCGGCGACTTGGGGGACTCCTACTACATGGTTTGTATCGCGCTTGACCAAGCCTGAAACTACAAGTAAGCGTCAAGTGAAATTGATACATTACCTTGTGCATCTCCACCAGTTAAAGATACCACCCCTGGAGGGAGGAAGAGTACTTCCAAAGAAGATGCCACATTTACCTATGAGACAGATAAGGCAAGTGAAGACGATACCACACTTCGGTACTTAAACGTTTCATGATTACGAGATCATTCTCCCACAATATTTCCTAATGTCATTTGTACTAAATCATTCACTTGTACTCACTAAAGGAGAGCTTGAACCTATATACTGTGTAAACCCTTCACAATTAATGAGAACTCCTTTACTCCGTGGACGTAGCCAATCTGGGTGAACCACGTACATCTTGTGTTTGCTTCCTGTCTCTATCCATTTACATACTTATCCACACTAATGACCGGAGCAATCTAGCGAAGATCACAAACTTAATATTTAAGATGATATTCTTTGGTGTATGCTTTTCGCAAACGATATAGTGTTGATAGATGAAACGCAGGAAGGGGTAAACGCGAAGCTTAACCTTTGGAGAGAAGTGTTGGAATCTAAAGGTCCTCGCCTAAGCCGATCAAAGACAGAATATATGGAGTGCAAGTTCAGTGCAAACGAAGGCCAAAATGAGTTAGGGGTGAGGATCAGAGATCAGGAAATACCAAAAAGCGACCGTTTTCGCTACCTAGGATCTATCTTGCAAAAGAACAGAGAATTTGATGGAGATCTCACCCATAGAATACAAGCTGGATGGATGAAGTGGAAGAGTGCATCCGGCATGTTGTGTGACCATCGTAGGCCACTGAAGCTCAAGGGAAAATTTTATAGGACGATAATAAGGCCGGCAATGCTGTATGGCATAGAATGTTGGGCGGTGAAGCATCAACACGTAGGTGTAGTGGAGATGAGGATGCTTTGTTGGATGTGTGGGCACACAAGAAATGATAAGATTAGGAATGAGGATATCCGAGGTAAAGTAGGAGTAGCCGAAATTGAAGGAAAGAGGAGAGAAAATCGATTACGGTGGTTTAGACATGTGCAAAGAAGGCCTACTGATGCTCCGGTTCGAAGATGTGACCACGGGACAGAGGTTCAGGGCCGAAGGGGTAGAGGAAGACCTAGGAAAACTTTGGAAGAAACCCTAAGAAAATACTTAGAGTACTTGGATCTAACGGAGGACATGACACAAAACCGAGCGCAATGACGTTCTAGGATTCATATAGCCGACCCCACTTAGTGGGAAAAGGCTTTGTTGTTGTTGTTGTATGAATAGTTTTACACTTTCAGTATGTAATTCAAAATCCGCTAAAACAAATCTGTGCAGTGTTTTGCTTACTGTTTACTTCCGACATCTAAACAATACAGGTTAACAAAATTTAAGTTCACTGCGACAAGACTTCCAAACAAGTCGATGTGAAGGCTTTGAAAGAAACTATTTGGAACCATGCACAAGAATCTGTTCAAATCTCGATCCAGGTCTGCTAAGTCATTTACTTATTTGCTTATTTATTTTTCAGGTTTTTAGTCTTCTTAGGCAATAGAACATATAGGAAACCATCTTTATTAAAAAGAAGTTAAATTACATAAGAAAGCTTGATTGGGGATTTATGCATATGCTGATACAATCCTATAGATTTATAAGAAAACTAATGAAAATAGCTTAAAAACTTTGAGTTTTAACGATAAGAACAAAATAAAGGGTAAAATGAATAGTATCAGGTTTGACTTTTTAGTGTAAAAATATGATTTTTCGTTAAAGTGAATAGTACCGTGGACTTTTCGTTAAAACTCCCTATATTAATTTGATGTATGATTTCCGATTGAGTGGTGTCCTCTTTTTTTCTTCATCCTGCAATCAAACTGTCTATGAAACTTACTCGTTACCAAGGTATAAAATATCGATGATATCGGAAATATCGGTAGTCCAAAAACACGGAAATATCGATGGAAATATCGGGATATTATCGATATTGATAAAAATTGAATAAAAACCACGGAAATTGTAAAAAAAAACTTGGAAATTTTTATTGAAACTTTGCAAGATGTTTATTTAGTCAATTATCTATTAGTTTATCAAAAAAAATTGGAAAGAAATGCATTGCATGATAGATTTAACTTATTTAAGTTGATTATATAGTGAGCTGGCAAACATTGTGAGTGTAGAAAATATGTAGTAATTAATGAAAGAAGTTTAAACACACCATAATCATTTATTTATAATGAATTAGAACAATATTTTACACTTTATACATTGTCAGGGTTTTGAATTATTTGGATGCTCTTTTTTTCTCACACGCCACCCACCACACACACACACAAAGTCAGAGACTCTCACATCACACGCCACCACACACGCACACAGAGACCACACACGCACACAGAGATCACACATGCACACAAAGACCTCAGTCTCTCTCTCTCGATCCTTCTCTCTTCTTCCTTCTCCCTTCTCCCACACACACATACAGAGATCTCTCGATCCTTCTCTCTTCTCCCTTCTCCCACACACACGCACAGAGACCTCAGTCTCTCGATCCTTCTCCCACATGGCCTTTTGCTCCTCCCTCTCCTTCCTCCTCATCTGCGTCTTCCGCCTCGTCGGCATCGTCTCCATCTCCCATGACCTCTACGCCGTTCGTAGTACTCTGTCAACGGCATCATCATCACCATCTAAACCTTGTCTTTCTCTCCCTTTCTCTTGGTGCAGCTAGGACAGTGGAACCCAGGAACTCTCCGACGAGGCCGTGAGTGTCGAGGAACTTTTCGAACACCTCTGACCGTTTCACGGCAAACAGAAGTTATAAAAACATTCATCTCATCTTGTATTTCATTTTGATACCTAGATCGGAGTCTAGGGTGCTCTTTTACAGTCGGTCGGAGCTGTAGAAGTTCTGGCGTTCTTCTCTGATTCGCATCAGCCTAAAATATCGCGATATTTGGACGATATTTCAGTGGATATGTGTGAAAATATCAGTGCCTCACAAAAACGATATTATCAGTAAAATATCACCGATAATATCGAAATTTCAGACATTGCTCGTTACCTACTAACATGTGGAGATCATGGAACATGAATTGTGGCCCGTGAGCATGGGTTGAGGATCCTGGGCTCCACCAATATGGATGATCTCTACATTCACCTTACGTGAAAAAGTTTGGGAGCATTTTCTCCGCTGTAATGATTTTGTACTATGCTGTTATTATTTGAATGGAAAATGGAACATGTGTCTGAAAGTGTACTTTACGACTTAGTTTTATATTTAACATATTGGTGTTCCTTTCAATATTTTAAATTAATCTTGAGAATGATCTGTAGCTGAAGTGGTTAAATTTAAGAACATATATTTTTGCACGCAAAACTATGTTCAAATTCCTTCCCTTCTAATGTCTTACATAACAAAAACAAGCGAGGTAATGTTATCTAAAGAGTCTTTTTTAGTTGTCACACACTATATCTATTTTTGGTCCGGATTAAATGAATTAAAGAAGATTAAGAACATAAAATTAATAATGATGTGTTGAAAGTAAAAACGAGTATGTAAATAACACTCTTAAAAAAAAAACAAGTCAATTGCTAGGAAAATAGCAATAATGCATCGAAGCGTAGTACTTGGGATTTTCAAATGGTGAAGAAATACTAGAG
Source organism: Malus domestica (assembly GCF_042453785.1). Classification (NCBI taxonomy): domain Eukaryota; kingdom Viridiplantae; phylum Streptophyta; class Magnoliopsida; order Rosales; family Rosaceae; genus Malus; species Malus domestica. Next base: position 8,397,688 of record NC_091677.1, on the reverse strand, counting down.
TGATGCTAAGAATATACTTGGGATTTTCAAATGGTGAAGAAATACTAGAGTGATGCTAAGAATATAGGAGTGACTTGTGAGTTGTTAATGCAAGTGAATTTTCCGGTAGGTTTGGAAATATTAAACTAGAGCAATGCTCACAAATACACAAGTAACTTGTGAGCCGTTGATGTAAATGAATCCTACAATGCATCAACGATTTTGCAAACAACTAATATTGTTACTAGTAAGTTGCGGGTTGTATCATTCAGGTGATCAAGGCTTGTTTTTTTCAATCCATTACGTTCCAATTTCAAACTTTTAAATAGATTAATATTGAATATGGTTGGTAGTAAATATCAATAGTAGCATAACTTAAAATATTATTAAAGAATGAACAAAAACTTTTCAACAAAAAGGAAATTAACAAAAACTGGTGTCCACAAGTCTCTACAGTACACTAGTAACGTAACATTAATGTGGGCCAGGCCGACCTACAAGCTTACAAAGTTTAGAAAGTACGACAAGACAATCAATCAAAGCAATAGGCCACGTTTTTCATGAACACAGAGAAGGATCGTAATCCGGATCCCTTCCAATCAGATCCCGACGATCAAATAGGTCAGCTAATTTCGTAAAATCATGCGGCTGAAATCATTCTTTCTTTTTAACTTTCACACTCTTTCACTTTCTTCTTAATATTCTTGCCTTCTTCTCCGGTGGCGATTGACGAAGCGGAACCACAAAAAGGAAAGAAGAAGAAGAAAAAAATGAGAGGGGACCGGGGTTGACGGTCGGGGAATATGCCGTGAGAATTCGGTGGAAGTGCGAGGGAGAGGTGAGTGATGGAGGGACGTCTGCAGGATCCGGATGAGCGAATCTGGAGAGGATAAAAAGAAAGTAAACAATGACTTCAGTCAACTACCTACATGTCACTGTATCTGTCAATGATGTCACCATGGCTTCTTGGCGAGTTCCTTGCTTGTCATTATCGAATTAGGATTTTTTCCGGATTCATTTATGAGGAATTCTTTAATTGTGTTTATTCATAATAAAAATTATCTTGCATTAAAGACACATAGCATGTGTTTCTTGTGACACACCAATCAAACGCTTCAATAAAACTGATTTGGATCCCCTTCAGATTCAGATTGTGGGGATTCCAGAGATCCTGATATCATAGTTATTCACTGTACATCTTGCGGTCATAAAGTTATTTAATTTTTTTTATTTAAAATTAAAAATAAATAGTACCTGATCAAAATTTACTGCATAATGTACGATGAATAGTTAAGATGTTATATCGTCCACACAATCAAACATCCTTTTCCCATTTTTTGTCTTTACTTGGAAACGCATATTATTCTCCCCCTTAACAATCAAACAAATAAAATTCCACTAAGTTTATTGGCCGCTTAGTTACGAAATTAAATTTAACATCCTCAAACATTACTCTTAAAATAAAAAAATTAAAAAAAAAAACTTTGTTTCTAATAAACCAATACGAAACGCTGGTTTTCCTGTCACCCATCACTCGAAACATTGATACACTCTTTACAATTGATGATAAATCATTTCTATTTTATTTATTTCTCAATAAAATTTAATTCATTAAATACATTTATTTTAATATACCTACAAGGGAAGAGCAACTTACATAATATGTTCTGTGTAAGTTTATCTGGTAGATAAGACATCAATAATCTTATTTACTTTTATTGTAATACATGAAATAATACAATACAAATACGTGTTTCAATCACTTATAAAAATTTCGGTTTTTTTGTCAAAATTGTCTATGAGATTGATATAACTCTTTAAGTTGATTTTTGAGATTTTGAAGAGATAGAAGTGATTCATGAGTTTATTCACTATCAATTATTTTGGTTTTTTCGTGAAAAACTTCTGTTAAATAAGGGCAATAAAACATCTTCAGTTTAATAATCAATTGGCCAAAACAATTTGATGAAAATTTAGAGTAGTTCTGTCATTTTCTTATTATTTAATGAGATTTTTTATAGAATAACTAAAATAATTAAAGATGAATAATTACTTCTATCAATTTTAAATTTTCAAATTTAAAATAAGAAGTTATAAATTTCAGGAGGTATTTTGGATAGAAAGCCTAAAAATTTCTTGCATATAGCGAGTCATATATTTTCTGAACTTTTACAGCCAAAGCACTTGGCTCACAACTGGAAAGACCAACCCACAATCACCTCTCTCATTTCACTATACAAAATCTCAAAATCCATCAAAAATAAAATAAATCATGGCTTTCATGATGAGCATGACCCCAGGCATCCCATCGTCACCGTCACCGTCACCGTCCCCCTCACCGTCATCGCCACCGCTCTCTCAACCACAACCACCAGCATCTCTGCCAGTCCGTACAATCCCCGGAGGCTACGGCTGGCCGCTGCTGGGCCCCGTCTCGGACCGCCTGGACTACTTCTGGTTCCAGGGTCCCGAAACATTCTTCAAAAAGCGCACCGAGAAGTACAAGAGCACGGTGTTCCGTACGAATGTTCCTCCCAGCTTCCCGCTGTTCCTGAACGTCAACCCCAACGTCGTCGCCGTCCTCGACTGCAAGTCCTTCTCGTACATGTTCGACATGGAGTTGGTCGAGAAGAAGAATGTTCTTGTCGGCGACTTCATGCCCAGTGTCAAGTTCACCGGCGACTTGAGGACCTGCGCTTATCTTGATACATCTGAACCCCAACACTCTAAGGTACATATTTTTCTTTATTTTTTGCAAATATTGGGATCGTGTAGAATTCTTTTATATTTTTTTACCGATATCTTACTCTAAACTAATTTAAATTATGGGAGCGGAAGTGAGATTACGAGGATAGAGAGTAAAAAAGTACATAAACTCTAGCTAATTTAACTACGCTTAGATCTACAAAAAATAGTTAGGAAATTTAGTTGTTTTAATGATTTTACAACATCGAAGTGCTAAACTAATCGATCTTAAAAAAAAAAGAAAAAAGAAATATGTCTATTAGGATTAAATGATGAATTTATTAATATAACAGGATGGATCTATAAGTATGTCCAATCAGTTTGGCAATCAAATTTAGTTTTATTTTATTTTATTATTTTTTATGATTTCCCAAATAGGTAACTGTTTTAATTGAATCGATTTCAGAGCTTCAGCTAGTAAAAGCTTGAATTTCATTTTTTGGATCAAATTACAAGCTTGAAATTTTCATTTGTCAAAAGGGGTGAGAAGATTTTTTGCACTGTGGTTAATGAATTAACTCATCCAGTATTTTACTAGAAATGTTAAAACTATAGATTGTCGACTGTGAATTCAGATTATTAATTTGATTTGTCGCAACGTTTTGTTTGGATGGTTAATTTAGTATATCTTTGTTAAAAATAAAAATGTACAATTCAGATTCACGTCTAGCAAAAGAACGTCACCCAGTCTTTAGAAAGAGAGAATTGTGCTGAGCATTTGAAGACATTTCTTGTTTTCAGTTGTTGCTGAACCAGAAGTAGATTTTCCGAAGAGTGATTGGTTGGATATTTTGGCCGGAAGAAATGAATGGTTTGTGTTTTCTGTGTTCCTTAGAAAAGTCCCAGATGGTCCAAATGTATATCACAGGTGTCGACAAATCAGTCCCAAATGTTTGCGATGTGGGACCATTACAACTGGAATAAGATATTATCTGGATTCTCTTTGTGAGGATTTCGGAGATCACTTCATTATGTTTGTTCATCTGTCATCTTACGATCAAAAATCATTTTAAATTTTTTTATTTAAAATTGATTACAAACAGTATCTGACGGAAACGGATCGTAATGTATGATGAACAGACATGATTCTTTAAGACCCTTAAAAAGAGGATCTGGCGGGGATCCGAAGAGAATCCTCATCCATTACAACAATTGGATGGTGGTGATTTTTAGTTGCAGTTGAGTCTGGGAAATGAGATACATGGGTTTAATTTCCTACAGTTTCTCTCTCCCTCTCTTTTTGGAGTATTTTTTTTCTTCAACGGTGATTTACACTCTTAATTTTTAATCGAAATGAGAGTGTAAAACTAGGGATCGAGACTTGAAACCACGCAGAAATTTTTAAGATAAATTAACGATTGTTATTTTACAGTTTTCCTCTTACCTGTCTGTCATGATATTTGAAATGACTAGATGCTCATCCACTCCACTACGTTGTTGCCCAAAATTGTACAAGTAGGACCCCCGTTGGGTCAAAATCTTATCACAAACCTTGGGTTGGAAGTAGACCTGGCAAATGGGTTGGGTTGCGTCAATCCGTTATATTAACGGATTTTTAACCTTTATTTTGTTAACAGGTCGTGTCGGGTATGCCTAATGTCTAAATTTAACATACAGTATCTTATCAAGTCCCAGTAACGACTCGACTCGTTAACGGGTGACCTGATAGTAACTCGACTCGTTAACAAATTGATCCAAAACCTGTTATTTTCATGTTGTTTTGTAGTGAGTTAACGTGTCGTGCAAGAAATTCCCGAACCTAATTGAAAGGTTGTGCAATAGCTTTCTCTAATTTTGTTGATACGTGATGCGCTATGCAAAAAGATCAAAAGGGGTTCACTAGTATGAAAATACAATTCATGAAAAAGGTTTTCATCTCTTTAGGGTTTAGGTAATTTGATAGCCTGAGTTCTGAGCGCGTGCTTAATTTGATTCCGACAGGAAGTGAAAAAGGTTTTCATCTCGCAAGATATGAAATCTACTGTATAGGATGTTATATGAAATCTACTTTATAGGATGTGAGTTTACTCGACTTTTTCCGTCTTTTGGGAAGTTTAATTTCTATCAACTTACCAATACCATCTTAATATCTTCTTCACAGATCAAAAACTTTACCTTGGACATCTTGAAAAGAAGCTCCAAGACATGGGTGCCTGAGCTCACTGCCAACCTCTCAACCTTTTGGGACACAATAGAAGCAGATGTTTCCAAAGATGGGAGTGCCAGCTATTTGATCCCACTCCAGAAGTTCATCTTCAAGTTTTTCACTAAATGCTTAGTTGGAGCTGACCCGGCAAGCTCGCCCAAGATAGCGGAGTCTGGCTACGCCATGCTCGACCGGTGGCTCGCCCTCCAGATCCTCCCCACTGTCAAGATTGGTGTGCTTCAGCCCCTGGAAGAGATTTTCCTCCATTCTTTTGCATACCCTTCTTTTCTTGTCAGTGGAGACTACAACAAGCTTTACCAGTTTATAGAAGAACATGGTAAGTTACTTCTTGTTAAACAACCTATTAATCTCATGCCCTTCGAAATATATTTGAATTCAAAAACTTTTTCTACTTGCATTCATTAACATACTATATAGACACATAAAAGTTTTCTTATCAGACTGTATATTTAAACTATTGATCAAGTTGATTATTGCTTGATGTGCAATCTAGATTCACAAACAACATAAATGTTTGTATGTCAACAAAAGATTAGTAAGATGGCATTACCATGCATGTCCTATATGAGTCGCCAATATAATACACACTATTAAAGGTGTGATCAATAAATGTGGTACAAATCACGTTACTTGACAAGTTTAATGCCATCCATATCTTTGTTTTATATGTTCATGAATAGGTAAAGAAGTAGTAAAGAGAGGTGAAACCGATTTCGGACTGACGAAAGAAGAAACAATTCACAACCTTCTCTTTGTACTTGGTTTCAATGCGTTTGGTGGGTTTTCTGTCTTTCTGCCTAGTTTGATAGGCACAATAGCAAGCGACACCACCGGTTTACAGGCCAAAATAGTCAAAGAAGTCAGAGAAAACGCCGGTTCAACTTTGAGTTTCGACTCGGTGAAAAATTTGCAACTGGTTCATTCCGTAGTGTGCGAAGCCCTCCGGTTCAACCCACCGGTTCCACTCCAATTTGCCCGGGCCAGAAAGGACTTCCAACTGAGTTCACACGACTCAATCTTTGACATCAAGAAGGGTGAGTTGCTCTGTGGGTTTCAACAACAGGTCATGAGGGATGAGAAGGTCTTCGATGAACCGGACACGTTTAAACCGGACCGGTTCATGAAGAACAAAGAGTTACTGAACTACTTGTACTGGTCCAACGGACCGCAGACCGGTTCACCAAGTGAGTCCAACAAGCAGTGTGCTGCAAAGGACTATGTGACCCTCACTGCTGTTTTGCTTGTTGCGTATGCATTTCAAAGATATGATTCAATCACAGGAACCGGTACTTCAATCACAGCCCTTGAGAAGGCCAAGTGAGAGAGTGGGGCGATCGTAGCCGTTGAAATGCGTATGTGATGGATCATATGGTTTTTCGGAAATTTGGTGCCTGTGTGGGGTTTTTAGGTAATTAAGTAGAGAAGGGCAGATATTTGAGGGAAAAGGCCAAGACCTGGGGTGGCCAGATTCAATTAAATAAAGTGAACTAGAAATTGAAGGAATTTATTGTGGATGATGGCTTCTGGTGTGGGGTGGATCGTGGGTCGTGGGTCATGACCCATGGGTCTTGCCGACACCACTTCCTTGACTTTATTTGGTATGATTTGACACAAATGTGTTCATATTTGGGACCATTTAGAGTTGGTTTGGTATTTCTGTGTTTTGAAAAAAATTTGTTTTTGCTATAATGTGAGAATAAATTCATTTTTGTTGCTTCACGTTTTCAGCTTTTTTTTCATCCAAAACTATGAAAATAAGTTGTTTTTAAGTGTTTACCAAACATTTTTTTTACCTTAGTTTTTTTTATACTTAATTTTTTTGTAAAAACATCTCAGTATCAAACCAGTACTTAGTGTTGTGTTTTGCGTAAGATCTTACATCATTATATGTAAAATCTTTTTGTTGATTTTCCAAACCACTCAGTGATGCCGACCATAAAAAAAATTGCAATCGTGCATGCTCCAATTTCAAGAATGAAGGATTATACTAGTGAATTTAAGTCCCTTTTTGTTTTCTAATTATTTGGCCCATAGATGTTGTGGCTTTTTGTGAAAACTAAATGCTAGTGATTTTATTTTTCTAAACAAACAATATTATTTACATTAAGAGGGTAGGAGGTGAGCTCAGTCTTACAATAGACGAGCAATAATGTGGTTCAAATTCACTTTTGATGAGAATTGAACCCAAGATTTCTCACTTGTACATGAAGAAGAATATTACTAGATCTTAGTACTAAATATCTAATGGTAGTGATTTTAACGCTCATTATTTAACCTCCTAGACTCGTAGGATGTGTGTCAATGATTCGCTGTTGAAAGAAAAGAAAAGGAGGAGCTCCTACTGAATTTAATTAGTGTCCAATCACAACTGGATACATGTCCAATTTTTTTTCAAAGAAATAGAACTTGAACCAAATCAGACACTTGGAAGTTTTAATTGGATAAGAGCATGAGCCCCTCCTTTTCTTTCAGCAGCCAATCATTGTTCTTCAATCTAGCATGCAACAGGTCATCTGTTACTCCTGCTTGCTCAATCCATTACCACCTTGATTCATATTTTGTTCTCTCAACTAAAGAACCACGTCCTGTATCTCGAACTCTCTCACGCAGCGGAACCACCGCCATCACCGGGTGCCGCAACCCCTCTTTGCCACCGAGTATATTTGTACCATAGAAAAGGTTAGGGAAAAAAGTGGGTCCTTCTTTTTTACTACTTCCCCTTGATCTCTGCAAAAGCATATTGTAGTTATGATATTTTATTTAAATCCGTGATGATTTTGTGGTGATTTAGTTTGTTAAATTCACACCAATTTTCCTCAGAAGCCGAAGGTACAACCACGAGTCCATGGGAAACAGGGAGTCCGATCGAGAATTGCTTCATCCAATTCAGGGAAATTGAAATCGGCAGAATCACCTTTGAGATAGGATTTAGACAACCATCGATACTGACATTTACTGAAGAATTTACGGTTCCAGTCTTACAAGTGGAACCTTCTGTATACTTTTTAACTGTAAATACAAATAATTCAGTTTGGTAAATGAAATTGATTGCATATCATGCCCGATTTAAGGTGAAAAGAATAACCTAGTAAAAGTTTATCGCTAACCAAGAGAGGAAGTACCATGTTGAAGAAGATTAGCCTTTGGCTGTTCCCAAAATGCTACGGAGCTTTTTACACAGTCTGGACATTTCCTTGCGTCTGAGTGTTAGACCTTGTAAGCCCTTCTTTCCACCCTCTCTGACGAGCCCTAAGCTCCCATAGTGCAGTCTGTTTACGCTGTGCCTCTAACGTTGCTTCAGCTTTCTCCCTTGCTTCTTCACATGTTTCCATCCCTGAACTGCACTTGTCTGCTTCCTTTTGATACTGGGATGCAATCTTCTTCGCCTCCAGCAGAGCCATATCAGCTCGTTGCTGACTTTCCAAAGCTTCAGCTTCCCGAAGCTTCAACTCCTCAGTCAAAAGATCCACAAAGTTCTTTTCAGTGTCCTCGTTCACCTCTGGGTCATGCTTTGCACAGTCTGCATAACATATGACAAATAAAATAAATGGAGTTATAGACAAGGCAAAGCATATAAGAATAAAAAAGAATCCGAAATTTTAAGTAGGCAATCAATCACCACTTTGCACGTCAATGCTACTTAAATCTCCATAAGGTTGTTTCAAACAAATAAGCATCAGAGACAGAAATCCATCCTTGAAAGCGAAATCAACAACTTTAAAAGAAATATTGAAAGGAAGACAAAAGCAGAGTTGAGCTCATTTGTAAACAATGATAATTGCACATGGAAAGCAGGCCAGATCGAGTGACAGTCCCACAAAAGAAAACTACTAATCCACGAGCCTTTGAGGCAGTCTTAACTTCAGACATTGTAATGAGGAGAAACCACACAACTGACACAGTCATCTCACATTATGCCGGAAAAACTGAATACGCGCTTACAAAAGGGATTTGAGGAAATTAAAGTAAACAGTGAAGAGTTCAAAGTGAAAAATTTGTCCAAATATTTTGAGATAATATTACTGGGATTGGATGATATATTTGCTACATTATTATCCAACATAAACATGAGAAAGCATGCTGCTTTATGGCAAGGAGAAGCTTTATGTCAGTAATCTCACAACCCATTCAATCTACAACATCTCACACACACACACACACACGCATATATATAAACACATAGAGATATAAAGCAATCAATTATATTACTACCCAATAAGTGCAGATAAACTTCTACATGAAAGAAACTAACCTGTAAATGAAATGTTGCTGAGTCCTGCAGAAGAAAGAAGAACCAATATAAGTATACATCTGATAGTAATGCAATTCAACTAACAGTAGCTTTAAAAGTCCAAACTTTATGACCTGGATGCTGAATTCAACACCAACCCAGAAAAAAAATGATGGATTGAAATAAGTGAATCCAAAGGAAATTTGAGCTTATTGGCATCAAATCAGGACAAAATGTGTAAGACCCAACAAAACAAAACGTGAAAAAATGCAAGAGATTTAGTCAGATCTGGTAAAAATGGATCACGGGCAAGGGAAGAAAGAAGAGTAAATTACCAATGGGAATGGAGAGGAGAGGCTGAGAAGAGCAATCGCAGGTGCAGGGAGGGCAAACGAAAGAGGAGGAAGAAGAAGAAGAGTGGGAGACGGCGGCTAAGCCCTCCACGAAGTGCCAGTATAGAGGTGGGCCCACTATGTACCCGGCTATGCACAGCCCAACTATCACCAGCCCCGCCTTCAGCACTGCCGGACTCGTCGCCATCTCTCTCTCTCCTCTCTCTCTCCTCTCTCTCCTCTCTCTCTCTTAATCTCGGCTTTTTCCTCAGCTTCTGAAATCGAATCGGAAGTAGCGGAATTTGGAGTCGGCGACGTCGATTCTCAACGGTTCGACTGCCGGTGTTTAGTGGGGACTTCTGGAGATCAAAGATGGGTGCTTTCTCATCTGTGAGAGGCTGTGACGGTGATTTTATTTTTTATTTTTAAATTTAAATTACACTGTTTTGACTTTTGAGAGTGTAATTGACAAGTTGGAATAAAATAAAAGGACAAGTTGGTCCAACTAGGCGTTGTTACGAGGAAGCGATTTCGGTTAACGAAGGTCGGTCGAGTTAGTAAGATTTGTGTTAGGTCAACATCTAGGTTTAAGTTTTAGTGTTGACAATTTCTTTTGATGTGCAATTTATAAAAATAAAAAATAGAAGTTAAAATCCTTTCAGTAAGTTCTTAAATAGTTTTGTATTTTAAAAAGAGGGATCCTTATTTTTCTAAAAAAATAGGAAGGCCCTTTTAACTGTTAGATTAACTTATAATGAAATTGTTTGGTTAAGATTGTGTGGCGTGTGATTTAATCTCAACTACACAATTTCATTAAAACCAATCCAACAGTCAAGAATGTATCCCTACTTTAAGAAAAAAATTAAAGATCCCTCCTGTTAAATGATATATGCAGATGATCCATCTCTAGGATGAAGTAGCTGTAGACATCGAAATTTCGTAAATAAATGTTGACCGATAAATCAAAGTGTCAACGCTCATGTATTACATAAATTTTGCACGTAGCGTGTGACTCAACAAAAATTGAAATGAGTTGGAAAAGTCATCAAATAGGACACGTGTCAACACCTGGCAGAAACGACTTATTTCATCTGGGATATTATATTCAAAATTAGGCATTGGAAAATTCTATAAATACAAGCCCATTTCATTCAAAAAAAAAAAAAAAGACAAAATTCATATTACACCTTGAAGCTCTGAAGCTCTGAAACTCCGAAGCTCTCAAGCATCCAGGTTCCCGAAGAACCAAGAAAGCTCTCTTCGTTCTTCGTTCTTCGTCCATCGCTCTTTCAAGATCAAGCCCCGACGGCCCTTGAAGAAAGCACCATCGTTCATCATCCGTTCATCCAAGATCAAGCCCCAACGGCCCTTTGAATCAACAATCATCCACCTTCAAGATCAAGCCCCGACGGCCCTTGAAGAAAGTGTTCTTCGTTCATCGTTCTTCCAAGATCAAGCCCCAACGGCCCTTTGGATCAACAAACGTCGATAAATCCACACATCCAACCGTCCTTCAAGATCAAGCCCAAAAGCCCTTGAAGATCCGTTCATCACTGTTCTTCAAGATCAAGCCCAAAAGCCCTTGAAGATCCGCTCAAATCCACCTTCAAAGATCAAGCCCACGACCATTTGAAGAAACTTCCAACTGTTCATCCAAGATCAAGCCTCGACGCCCCTTGGATCAACGAAACATCCACGAATCAACACCTTACGGAGATTGAATCAGAGGATCAAAATAGAGAGAGATTGTAACCCAAAATCATCAAACACCAAATATTTGTTTGTGCACGTTGTTCTTGTCTCTTTCGTTTCAGGAATTTTCCGTGTTCACAAATTGGCACGCCCGGTGGGACAATCTCTACCTCTCATCTCTTTCTCCGTTCAAGAAATTCGAGCACACTTCCAAAATTAATGGCTTCAAGGAAGGCTCAAACTGTTCCCGCAACTGGCGCAAAGAACAAGAGCGCCCTCGTCGCAAGAGGTGTCACTTTAGGCATCACGACTCGAAGCATGGCAAGAGCTACTTCTGCCGCCTCTTCCACCTCTGCATCAACTCTGTCAAGGGAACAAAAGCACCCAAGGCACGAGCCTTTGATCACCTTAGCCTCACTAAGGGCACCAAGGGGGGAAAGCCCAAGGAAATACTCCGAATCCATGCTCTCCGATGCCGATTCAAGCGACAGTTCAGCCATGCAAGTCATGACCATTGGAGCAACTTCAATCGATGAGCAGCTGGCTCAAATGAATGAAGCAATCGCAAGGCTAACCCGAACTGTGGAAGAAAAAGACTTGCAAATTGCAGCACTAGTCAACCGACTGGAGGCGCAGGACGGCGATAAACCCGACCCAGAGGATGATCCACTAAAGGGAGGAGCTGGCGGAGACGAAGAACCCCCGGTGAAGAAAATCGATGGGAAGCCGGAGCCAGACCAAGCAGCGGCACTCATGGGATCTCTTTCTATCCAGCAGCTGCAGGAGATGATCACCAACACCATCAAGGCACAGTACGAAGGGAGCTCACATACCTCCTTGTTCTACTCGAAACCCTATTCCAAGAAGATTGATGTCCTAAGGATGCCAAGGGGTTATCAACCACCGAAGTTCATGCAGTTTGATGGAAAAGGAAACCCAAAGCAGCACGTTGCACATTTCGTCGAAACTTGTAACAACGCGGGGACGGAGGGAGACTACCTCGCCAAGCAGTTTGTGCGCTCGCTGAAAGGAAATGCCTTTGAGTGGTACACGGACCTAGAGCCTGAGTCCATCAACAGCTGGGAGCAATTAGAGCGGGAATTCCTCAACCGCTTCTATAGCACCCGCCGCACTGTGAGCATGCTAGAGCTAACAAGCACAAAGCAGTGGAAGGACGAGTCAGTCATTGACTACATCAACAGATGGCGCACTCTAAGCCTCGACTGTAAAGACAGGCTCTCGGAAACCTCTTCAATCGAGATGTGCATCCAAGGCATGCAATGGGGTTTGCAATACATCCTTCAAGGCATTAAACCACGGACCTTCGAGGAATTGGCCACTCGCGCCCATGACATGGAGTTGAGCATCGCCCATCATGGGAAGAAAGAATCGATCGCCGACTACAAGAACGACAAAGTTCTTGGGACAAAGGTGGAAAAGGCTGCATGGAAACCCACCAAGGAAGCGATGACGGTCAACACATCTCCCGTCAAAATATCCACACGAGGCAAGGCGATTCAAACCGAAGCTTTTCGTGATCAAGAGACACGTAGACGCACTTTGAAGGAGCTTGAGGAGAAGACTTATCCATTCCCCGACTCTGATGTGGTTGCCATGCTAGATGACCTGTTGGACAAGAAGGTGATCAGTTTGCCTGAGTGCAGACGGCCGGAAGAGATGAATCGTACTGACAGTCCAAGATACTGTAAATTCCACCGCTTCATCAGTCATCCGACAGAAAAGTGCTTCGTGCTGAAAGATCTCATCATGAAGCTGGCTCAGAAAGGAATCATCGAGCTAGATCTTGACGATGTGGTGAAGTCAAACTATACCACCTTCACTTCTGGCTCTTCCGACTCAAAATTTTCACCTCAACCGCTGGGGGCATCGTCCAAGACAAGCAAAGTTAAAGGATGGACTCAAGTCACTCCTAAGAAATTGCACAAGAAGCATACGTCTCCTCCACATGTCCGCCAATCGGAAAGGGGGCAAAACAGCTCTTGTCAACCTTCAAAGCAACGTGAACGTGTTGAAGATGATGAAATTTCGACACATAGATCGTCCATCCCCATCACGATGCGTGATTTCTTTCCTGAAGACTTCTTCAACTACTCGGTCAAGGCTCCTTGCTATGAAGATTGCGAGGAACGACCCTCTCAGATCGCTTGACGAACCAAATGCTCCTTGTTCGCACGAGCCTAAACTGCACGAACCAAAAGCTCCTTGTCCACATGAGCCTAAACTGTAGGACATGAGGCTCCTCGCCTGCACGAGCCTAAACTGCATGGCACAACGCTCCTGGTCTGCACGAGCATAAAAGGCAACACCAACGCTCCTTGCCTGCACGAGCTGAAACTGCAACACGGCACCAAACGCTCCTTGCCTGCACGAGCTGAAACTGCAACACGGCACCAAATGCTCTTTGTCTGCACGAGCTGAAACTGCAACACGGCACCAAATGCTCCTTGTTCGCACGAGCCTAAACTGCACGAACCAAAAGCTCCTTGTCCACATGAGCCTAAACTGTAGGACATGAGGCTCCTCGCCTGCACGAGCCTAAACTGCATGGCACAACGCTCCTGGTCTGCACGAGCATAAAAGGCAACACCAACGCTCCTTGCCTGCACGAGCTGAAACTGCAACACGGCACCAAACGCTCCTTGCCTGCACGAGCTGAAATTGCAACACGGCACCAAATGCTCCTTGTCTGCACGAGCTGAAACTGCAACACGGCACCAAATGCTCCTTGTTCGCACGAGCCTAAACTGCACGAACCAAAAGCTCCTTGTCCACATGAGCCTAAACTGTAGGACATGAGGCTCCTCGCCTGCACGAGCCTAAAACTGCATGGCACAACGCTCCTGGTCTGCACGAGCATAAAAGGCAACATCAACGCTCCTTGCCTGCACGAGCTGAAACTGCAACACAACACCAAATGCTCATTGTCTGCACGAGTTGAAACTGCAAACGACACCAAACGCTCCTTGCCTGCACGAGCTGAAACTGCAACACGGCACCAAAAGCTCCTTGTCTGCACGAGTTGAAACTGCAAACGACACCAAACGCTCCTTGCCTGCACGAGCTGAAACTGTAACACGGCACCAAAAGCTCCTTGTCTGCACGAGTTGAAACTGCAAACGACACCAAAAGAAAGTACCAAAAAAAAAAATGTATTTGAACTACGTTACGACTTGATCTCTTCTTTGGAAGGGTACGTAGGCAGCTCGAGCATTCAATTTCGAGTTCAGTCACACCAAAATAGGGAATAAAGATTTAATTAAAAGTTTTGATGCTATTACAATTTCTTTGTACAAAAAAAAAAAAAAAAAAAAAACATGTTATTAATGTATTATAAAAATATATATATATAATGGTGGGCTGCATTATTGAGGATGACCGTGAGCCCAGCAAGCACTCAACGGCCCAAAACTGTGAGTTACTTTTCAAACAGAAGGAGCCTTCGTCTTCTACCTCCTTTCTGCCTTCTGCCATCGATGAGATTAGGTTGTGGTATTGTCGTCAGAAGGGCTCAAAAACAGATGGTTAATGAGCAGAGAAGCCTTTTAATGGTTGCTGCTACATATGTTGTCAAAGCTCAGAGACGCAACAATGGCGACGAGGTTGATACGGAGAGCCATAGCTTCTGCGGTGTCGTCGAGATCAACGGCGGCGGCGTCGTTTTGTTACGTCTGCATCCGGGCTATGGCGTCAAAGGCCCAAGCCCAACAAGTGGACCTCAAGGCCCGAGACAAAACGGACATCAAGACCCTACTCGAATCGGACCAGTATGTGTGCGAAGATCTGCAAGCAGGGGATTTCTCAAGACACCCAACAAGAAATGCGACCCAGGCCCAATCTCGCTCTCCCGGACTCTCGGCCGCCTTATGGTCAGATTCATCGTAGTTCTGCGTGTTGTGAGATGCAAAACAATCTTTATCATAACGGTACTGACGCACACCACCATCTGAATCAAAACGCCTCACGCGATGAACAATCTCATATCTTCCATCAGGACGCATCACGGGTTCAGAGTAACCATCTTGATTCAATCTCCGAGATGAACGCTCTGAGTCAAACCTCTGTCCTGGCTGGAACCGTCTTCCGGTAAATCTCCCGCCCCTGAAATTGTGATCTACACCTCTATGTGAATCATCAAACCATCTGGAATTGTGGGGACACGAACCCTACATCATAATACGACGGAGCCTAGGCCCCTTTTTGCAGCTGAAGTCTCCGGTTGCTGCGGCGGTTTCTGTTGTAGCTGCTGCTGTGGTTGCGGCTGTGGATGTGCGCCGACTACCATGGCGATTGTTCGGTTGAAACTCCGGCGGATCGTAACGGAATCAGATCGATTCCAAGCGAGGGAGAAAGAAGGAGGAGAGAGAGAGGCCGATCCAATCTTGAAGAAGAGCCGCCACCAGGATGGGCAAGCTTACAGGGAGAGAGAGATCGAGAGGGAGCCTGGGTCGCAGGGATCTCGCGTCGCCTCTCACATGCAAAAAGGGAAGTGAATGTGAATATAGACACAGTGAATATGCTCGTATCAACCCCAGGGATTGCTGGTACTGGTTGAATGGCAGTTGCTTGAATTTGAAATGCGCATTTCGGCACCCACCTCTTGATGGATTGTTAGGAAGCCCAGCCGCAAATTCTGCTGGATCTTCTTTGCCTCTATCACATCCTAGGGTTACGCCTTCAACACCGGCAATTCCGTCGAAAACTTCAAAGCCACTGGAACGTCGTCCATCTTCTTCCGAGTCGTCTGCTTGGCCTTGATGTCGCTCGGCGCGACGACCGTCAAACCTCCGTCAACAAATTGATGATGACGATGACAAAATCAAAGCTTTGAAGTCCCTGCCGGAGCCACTTAGTGAATTCGCTCCGAAGTTTCCTATTGAATCGACTTAAAAAAAAAAAACTGCATCATCCAATCTGATGTTTGCGGAGCGTGTTAATTGCTTCTCGAAGATGGTCTTGTCATAATTAATTCCAGATGCCCAGGTTCAGAGGCTGGAGATTCGGGCAAGCGAAGCGGTGGTTCATCCGCGATAACAACAGCGACGACGACTTTAGAGAGCTCGATTTGCAGCAGGCAGAGCTAGTCGTGGATCAATACCCAAGAAGTAGGCTTTTCTCACTGCGCTTTGAGAGCAAAAAACGAATGCAATTGGGTTGGATTATTTGATGTGAACGAATTCTTCTACTTCCCACACGCTTTCTGCCGTTGCGGAGGAAATTATGGTGTTTCAGGGCTGAGGACGGAGGTGTTTGAGCCGCCCAAATTGGCAATTGAGGTTCTGTGAAGAGTGGGACACTGGATTGAAAGACTATGTTTTGAGGTACTTTGTTGATCCTGTAACTAGGTTGCTGCCATAAGAGAAAAAGTCTTTTACCTCTGCAGAGTAAATCACACAGAGTTGCCAGTCCTCTCCGTCCATGCTCGTCACCTTCAACGGTCGTGGTCCGGAGGGTGTGGAGCACATGATTTGCGCTGGTGTGTGCTCGGTGTTTGCCAAAATCCTCAAAGAAAGTCCGATGAATGTGCAAGCAACGGTGGCCCAGGCGGTGTCGGAGCTTGCAGGAAAACAGCAGCGGTGAAGGCTTCATTGACCGCTGTCAAACGACTAGCCGGCCGAGAAGCTCTTCCTCCCTCGAGCTCGTCACTATGATCACCCTGCTGCCAACAACTTCAAAGACCGCTGTCAAACGACTAGCCGGCCGAGAAGCTCTTCCTCAAACTCCAGCTCTCTGTCCGTCTTCGTCCTCCCCTACAAATCCCTCTGCCAAGCATCCTAATTTATACAGAAAGAAATACAATTTAAAAAAAAAAAAAAAAAAAAAAAAAAAAAAGGTGGTGGTGCATCTGGCACCACGTGAAAAAAAAGAGGAATGGTGGATCAAAGATGGGGTACAACCCCATGGCAGATCAAAAGTTTCTGGTGGTGCATGGGCACCATGTGCAGAAAGAAAAAAAAATTTGTAAAAAATAAAAAATAAAAAAATAATTAAAAAATAATAATAATAATAAATAAAAAATGATGGAACTTGGTGCATCCAGCACCAAAAAAAAAAAAGAAAAAAAAAAAACAAATGCATAGAGAGAAATAGAAGGTCCATTTTATTTATTTTTTTTCTGGAAATTTTACATAAATTTGCATTATACAAAAAAAAAAAAATCACATCAAATCAAATTTACAAGAGGGGATATTCAAGGACGATCAGGTGGCGCCTCACAACTCGGCAGAGCTCCAGGAAGAGAAGGCGTCGGAGGTTGGCTGTTTGAAGCCTCAGCAGTTGGTACAGCCCCAGAAGACGAAGGCAAATGTTGTTGGAACAAACCCACAAACCTCCGATGATCAAGTAAAATCTGACCATCGGATTCCTGCATCTGGTCAATCTTCCTCTTCATGTTTGTGGCATAGTTGTGTGCGAGCTTGTGCAACTGTTTATTCTCATGCTTGAGCCCCCTAATCTCCTGTTTGAGACTCATCACTTCAGCCGCCAACGATTCAACTTGACGGGTTCGAGCAAATAGGCGTTGGGCCATGTTGGACACAGAACCTGCACACTGCACACTAAGGGCCAGAGACTCCTTAACAGCCAACTCATCAGACCGCCTGGAAAGTAGTCGGTTATCTTTGGGAGTGGCAAGGTTCCGGGCCACCACCGCAGCGGTCATATCATTCTTCATCACCGAATCCCCAACGGTAAGATGACCAGTAGGGGATATGAAGGATGGGCGCCATATGTTGTCTGGAGAAGGCGGGACTGCCTCTTCACCAAGATTCAAGTCAAAACGACGGTCGGAGGGTCCAGACATTTTCAAAGTGATGAAAGAAGAAGAGATCGGACAAATCAAGATCTTAGAAGTACAAGAGGGGAGTTTTCACAAGCGAAAATTCGAGTGTGCTTTGAAACGAACTGCATGCCTCTATAAAAATCAGCACTCGACAGGATTTCAGAGATCGAATAGGCGAGCTCAGAATTCGAAGAGGCCATTCAAAAATCGAAGAGGCAAGCTCAGAAATCGGAGAAGCATCTTGCTTTTCCAGACGCGTCGGCACCCGTCACACGTAAACTCAGCTTTGCGGAAATCACGGGTAATTTGTCGAAGCGCCGATCCCAGATATCGAAGAGGCGCCAGTCTTTTTCAGCCGCGTCATCACCTGTCATATGCACACTCGACTTTGCGCAAATAACGGGCAATTTGTCGAAAATTTTCGGTGAAGGAGAAAGCACGTGAAGTTTACTGTTCAATCACGCGTTAGTTGCCGACACGAGTGAAAGAATAGTACCTCTACAGGTATTAAGGGACCTCCTATAACTGTCCACCTTCACCTTCCATAGCAAGGCAGGCATACAGAGCCTTTCTTCATCTCCAAAAATGTTTTCCCAACGAAGCCTCTCGAGTCATTCAGTGTTCCTTATCCCTTGGGGTACCTCTGCAAGCCAATGACTCCAAAGCAAAAGTATCTCATATCACCAGGGCAGAAAGCAAGAGTATCTCATATCATGCGTTCTCCCTGTCATTTCCTTTGTCCTTGCTCCTACCTACAAAGACAAGGATAAAGAAAACAATATGCCGGAACTTCCACTCAAACTCGGGTGAGGAACCGACTGCTTAGAACCCTTCCCTGATTGCCTACCTAGCACTGCTCTCGAGTACTCGTCTCCCACTGCTGCTGTACTTCCAAAGAAGCTGCCACATCTGCCTGGAGAACAGATAAGGCAAGTGAAAATGATACCTTGCAGCATGTGGAGACAAGGTGCAGAAGGAACAAGCAGAGAAGAATGCGGTCGGCACGGTCAACTCAGCAGAAGGAGTCCGAACTGAGGAACTCGAGAAGCTGCCACATCTGCCTGAAGAAACAAGCAGAGAAGAATGCAGCATGCACAATCAACTCAGCAGAAAGAGTCTGAGATGAAGAACTCGAGAATATGTCGCATCTGCCTGAGGACGGTGAACTTGTTTTGACCCTCAAATTCTTGGGTCGACTTACTAGGCGTTGTGGGCTGCACGTGCCGATTCACCACCCTTGAATCAAATCCTTAAAGATTAAGTCACCAACTGGAAGAAGAGCCCATCAATCTTGAAGATCATACCGTTGACCAAACTGCTCAGGTGTGAATTAGAAAGATTGAACAGAGCAACAAGTCGTCACCTTCACCTCGTGCATGCTTGTCATGTGTTCGAGTCAACCTTCAAGAATCAAGCCTCAACGGCCCTTGAAGAAGCTTTCAGCCAAATTCGAAATCAAGCCTCGACGGCCCTGGAAGAAATCACAAGTCTGATTCAAGATCAAGTGTCTACCACCCTTGAATCCAAACCTAGTTCAAGAATAAGCTGTGGAAAATCAACAATTGGAGGAATCCAGAAAATCCTCCAACCCAGTTCAAGATCAAAGTTGTGGAAAGTCAACAAGCGCAACAAAATATGTGCCGATTCACCCACTACCAAAGCCAAAGATCATCTACCACATGAAGTTCCTTGTAGTCCAATTTCAACCTTCAAGATCAAGCCTCGACGGCCCTTGAAGAAATTTCAAACAACAATTCAAGATCAAGCCTCAACGGCCCTTGAAGAAATCTCAAGCCCAATTCAAGATCAAGCCTCAACGGCCCTTGAAGAAATCTCAAGCCCAATTCAAGATCAAGCATACGGCCCTTGAAGAAATCTCCAGCCCAATTCAAGATCAAGCCTCGACGGCCCTTGGATCGACATCTACAGTAAGGGACTTCAAAACGCATCTCCTACACGTGACAAGCACATGTATACGACGTGCCTTGAAGTGGGGGCATTTGTAGACATCGAAATTTCGTAAATAAATGTTGACCGATAAATCAAAGTGTCAACGCTCATGTATTACATAAATTTTGCACGTAGCGTGTGACTCAACGAAAATTGAAATGAGTTGGAAAAGTCATCAAATAGGACACGTGTCAACACCTGGCAGAAACGACTTATTTCATCTGGGATATTATATTCAAAATTAGGCATTGGAAATTCTATAAATACAAGCCCATTTCATTCAAAAAAAAAAAAAAGACAAAATTCATATTACACCTTGAAGCTCTGAAGCTCTGAAACTCCGAAGCTCTCAAGCATCCAGGTTCCCGAAGAACCAAGAAAGCTCTCTTCGTTCTTCGTTCTTCGTCCATCGCTCTTTCAAGATCAAGCCCCGACGGCCCTTGAAGAAAGCACCATCGTTCATCATCCGTTCATCCAAGATCAAGCCCCAACGGCCCTTTGAATCAACAATCATCCACCTTCAAGATCAAGCCCCGACGGCCCTTGAAGAAAGTGTTCTTCGTTCATCGTTCTTCCAAGATCAAGCCCCAACGGCCCTTTGGATCAACAAACGTCGATAAATCCACACATCCAACCGTCCTTCAAGATCAAGCCCAAAAGCCCTTGAAGATCCGTTCATCACTGTTCTTCAAGATCAAGCCCAAAAGCCCTTGAAGATCCGCTCAAATCCACCTTCAAAGATCAAGCCCACGACCATTTGAAGAAACTTCCAACTGTTCATCCAAGATCAAGCCTCGACGCCCCTTGGATCAACGAAACATCCACGAATCAACACCTTACGGAGATTGAATCAGAGGATCAAAATAGAGAGAGATTGTAACCCAAAATCATCAAACACCAAATATTTGTTTGTGCACGTTGTTCTTGTCTCTTTCGTTTCAGGAATTTTCCGTGTTCACAGTAGCATCCACCCCGGTTAAACTTTCTTCCAAACAAAAAAAGAGAAGCTGTTTTAATTTTCAGATTTATTTATTCATCTTTTAAAGTAAATCGTTTTCCCGTTTTATTTGTGTTAAGTTGTGTTTGGGTTAAGCAATATTTGTAATGTTTAGTATGAATTCTCATAAGCTTATGTTGCGGTAAAAGTTAAATGAAATTAAAATTTTATGTGGATTTTGTAGAATTTTTTCATGATTTGCTAGTAAATTTTGAGTAAAAAACTCTTGTAGACAATGCGATTGTTGAGTCTCGCAAAATCTTATGCATGCACACTTGAGAAAAATTATTTTAAACAATTTGAGAGTAGTCTAAGAGCGTCTTCAATAGTGTATGCAAACCCAATAAGCATTGTTGTCTACTTTAAAATGCATGTGCAAATTTATCCACTTACGGAGCCCAAAATGTAATCAATCGAAATTACGTCGGTTTTGAATAAATTTTGAAATTTGTAAATTCATTATTTTAGCCAATTTTTGAAACTAGTGTGTTTGATATTTGTGTACATCATGATGTATGATTAACAGTTTTCAGCAAGTGATGAATGTATCTAAGTTTTTGTCGGGTTTAAATATTTCCTTTTTAGTTTAAAGTAAAAATATCGATTTGTAAAAGAGAGTTCTCTAATGATACAATACGGTGATATTAAGTTTGAATTTATCACGAAAAACAAGAAGATTATTAAATTAAATTAAATTAAATTAAGATTGTTTTTTAAGGATTTACCACGTATTCCGAGCAGTGAGAGTCGCACAGAAACTGGTGGGAAACATGGCGATTGAGTGACTCTGTGCCCCTCATCACTCAACCGCCCGATTCCAACACTGGCATCGACGGCCACCAACTCTGATAATGGCGATGGAAATCCCGATGGATGTGATAAAGCAGGTGCAGATCTCGCTTCGGAAAGAAGCGGAGCTGTCGTCGTACGACCCGGACGACACGCCGCTGCCGAATCTACCTTTTGTCGAAGAAACACTAGCGGAGTTGGATCCATCCCCGCCGTACCTGAGGTGCAGGCATTGCAAAGGGCGGCTGCTGAGGGGCGTTCAGACGCTGACCTGTGTCTTCTGCGGCAGAGAACACTGCAAGGACCTCCCTCCCGACCCCATCAATTTCCGGGATACTTTTGGGTACCGTTGGCTGCTCCAGTACCTGAGCTTAAGTGGATCGGTATGCGACTTGATTTTCTATCTTTTGTTTGGTTGATGAGAAAATTGAGATTAAGATGGGGAAATAAAATGGGGATTCCTTTTGTTGTGTTTGGTTGATGGGAAAACTTGAAAGAAACGGAGTTTGAATTCTCAATGCGTTTATTCAAGAAAAATCACCACTTTAACAAATTATATGCTTTCTTGCTTGTGGATGATGAAAAAGATTGAAGCTTTGATTGTTTTAGTTTGCTAAATTTGTTTTACCAGCTTATTCTAGCCGCCCAACAGCGTAATGATGTCGAAAATTCTTTATCTGATTCGAAGCTATTTATGTTAATCTATAGTGCATGGAAAATTAAAATGGTTGAAGGTGATTTTGAAATAGTACATAGTATATGATGTGTATCACCATCTACTTAGTACTCGATATTAGGCGATCACACTCGAAATTCGTAGGTGCTACCGATTTGTAGTCCATTTATTCAGCAACCATATCATCTAAGTGGGAAATTATAGTTTTGTCTGCCTATCGTTTGTTTGCTAGAAATGAGGTTTATTGTCCCCTCGTCAATGTAGAGACTTTGAAATTAATTTTGTGGGGCTTCTTGAATACTTGGTAAAGTTTGAGACTTTGGTTTGCAGGAGGTAGTGGATTTACCTGTTGGAACAAATGAATTAAACAGAGCACAGACTGCGCGGAAGGATGAGTTAAGTCTGTCTGATCTCTTAAATCTTGAAATAAAATGGACCTCTAAGCCAGAGAAAACTGAGACTGATCTCCCAAATGAGATCCCCAATCTCCTCAAATTTCCAGATTTGGCTGGAGTCAATCCCGACAACTTTTTCTTTGAAGGAAAGAAAGATGGTGCTTCGAGTAATTCCGAAGAGTTGTTCGGGTCTAGCACACAGATTGTCGGTAAAGAGAGTTTCCAAGGTCATGAAACTCTTAGGTTGTTTGAGAATGTAAAGCCTTTTGAGACAGTTGTGCAGACTACTGAAGGAGAGAGTGGTGATTCTAGTTGGGCGGCAAGTTTTCAGTTTGCTGCTTCTGAATCACAAGCTTCTGGAAACCTTCCTCAAGCTTCTGAAATCCTTCCTCTAGCTTCTGAAAACCTTCCTCAAGCTTCTGAAATACTTCCTCGAGCTTCTGAAAACCTCCCTCAAGCTTCTGAAAGCTTTCCCCAAGAATCAAAATCCCTTGACCCCTTTGTGGGTTCCACGGTGGATCTTTCTGCCCATTCTGCCCACATAGGCACAGTATTTGGATCTGTAGTGGACTCAACAAATGAAAAATCAAACCATAGTGTGACTGGGTCTGCATCCATGTCCTCCGACTGGTTTCAAAATGATCTGTTGGGCGTTTCCAACTCTGGGTTGTCTGGAGGGCCTGAACGGTTGGAAATCTTTGCTGAGATGAAGGGTGGAATAGCTGAAAATGTGAATAACTCTTTTCCTGATGGTGTCGATTGGGTTCAAGACAACCAATTGCAGATCACTAGCAACAAGGATCTTGATAGTAATACTGTTGTGGAGAATCATGATTCACTTGATGCTTGGAATGATTTCGCAAGCTCGAGTAATGCACCAAATGTTGTGGATAGTTCTGTAAAACAAAGTGGTGTCGATTGGGTTCAGGACAACCAATTGCAGACCACTAGCATTAAGCCTCTTGATAATAAGACTACTGATGCGGATGATGATTCATTCGACGCTTGGAATGATTTTGCTAGCTCGGATAATGCATCAAATCTTGCAGATAATTCTGTAAAACAAAGTATTAATCAGATAACATCTGTTGACCACACTTCAGAAATAAATTTGTTCGGCACTAGCAACTCCAGTGACTTGGATTCTGGTAGCTTTTTGCAACCAGATTCCTCAGCAGGAGCATTTAACAATTCCAACAGTTCAACTGTAGTGGATAGAGTGCAGCCAGAGCCTTCTGTATTAGACAGGTGCGTGTATAAGCCAACTTTTATTGGTGCTATTATAGCTGCAGAATCCTGTTTCGAATCACCGTGGAATGCCATATTTGCCGTTTCCAGTAATCTAATACGTGAAGCTTCATGGAAAATGCTTGTGCTCATTCTTTAAAGAACCTATGTTAACTCCTTTTTCTGTTGCGTGTTTAGGTTGGCTGATGCGTGCACTAACGATGGAAAAAAATCTGAAGGTCTGGCGCAGGGCGGAGATGTTTCCAGTGTAAGAGCAGGGTCAAAATCTGACGATGTGGAGAGAATAATGTCACAGATGCATGATCTCTCGTTTATGCTCGAAAGCACTCTTTCAATCCGTCCCAAGCAAGACAGATTACATCCGCCCTCTAAAGATTGAGACGTAATTTATTTGTGTTTTTATCATGCAATGTTTGTTGTGCATCATGTAATTCTAGTTTTATATGTTCCATTTGTTCGCAATTTTGTATTTTATTCTTTATAATCTTATGTAGAAATCAAAGAAATATACTGGAAGTTTTTTCTACACGGCGATCGGAATGCCTGTGATCGGACAGTATGTGTATTTTAACCAAAAGGCAGCGAGTGCAGAAAGAATTGAAGAAGAATATGAAATTTTACACACAAAAAAAGAAAGAGTTGGGAAGGCGGGGTCTGTAGGACAACCGTGTGACCACTCCAAGCATCACAGGGCTGTAAGTGACGCTCTGTTCGCACGGTCACGGTTCAAGTAAGGTATGAATTGTGAGTACGGAAATGACGATGTGGGAATGATGTTGTTGTGCTTTGTATATTTTTGCTGCTCACAAGTCACAACTATCTGCCAAGGTTTTGCCTTCAATTCAACCACATTGAAGCAACTACCATATAAAAATCAAGGATTCCAATTCAGAAAGAGTATACCTATTGAGAAAGGAGAAAGCTGTTGATAAAGCTGTAAGGAAGATTATGGTGGGTTTGGAAGCAGAGGAAATGAGAAGTAGAGCTTGAGAACTTGCAGAGCAGGCAAAGAGGGCTACTGAGAAAGGAGGATCATCATATTCTGATTTGAATGCCCTAATTGAAAGTGTTGAAATCTCGTGATTAAAATGTTGGAGCACACATTTGGATGAGGCTTTACTTGATGAATATTTCAGATGCCTTTTTAATCGAAATGGTCCCTCAGATTAGTACAAGTCTTTAATTTTGTCCATAGCAATGAAAATCAATAAATGTAGTCCTTACGTTTGAATTTCCACCACCAATGTGATCCTTCTGTTATGTTTCCATTATAACTCTGTTTGTTTGCTGATCTGGCATATACATGGGACTATAAATCTAATAAAGCAGTGCCACATGAATTATACAAAATAATTAATTCTTTTAAACTATTTAAGGAGGTGTAGTCAAACTCGAATTTGAGAGAATTTTAATAGACTTTACAATTCTAGTGTAGTCAACTAAAGGATTTTTAAAAGTGAAAACTAATGAAAATGACTTTAAAACTTTGAGTTTTAACTATAAAGACAAAATAAAAGGTAAAATAAATAGTACCAGTATTGACTTTTTAATGTAAAAATGTGGTTTTTTGTTAAACTAAACAATACCGGATGATTTTCGTTAAAGTTCCCTTTTTAGAATCAATGAACATCTAGGTGTAGTCAGTCGAGATTTCAATAATCATTTTTAAAGTCCATAAAAATGTAGGTGTATCGAAAAGCTAAAGATTTTGTAGGATTCCATTAAATTGTGGATTTTGTAAAATTTAAGAGTGAAAAATGTATATAACCAAAACCAAATAGAATCCTATCTCACACCTGGAAATTTCAAATTCATGAACCTCTTTGAATGTCTGACTCTCTCATCCTCTTACTGCCCGCTGACCACTTTGTTTGTTTTATATTCTTCCTTCATCTCTAAAATTTTTCCTTCAATTTTCGTTGATGGGTCGCATCATTTATGGATAGAAATGATGTTGGGTTGCATAATTTCTCATACGTAGTAGTGCTGTTGGGTCACAATTTTCACATCTTCATTTTTTATTTCCACGCAGCAATCGCTTCTTGTTCTTTGTCCTTTTTTCCACTTACCCTTTTGAGATTTTTCCGAGTTTTTTCTAATCACAGGGGCCCTTTGATGGGAGGAGGATTCTCTCCTCCTTTTTTTCCCATACACTTCCATTCTTTCCCTGTTTGTGTAGTCACGGTTAAACCACGTGTTTTTGTTACGGTTAAACCACGTGTTTTTGTCTTAAAAAAATCAATGTAAAATGTTGACATGGCTTAACCGTGACCACACAAACAGGAAGAGGATGAAAGTGTATGGGAAAAAAGGAGGAGAGAATCCTCCTCCCCTTTGATGACCGTTGTTGTTTTTGCACGTGTATTATACCTGAATTTACTAACTATGTACGTATATTATACACGAATTTAATAACTATGCATGTGAATGTGATTAGGAGAGTTATTTAATCCAATTCTCAATTCTTTCTTCCCTAATCCGATTTATGAGATTCATATCCGTCAAGTCGTGAAAATAAAATAAGTCAAGAATAAAAAAAAAACATTTTATTCTCTTCTCCCTCCATTTTGGTTTTGGCAAGATGATTCAAAGTATATTTCTCTTCTGTTTAGTTTACGTTAAGATCTGTCATCTAAACTTACATTAAATGTATCCAAACTTACTTAAATTTAGCTCGTTTGAATTGCTTTTAAAATGACTAAATGCGTTTATGATGAAATTGATTTTGAGTTTCAAAAAAACTTGAAGTGCTTTATGGAAGAAGCACTAGTATGTGTTTTTTGCAAAAATCACTTCAAGTACCTTTCCAGTATCCACTTAGGATTTTACTAAGGATTGGTTTCAAAAATATTTTCATCAGAAACACTTTCAGTCATCTTAAAATCACTTCCAAACAAGTTTTTACAGTGTTATTGTCACTCCAAAATAATCAAACTGCACTCCTTTCATAAAGAAGTTTATGAAAAACATAACACTACAGAGAGCCGCATAATGATTTTTTGGGAGAGGCAAAACAACTCCCTAACATAAATGACAAGTTTTGATTTGGTAAGTGTAATTTGACGCCTTGTGTTGAGTTTTAAAGTACAACAGCAGGTATGTATCTTTTACCTAACATAAATGACAAAGAGACATGTGTGATTTGTTAATCCTTAATTGTGGCTTTTGACAAAAATAAAAAATTCCTTAATTCTGGCAAGCCGATAACTTTGAAATATTTTTATTTTTTTTTTAATTTTATTTTTAACTAATGATTTCTGAAATTGTCCAAAGTCTTCATTTGATCTTTTAATTTCAAAATTAGTCAATGCCGTCTCAAAAATTGACATTCATAGATTTCGTCAAATGTTATGCTGATGTACTGACTAGACACACATGTAGGGCCTATGAGTCCAACAATATGTTATCAATTTTAGAACATCTGTGATAAAAACTGTTGAAAAAACAAAAACAAAATTTATAAACGATGATGATAATGCTGAGAACGACCATCTACTGCCAGAATGATTCACTACCGTCGTTAGCTACCATCTCGACAACATGTGAGAACATTTGAAGAACCCACATCTGGTTCCTACTTTCATATGAAACCAATCATTTGGTATACCCAAACAAATATAGTTTTGAAGAGATTCAAGACTCATGTCATGTATCTATGGTAACTCTATCTACCATTTGACATCCCGTACCAAAATTAATATATTTTATTCCCAAATCTTGAAAAATTACGAAAATGCACCTAACAGGTGGAAATCCTACGTGGATGTTTGAGTCCTTATCACTCTTTATCACTATGCACATATTTCTAGGTAGTACATTTACTTATACTCTGACATCACGTGTGAAATGGGTTCAATCTCACTCACATGCGCACTTTTGCATTTAGTCACTTTTAGGTTTAAATTTATTCACATTTTTCACATCATCACATTTTATGGTTTCGTCACCTTCTTAGTATCGGCCAACACAGCTTGATTTGAAGTTCAGATGGACATTCCGGGTCGGGGTGTGTCATACCATCCATTGATTTTCATTTATAGGGTTTATGAGTGTTGTTTTTGTGTGATTTGTTTTCTTAAAATTGGTTAATATTTTTACTGAAATTTTCTAATTGGAAACAGTTTTATAGCAAAATTAGTTTTCCATTCTTATTGCAGATGATGATAACAAGGGCGAAATAGTAGTCATTCACAGATGCAAGATTTGATATATCTACAGGATGGAAGATGCTTGTTTTTCATTTGCACATTTGGATGCTCAGAAGTAAAAGATTGAGACTTGATTAGATATTAGTTTTGGTAGAGTTATCTTTGAATCTGTATTTGTTTATAGTACTACCATGTAACCTTTTTTTAGAGGAAACAATAGTGGTTTCATTTGATATTTTTGATAAGATGTATCATTTGAATGTTTTGTGTGTGTGTGTGTGTAGAATTTTTTTTTTTTTTTGAGTAATTCTGCCCCTCTAGTCCTGTCGGAAGTGAGCAATTTCATCTGGTTCTCTAGGTTTTGGTGCTCTGCAACAGAGCCTAGTGCTGTGTTTATGCTTATCATTAACAATTAACATCCTTCTAGTCTTCTTTCTCGTGGGATTTTTTAAAGATTCCAAGGCCAGAACTTTCCTAATAATTTCGATATGGAATAGGAGCTGATTTCAAGGCTTTGATTTTTTCTTTTGAGTCGGAACTGATTTAATTCTAATTTTTTTTATGATTCTCTAACTCTTATGCATGAATGCTAGCATTTTAGAATTGGAACTGACAATTAGCACAAGAGTTAGAGAATTATGAAAGGTTTCAAGGCTTTGATTTTTCAAGGTCTTCTGTTTGGCTCTGTTGTTCTCATCTTCTCCTTTGTTGAAACTGATACATCCAAAGAGAATAAGAAGGGTTAATTAATTATTAATTAGTGCATGCAATCTTTTTTTCTTTATGTATGCCAGCTAGTTAAATATTAGTTTACGCTTTGGTAGATAAGGTCTTTTTTGTTTTCAACCTACTATGTGTCTCAATTTTAAACAATTGCGCATTATCAATATGGTTACACTTTTACACATTCGACGTACCTATGCACCCATTACATATGTACAGTCGACCAAACCACGTGTATGTACTCGATTATTAAATTCGTCATAGAGTACAGGAATTTGAATTTGTTTTCACTAAGTTCGTCATAGTGTCACATTTCGTAATTAATATTGATTAATTATTAACGTTATTAATATTTTCTACTATCTAAAATGATTTGGTTGTCTTCATAAATTTTTAACCTTGCACCCTTTTAAATCCGCCCCTCCCCTCGCCAATTCCTGGTTTCGCCACTGCTTTGAATGATCCAAGGATCACAGGGTTGTTAATCACGCTCTGATCGCACGGTCATGGTTCATCCACCAGATTGAGGTTCCTGTCTCCATAGAAATCAAGGATACAGAGGTACAACCGATAGAACAGATCCTGTTCAAGTACGGTTGTGAATTGTGAGTATGGAAATGACTATATAGAGGCTGTTCTGGTTATAACCATACATTGTTTATAAACCTTCCATAGTTTGTTTACTTAGTCGACTTCTATAGTTCTATATATAACCTTCAATTCATGCATCACAAACGCAAACCATTACCCAAATACTTTACTTCCTCCATCTTCATTTCTAAATCCCAATCATGGGTAGCCGAAACCGCGAGTTCCACGTCTTCTTGTTCCCTTACATGGCTCACGGCCACATTGTACCGATCTTAGATATAGCCAAGCTATTCGCAGCGCAAGGAGTGAGGACAACCATAGTTACAACTCCTCTCAACGCTTCAACATTCTCCAAAGCCACTCAGTCAAGCGAAATCAATTCCGGCAACGTCAAAGTCGAAATCAAAACCATCAAGTTCCCTTCTGTAGAAGCCGGTCTACCAGATGGTTGTGAGTATCTCAACTCACTCCCCTCACCAGAATTATCCACCAATTTCCTCAAAGCAACAAGCTTGCTCCAAGAACCGCTCGAGCAGCTTCTGCTCGACGAAAAACCTAGTTTCCTTTTGGCAGACATATGTTTTCCTTGGGCAACTGATGCAGCTGCAAAGTTTGATATTCCGAGGTTGGTTTTTCATGGCACTAGTTTCTTCGCCTCGGCTGCCTCATATAATATGAGCAAGTATGAGCCTTTTAAGAACAGTTCGTCCGATTTGGAACCTTTCGTGATTCCGAATTTTCCTGGTGAGATTACTATGACAAGAGCCCAAGTGCCTGCTTTTGACAAGGAAAATATTGAAAACGACTTGACCCGGTTGCTCAAACGGGCCAAGGAATCTGAGCAGACGAGCTATGGAATTGTTGTGAACAGTTTCTATGAGCTCGAACCGGTTTATGCAGATTATTACAGAAACGTTTTGGGGAGGAAGGCTTGGCATATAGGCCCTGTTTCTCTATGCAATAGAAGCAATGAAGAAAAAGCACTTAGAGGAAAAGCATCTTCTATCAACGAGCACGATTGCTTGAAGTGGCTTGATTCAAAAGAACCCAATTCGGTTGTTTATGTGTGTTTTGGAAGCATGGCTAAATTCAATGCCTCTCAGCTTAAGGAGATTGCAATGGGGCTTCAGGCTTCTGGGCAGGACTTCATTTGGGTAGTGAGGAGAGGACAAGATGATGACATGGAGAAAGAGGATTGGCTGCCAGAAGGGTTTGAGCATAGGATGGCAGGGAAAGGACTAATAATAAGAGGGTGGGCCCCGCAGCTTCTGATTCTTGACCATAGGGCTGTTGGCGGGTTTGTAACTCACTGTGGGTGGAACTCGACGTTGGAAGGGATTGCGGCTGGGTTGCCGATGGTGACGTGGCCGGTGTCGGCGGAGCAGTTTTACAACGAGAAGCTGGTGACCCAAGTGCTGAAGATAGGTGTTGGAGTGGGTGCTCAGAAATGGGTTAGTCTTGTTGGGGATTTTGTTAAGAAGAAAGCTGTTGATAAAGCCGTAAGGAGGATTATGGTGGGTGAGGAAGCAAAGCAAATGAGAAGTAGAGCTTGGGAACTTGCAGAGCAGGCAAAGAGGGCTATTGAGAAGGGAGGATCATCACATTCTGATTTGAATGCCCTAATCCAAGAGTTGAAATCCCGTGGTTAAAATGTTGGAACGCACATTTGGATGAGGCTTTACTTGATGAATATTTTAGAAGGCTTCCTAGCCAAAATGGTCCTTTAGATTGCTATAAGTCCTTAGTTTAATAGCAATGAAAATCAATAAATGTAGCCCCCTATCTTTGAATGTCCACACCAATGTGATCATTCCGTTATAACTCCGTTTGTTTGTTGATGTGGTATATATATGGAACTATAAACCTAATAAACTGGTGCCGATGAATTATACAAAATAATTAATTCTTTTAATCTATTTAAGGGGGTGTAGTCAAATTCGGATTTGAGAGGATTTTAAAAGACTTTAAAATTCTAGTGTAGTCAACTAAAGGATTTTTAGAATCCATAAAAATCTAGGTGTAGTCAATCGAGATTTTAATAGTCATTTTTCAAAATCCATCCAAATCTAGGGGTATTAAAAAACTAAAGATTTTGTAGGATTTTATTAAGTTGTGTATTTTATAGGATTTGAGAGCAAGAAGTATATATAACCAAAGCCAAATAGAATCCTACCTCACACCTTTGGATTTCAAATCTATGGACCTCTTTGAATGTCTAACTCTCTCTTTCTCTCACTGTTTGCCAGCCACTTTGTTTGGTTTATCTTCTTCCTTCATCTCTACAATTTTTTTCTTCGATTTTCTTAGATGGGTCGCATCATTTATGGATATGTAGTAGTGTTGTTGGGTCACAATTTTTCACATCTTCAATTTTTTTTTTCACGCAGCAATCACTTCTTGTTATTTGCCCTTTTTTCCACTTACCCTTTTGAGATTTTTCTGAGTTTTTTTAAGGAGAAATTAGGTTCTCATCCATCTTCTTTTATTGCATTGATTAAAACCTTATTTCTTTTTAATTTTTTTATTAATGTCTCTAGCTTTTAATGAATGTCATTATTTCAGTTATAAATTTTATTTCTAAAATATATTCCTTTAGTGTTAGAAACATTACATTTAAACTTTGTATCATATATTTCTACATTTAGTTAGTATGATTTTTAATTGGCAACCCTATTTAATTTGTACCAATTATACTCATAATTTATTTATAATGTACCCATTTTTCTTTAATTATAAATGTACCACTATGTTAATTACATGTAAAATGTACTTTAAAAAAAAAAAAATTTAGAATGACGTGACAATATCTGGTCAATAGATGATGATTTGTAACCAAGTAATGCTACACTTATCATTTAATTGTACCATGCATTGTAACATCTCTCAAATAGAGATGGGTCTCAACAACACACGTGACTTTCAGCTCTATTAAAGATATGGTAAAATTAGATGGTAAGATGTTAATTTATAACCATACATTGTTTATAAACCTTCCATAGTTTGTTTACTTAATTAGTCGACTTCTATATATGACCTTCAATTCATGCATCACAAACGCAAACCATTACCCTAATACTTTACTTCCTCCATCTTCATTTCTAAATCCCAATCATGGGTAGCCAAAACCTTGAGTTCCACGTCTTCTTGTTCCCTTACATGGGTCGCGGCCACATTATACCGATCTCAGATATGGCCAAGCTATTCGCAGCGCAAGGAGCGAGGACAACCATAGTCACAACTCCTCTCAACGCTTCAACATTCTCCAAAGCCACTCAGTCAAGCAAAACCAATTCCGGCAGCGTCAAAGTCGAAATCAAAACCATCAAGTTCCCTTCTGTAGAAGCCGGTCTGCCAGATGGTTGTGAGAATCTCGACTCACTCCCCCCACCAGATGGTTGTGGACATCGTGATGTATGATTAAAAGTTCTCAACAGGTAGTGGAGGTATTTAATAGTTAGGTTTTTTTTTTCAATTCAATGTGTTTTGGGTTCAAATATTTCCGTCTTAATTTAGAGTTGGATCCATCCCCGCCGTACCTGAGGTGCAGGCATTGCAAAGAGCGGCTGCTGAGGGGCGTTCAGACGCTGACCTGCGTCTTCTGCGGCAGAGAACACTGCAAGGACCTCCCTCCCGACCCCATCAATTTCCGGGATACTTTTGGGTACCGTTGGCTGCTCCAGTACCTGAGCTTAAGTGGATCGGTATGCGACTTGATTTTCTATCTTTTGTTTGGTTGATGAGAAAATTGAGATTAAGATGGGGAAATAAAATGGGGATTCCTTTTGTTGTGTTTGGTTGATGGGAAAACTTGAAAGAAACGGAATTTGAATTCTCAATGCGTTTATTCAAGAAAAATCACCACTTTAACAAATTATATGCTTTCTTGCTTGTGGATGATGAAAAAGATTGAAGCTTTGATTGTTTTAGTTTGCTAAATTTGTTTTACCAGCTTATTCTAGCCGCCCAACAGCGTAATGATGTCGAAAATTCGTTATCTGATTCGAAGCTATTTATGTTAATCTATAGTGCATGGAAAATTAAAATGGTTGAAGGTGATTTTGAAATAGTACATAGTATATGATGTGTATCAACATCTACTTAGTACTCGATATTAGGCAGATCACACTCGAAATTCGTAGGTGCTACTGATTTGTAGTCCATTTATTCAGCAACCATATCATCTAAGGGGGAAATTATAGTTTTGTCTGCCTATTGTTTGTTTGCTAGAAATGAGGTTTATTGTCCCCTCATCAATGTAGAGACTTTGAAATTAATTTTGTGGGGCTTCTTGAATACTTGGTAAAGTTTTAGAATTTGGTTTGCAGGAGATAGTGGATTTACCTGTTGGAGCAAATGAATTAAACAGAACACAGACTGGGCGGAAAGATGAGTTAAGTCTGGCTGATCTCTTAAATCTTGAAATAAAATGGACCTCTAAGCCAGAGAAAATTGAGACTGATCTCCCAAATGAGATCCCTAATCTGCTCAAATTACCAGATTTGGCTGGAGTCAATCTCGACAACTTTTTCTTAGAAGGAAAGAAAGGTGGTGCTTTGAGTAATTCCGAAGAGTTGTTCAGGTCTAGCACACAGATTGTCGGTAAAGAGCGTTTCCAAGGTCATGAAACTCTTAGGTTGTTTGAGAATGTAAAGCCTTTTGAGACAGTTGTGCAGACTACTGAAGGAGAGAGTGGTGATTCTGGTTGGGCGGCAAGTTTTCAGTTTGCTGCTTCTGAATCACAAGCTTCTGGAAACCTTCCTCAAGCTTCTGAAACCCTTCCTCCGGCCTCTGGAAACCTTCCTCAAGCTTCTGAAATCCTTCCTCGAGCTTCTGAAAACCTCCCTCAAGCTTCTGAAAGCTTTCCCCAAGAATCAAAATCCCTTGACCCCTTTGTGGGTTCCACGGTGGATCTTTCTGCCTACATAGGCACAGTATTTGGATCTGTAGTGGACTCAATGAATGAAAAATCAAACCATAGTGTGACTGGGTCTGCATCCATGTCCTCCAACTGGTTTCAAGATGATCTGTTGGGCGTTTCCAACTCTGGGTTTCTTGAGGGCCTGAACGGTTGGAAATCCTTGCTGAGGTGAGGGGTGGAATAGCTGAAAATGTGAATAACTCTTTTCCTGATGGCGTCGATTGGGTTCAAGACAACCAATTGCAGATCATTAGCAACAAGGATCTTGATAGTAAGACTACTTTGGAGAATGATGATTCGTTTGATGCTTGGAATGATTTCGCAAGCTCGAGTAATGCACCAAATATTGTGGATAGTTCTGTTAAACAAAAGTGGTGTGGATTGGGTTCAAGACAACCAATTGCAGACCACTAGCAACAAGGCTCTTGATAATAAGACTACTGACGCGGATGGTGATTCATTTGATGCTTGGAATGATTTTGCTAGCTCGAAGAATGCATCAAATCTTGCAGATAATTCTGTAAAATAAAGTATTAATCAGACGACATCTGTTGACCATACTTCAGAAACAAATTTGTTCGGCACTAGCAGCTCCAGTGACTTGGATTTTGGTAGCTTTTTGCAACCAGATTTCTCACCAGGAGCATTGAACAGTTCCAACAGTTCAACTGTAGTGGATAGAGTGCACCTAGAGCCTTCTGTATTAGACAGGTGCTTATATAAGCCAACATTTATCGGTGCTATTATAGCTGCAGAATCCTGTTTCGAATCACCGTGGAATGCTAATTTGCCGTTTTCAATAATGTAATACGTGAAGCTTCATGGAAACTGCTTGTGCTCGTTCTTTAAAGAACCTATGTTAACTCCTTCTTCTGTTGCGTGTTTAGGTTGGCTGATGCAAGCACTAACGATGGCAAAAAATCTGAAGATGTGGTGGAGGGCGGAGATGTTTCCAGCGTAAGAGCAGGGTCAAAATCTGACGATGTGGAGAGAATAATGTCAGAGATGCATGATCTCTCGTTTATGCTCGAAAGCACTCTTTCAATCCCTCCCAAGTAAGACGGATTACATCCGCCCTCTAAAGATTGAGACGTAATTTATTTATGTGTTTTTATCATGCAATGTTTGTTGTGCATCATGTAATTCTAGTTTTATATGTTCCATTTGTTCACAATTTTGTATTTTATTCTTTATAATCTTATGTAGAAATCAAAGAAATATACTGGAAGTTTTTTTCTACACGGCGATCAGAATGACTGTGATCGGACGGTATGTGTATTTTAACCAAAAGGCAGCAAGTGCAGAAAGAATTGATGAAGAATATGAAATTTTACACACAAAAAAAACAGAGTTGGGAAGGTGGGGTCTGTAGGACAACCATGTGACCACTCCAAGCATCACAAGGCTGTTAGTCACGCTCTGATCGCACGTTCATGGTTCAAGTAAGGTATGAATTATGAGTACGGAAATGACTATCTGCTAAGGTTTTGCCTTCAATTCAACCACATTGAAGCAACTACTATAAAAAATCAAGGATTCCAATTCAGAAAGAGTACCTATTGAGAAAGGAGAAAGCTGTTGATAAGGGAGGAGGATTCTCTACCCTCCTAATCTCTCTACCCTTTCATGCCCTCCTATTTGAACGGTCATGGTTAAGCCACGTTAACATCTTATTTTGAATTTTTTTTATAGAGATAATAAGATAAAAAACAATGTGTGAGAGGAGGGCACGGAAGGGGATGAGAATAGGAGGGTAGAGAATCCTTCTCTGTTGATAAAGCTGTAAGGAAGATTATGGTGGGTTTGGAAGCAGAGGAAATGAGAAGTAGAGCTTGGGAACTTGCAGAGCAGGCAAAGAGGGCTATTGAGAATTTCAATCTAGAAGAATAATTTGAGTTCTCCTTCGGCTGAAAGTTAAAACATAAAGGTCCATATTATTTCTTAGAAATGAACCGAAAAAAAAAAACAGAGGTTAACTATTAAGTCCCCTTTTTATAAAAAAATAAAAATAAAAATTATTAAGTACTATTGAAAAGCAACCTAATAGTGCACCGGACAACTGAGTAGGAGGTCTTATTATCATAAAAAACTGTCTCAAGGGTAGCATAACCCCTTGCATATCTGAATTATGCAGTGCCTGAAACCACTGAGACCTCTTTAACCCTCTCAAACTGGCGGCTGGTGCCTTGTAGCTCAAGGCTGCTGCCATCGTACTGCCCA
This sequence comes from Malus domestica, assembly GCF_042453785.1. Taxonomy (NCBI): domain Eukaryota; kingdom Viridiplantae; phylum Streptophyta; class Magnoliopsida; order Rosales; family Rosaceae; genus Malus; species Malus domestica. The sequence continues at coordinate 8,361,088 of NC_091677.1, read as the reverse complement.
TTGGTGAATGCAAGTGACACTGACACATGCACATTGGAGCCTGACAAGGACGAGGCCACTAGATTGCCTTGAGCTCGACCGACTTGGGTCGATCTCTTATCGGGAGTTTCGGTGATGGAATCGTCAATGGCGAAAATATGGTGCCAAATGAGGTGAAAGACTCAGGCTTGCAAGTAAAACACTATGGTTCTGAACGCTAGAATTATTGTGGACATGTGGCCTGTGCTTCTTGTTTTGGGAACACGACTCTTTTCCGACCAAACGATATAACAAGAGATTCAGAACAGTAACTCAAGTGAAATAATTTATATAATTGAGTGAGGGCATAATTCATAGTCTCCATGTTTACTGACTGCATCAATTAGTTAGAATGACGTGACAATATCCGGTCAATAGATGATGATTTGTAACCGAGTAATGCTACACTTACCATCTAAGTGTACCATCAATTGTAATCAATTGTAACATCTCTCTAATAGAGATGGAGCCCAACAACATATGCGGGTTTCATCTGTTTGAGTAAATGTAGAAATTTAGAGAATAATCGGAATGATGACTTTGAGGTACGACTTAAATCGTTTCCTTAAAGTGTTATTTACCCCCACTCAAATGAGTTTGCTAAAGGGTTCTTGGCAAATCAGTTCTAGGATACAACAAAGTATGAAATATTTAATTAGCAAAACCGAATTATATTCCCTTAGAAATAACTAGAAAGAAATTGTATGAATATGATGGAAAGAGTAGAGAGCAAGGAATGTACAAATAAATTTCTGAAAATCGTGTGTGAAACATTATGCCACAATAGGTATTTATAGGCATTAAAGCACTCGTTCATCGAGTCCTTTCATTTTAGTTGAAGATATACAACCTTTCTTATTAGTGTTGACCCAAAAGACATGTTTTCTATTTAGAAATTTTCAGAAAATAATTTTGACTTATTACATCTTTTAATTTTACTCATATAATTTGAGTAAGCATCTTGTCTTTTAACCAAAGTTGTAGTTCAACCAAAAGATACAAGGTTGAATTAAATCCAACCTTTTGCTACCATCATTTTCGTACACACATGCTGCACAATGCAGCACCGATATATATATATATATATATATATATATATATATATATATAATATAGTATGTCATATGTTGCAATGCTTCACTCGAACTCGAAGAGAAGCAACGGTTGGGCAAATACCCAACTTTTCAGCCAACAAATATATGAATATATTCTTGAAATATTCAACATCATCTCCATGAAAGAGATGGTATTAGAAGGTAATATGTGTATAACCATACATTGTTGATAAGCCTTCCATAGTTTGTTTACTTAGTCGACTTCTATATATGACCCTCAATTCATGCATCACAAACGCAAACCATCACCCTAATACTTTACTTCCTCCATCTTCATTTCTAAATCCCAATCATGGGTAGCCAAAACCGTGAGTTCCACGTCTTCTTGTTCCCTTTCATGAGTCACGGCCACATGATACCGATCTCAGATATGGCCAAGCTATTCGCAGCGCAAGGAGTGAAGACAACCATAGTCACAACTCCTCTCAACGCTTCAACATTCTACAAAGCCACTCAATCAAGCAAAACCAATTCCGGCAGCGTCAAAGTCGAAATCAAAACCATCAAGTTCCCTTCAGAAGCCGGTCTACCAGATGGTTGTGAGATTCTCGACTCACTCGCTTCACCAGAATTATCCACCAATTTCCTCAAAGCAACAAGCTTGCTCCAAGAACCGCTTGAGCAGCTTCTGCTCGACCAAAACCCTAGTTTCCTTTTGGCTGACATATGTTTTCCATGGGCAACTGATGCAGCTGCAAAGTTTGATATTCCGAGGTTGGTTTTTCATGGCACTAGTTTCTTCGCCTTGGCTGCCTCATATAATATGAGCAAGTATGAGCCTTTCAAGAACAGTTCGTCCGATTTGGAACCTTTTGTGATTCCGAATTTTCCTGGTGAGATTACGATGACAAGAGCCCAAGTGCCTGCTTTTGACAAGGAAAATATTGAAAACGACGTGACCCGGATGCTCAAACGGGCCAAGGAATCTGAGCAGACGAGCTATGGAATTGTTGTGAACAGTTTCTATGAGCTCGAACCGGTTTATGCAGATTATTACAGAAACGTTTTGGGGAGGAAGGCTTGGCATATAGGCCCTGTTTCTCTGTGCAATAGAAGCAATGAAGAAAAAGCATTTAGAGGAAAAGCATCTTCCATCAACGAGCACGATTGCTTGAAGTGGCTTGGTTCAAAAGAACCCAATTCGGTGGTTTATGTGTGTTTTGGAAGCATGGCTAAATTCAATGCCTCTCAGCTTAAGAAGATTGCAATGGGGCTTCAGGCTTCTGGGCAGGACTTCATTTGGGTAGTGAGGAGAGGAAAAGATGATGACATGGAGAAAGAGGATTGGCTGCCAGAAGGGTTTGAGCATAAAATGGAAGGGAAAGGACTAATAATAAGAGGGTGGGCCCCGCAGCTTCTGATTCTTAATCATAGGGCTGTTGGCGGGTTTGTAACTCACTGTGGGTGGAACTCGACGTTGGAAGGCATTGCGGCTGGGTTGCCGATGGTGACGTGGCCGGTGTCGGCGGAGCAGTTTTACAACGAGAAGCTGGTGACCCAAGTGCTGAAAATAGGTGTTGGAGTGGGTGCTCAGAAATGGGTTAGTCTTGTTGGGGATTTCGTTAAGAAGAAAGCTGTTGATAAAGCTGTAAGGAGGATTATGGTGGGTGGGGAAGCAGAGGAAATGAGAAGTAGAGCTTGGGAACTTGCAGATCAGGCAAAGAGGGCTATTGAGAAAGGAGGATCATCCGATTCTGATTTGAATGCCCTAATTGAAGAGTTGAAATCCCGTGGTTAAAATGTTGGAGCACACATTTGGATGAGGCTTTACTTGCTGAATATTTTAGATGCATTTTTAGCCAAATTGGTCTCTCAAACTGGTATAAGTTCTTAGTTTGGTCCATAGCAATAAAAATCAATAGATGTAGTCCCTATGTTTGACTTTCCACCACCAATGTGATCCTTCTGTTATGTTTCTGTGATAACTTTGTTGTTTGCTGATCTGGCATATATATGGGATTAAAAACCTAATAATGTGGTGCCACATGAATTATACAAAATAATTCATTCTTTTAAACTATATAAGAAAGTGTAGTCAAACTCGGATTAGAGAGGATTTTGAAGGATTTTTAGAATCTATGAAAATCTAAGTATAGTCAATCGAGATTTTAATAATCATTTTTAATCCATCCAAATTTAGGTGTGTTTAAAAAACTAAAGATTTTGTAGGATTTCATTAAATTATGAATTTTGTGAGATTTGAGAGCAAAAAGTATATATAACCAAGACCAAATACAATCTTACCTCACTCCTTAGGATTTCAAATCCATGGACCTCTTTGAATGGCTGACTGTCTCTTCCTCTCACTACCTGCCAGCCACTTTGTTTGCTTTATCTTCTTCCTTCATTTCTACAATTTTTTTCTTTAATTTTCGTATATGGAAAAATGATGTTGGGTTGCATCATTTCTCATATGTAGAGCGTTGTTGGGTCACAATTTTCACATCTTCAATTTTTTTTTTCACGCACCAATCACTTCTTGTGATTTGTCCTGTTTTCCCCTTACTCTTGAGTTTTTTTTTTTTCTAATCACCAGACCCTTTGCTGATTGTTGTCGTTTCTTCGAATTTACTAACTATGCACATATCTATTGAAATTATTTCGATTTTTGATTCATGTGTTTACTAATTCATATGGATTCAATTAGATACTAGAGTGTGATTGGGAGAGTTATTTAATCCAATTCTCAACTCTTTGTTCCCTCAACACGATTTATGAGATTCATATCCATCGATTATTGAAAATAAAATAAGTCAAGAGTAAAAAATAAAAAAAATTATTCTCTTCTCCCTCCATTTTGGTTTTGGCAAGATGATCAAGAATATATTTCTCTTGAGTTCAATTTAGGTTAAGATCCGTCGTCTAAATTTACGTTAGATGTATCCAAACTTACTTAAATTGAAGACTCGTTTGATGTGTTTTTAAAATGATTAAAAGTGCTTTTAGTGAAATTGATTTTGAGTTCCAAAAAAACTTTTGATGCTCAAGATTATTACTTAAGTTTTGATAAACGTGCTTATTTTCTATTGATGACTCATTATTTGATTTATAAATTTGGTCTACCTAGTATTACCTCGAAATATCTAATAATGAAGGACATTGGATAACATATTTGCATAAATATTTTATGGGTAAAAAACTGTTTACTACCCTCAAGTTTCGTGGTTTTCAACATTTAGTACATCAAGTTTTTTCGTCTCAGAGTCATACCTAAAGTGTAAATTTTGGGACAGTCTCATACATCCGTTAGTCAAACTGTTAAGTCTCTAGTTAACTGTGATGTGGCGCCCATGTGGCCAATGACTGGGCGCCACGTAGGTCGCCACGTGTGTCCACGTGTTTTTTTTTAAAGAGAGGGGTTTCAGTGAAAAAAAAAGAAATTCCCGTCAAAATTTTTTTTCCCACAACCATGCACCTTACACTTTTTTCCCGCCAAAATTTTTTGAAAAAAAAAATCAAGCTTCCTAGGAAAAATGCCACAACTTTCTATTCCAAATCTGCAAATTCAATTTCAAACAAACTTTGAATTCTAAATATGCAAATTCATCATTTAAACTACCAACAAAGTTGAATTCTCAACAGCTTTCAATTCACAACAAAGTTCAATATACACCATCCAATTCACACTAATGGGTCAAGGTGTTCTTCCAAAAACACTAAAGATTTGTCCAAAAAACTGTACAAAACACTAATGGGTCTACTTTAACAACTAATTGAACTCTGTCCAAAACACTAAATATCTATCGAAAAGTTGTTTAAAAACAAAACTAAGGGCATATTCAACTATAACAAAATGAACCCTTAAACAACCTAAAGCATTAAAGCAGCATCATGGAACATTCCTCCTCCTTTTCTGACCTCTTGCAGTAGACTTTGAAGTGGTTTGAGAGGCTTGAGTTGGCTGAGATGAAGGTTGTGGAGCTTCTTGAGTGTATGGCTGAGATGACTGAGAGGGTTGTGATGCCTTAGATGTTGAGGCCTAAGTAATGAACCCAAATAACAAATTCACTTAAGAAATGAAAAATCAACAAAAAATATCAAAATTATACCTCATTTTTCTTGCTTTTTCTTCCTTTTCTAGCAGCTGGAGGAGGATGAGTGGTAGGGCATCTGGCATTGTTGTGTCCCGAGGCCTTGCAAACACTACATTTCACACTTTTTTGCCCTCTCTTGCTTAACTTGAATTCATTTTCATCACCCTCCCTATGTCTCCTCTTTTTTGGTCTCCCCGATTGCCTTTTAAAAGTTGGAGGAAGAATGCATTTGTTTTCAGATAGCTCCCAAAATTTCATGCCTTGGACGGGTTGAATCAAGTTTTCGTAAGCTTCAAAGTACTTCTCCTTCTTGTGCCAAGAGGAAACAAATTCCTCAGGTTGTCTCCTTGCATAATAGATGGCCGAGCAACCATGTATGCAAGGAAAGCCTGTCAAATCCCATCTTCTGCATGAGCAAGTGCACCCATTCAAATCCACCACAAATACATTGCCTTTGCCTTCATCCACTTCAAATTTTTCTCCTCCAGACCATGTAGCTACAGTGTGTGAGCTTTTCAGTTTGTACTCCTCCAACTTCTTCTGGATTTTTGGGCAGATAGGTCTTTTATCCTTCCTCATTGCATCTCTTCTCAACCATATCATCTTCATCAATAAAACTCTTATAGTTTCCAGCATGGTAATAATAGGCTTGTCCTTAGACCTTAGGATAAAAGAATTGAAGCTCTCACAGAGGTTGTTTAACAAAATGTCACATTGAGTGTGTGTCTCAAAGTGTAACCTACTCCAATGCAAGGCTAGTTTCTTCTCCAACCATTTATAAGCTTTTTTCATTCAGCCTATTCGCCTTAGCCATACTCTCCCTAAAATCAGCGATGGTTATTGCCTTGGCAACATTCCACAAGGCATCATTTAGTTCTTTCCCTTTAAACCCATCTGCCTTGTAGTTAGTGTATAAGTGCTTAACATAGAATCGATGATTACAATTAGGCAGCACCTTCTCAAAAGCTGGTATTAAACCCTTTTGTTTGTCAGAAATGAAAGTCCAAGCACGCTGGTTCACAATTCCCAAGTCAGCATCTAGCAGTTCCAGAAACCAAACCTAACTGTCATTGTTCTCGAGCTCTACTATAGCATATGCAATAACCCAAGTTTGGTTATTTGCATCCATTCCCACTGCAGACAGTAACTGGTCCTTGAACATTCCCTTCAAGTGACAACCATCCAACCCTATAAGCTGCCTACATCCATTCTTAAATCCATTTTTGCAAGCCCCCAAACAAATATAAATCCTCTGAAATATCACATGAGCATCATCATAGGGCAGCACCTTCATCTGAATTGTACTACCCGGGTTTATCCTCTTAAACTCATCATAGTACTCCCACAACTTTGTGTACTAGTCCAAGTTACTCCCCTCAAGGATTTTCAAACACTATGATCTCACTCTGTAGGCTGTCTTGATGAGGATCTTAACCATTCTTTCCTCTTTCACTGTTTCCACAAATGTAGTGATGGGCATGCTTGGGTTGAGTCTGAACTTGTCCACATACCTCTTCACAAGCCATGCCACTTTGCAGTTAGGACTTTCCTTCCAAATCCTCGGACATTCATGTTTCCCAACATAGGTTTTCACTTGGATTGAATCTTCATTGTACATCCTGGAAGCATACAATCTCCATGGACAGTTTTTCTCACACCTTGCACTAATCTTCCAATTCTCATTCATTTTTAGCTTAATAAAAGGTGCACCATGCTTAATAGAGTGAGACCACACTGCCTCTCTCAACTGTGCAGCATCTCTGAACTTTCATCCCTTTTCAAACTTTGGATCATCCTTGTCGGCTTCTTCATTAAACTCAGGGTAGATGACATTCTCATCACATTCTGAACCTGAATCGTCAACACTGTGCAGGCCATCTGAGTCTTGTCTCTCATCATCAAAGGGAATGTCTTTTACATTCCTTGCATCAATAACGTCTTCTGGATGTTGGTTCCCAACCCCTTCACCTATTTCAGTAACCTCTTCACCCCTTTCAACATCTCTAACGACACTTTCTACAGTCATATCCTCTACTGCACGACGATCATCATCTTCCAAACTGTAGTCACTATCCACAAACTCACTATCTGTAGTGTCATCCTCTGCATTTACTGCCATAATAAATGCATATTTGTTAAAAACTAAACTTTGCAAAAATAATTGAATACTGAAATTAAAATTGTAAAAATAAATGTTTCAAAATTTTTACCTTCATTAGCTTCTACTTCGATCCCTTCATTAACTTCTTCAGCTTCGTGACCTTCTTCAGTTTCATCACCTTCATCATCAGCATTAAGAGGACCATCTTCAGCCTTATCTCCACTTCCTTGTCCTTCCTCAGTTGCTTCAGCCTCATGTTCATCATCACCATTGTAGGCTATGTCATTCAAAAGACATAGCCGTTTTTCTATGTCATCCGCACCCTCTTTTGCTCTACCTTTCTTCAGTTTTGATCCACTTCCCTTTGTAATCGAAATTGCCACCCTCGATTCCTCAATATCTTCTATAATGACACTTTTTTTTAATATGGCACTCTCATATGGATTCATCAAAAGCTTATGTTTCAAGGTAGCTTCTTTCAGACTTAGATGTTCTAGGTACATTTCTATTTCCCTAACCCCTGGAACATACTTGCACATTTCACCCATATCTTGGTCCCGTTCAATAAGCCTTAATCCTTCACAATAAGACATCCCAAGAATCCTATAGTGATACAACATAAACCCATAATATCCTAACTCCTTAACCATTTCATCAATCTCGAAAAAAGACATGAAGTCCTTGTCTAAATAATCAAACCAACCCTCAAACCTTCCCGTATATGCACTTTCAGACCACTTCCTACCGTGGTTAATTTTAAGGCTAAATAATTCGGGCATGCCTGCAAAGTCAAGGAGAAAGGTGAAAACAACATAAAATCTTGGAGGCACATGAGGAAAAAGGTGAAAACACTAGTAGGACCATGAGGAAAAAAAGTGAAAACAAAACCATGGGGACCATGAATACAGGTCCACTTTTTTTCCTGAAACCTTAGAAAAAAAGGTGAAAACAAAACCAATGGGGACCACGATTGAAGACAAACAATTGAAAAATTGAAAGCAAAACCACGGGGACCACGATTGAAAACAAAACCAATGGAACTCACAGATCCCTAATCCCTAAAATTCAAAATTGAAAAATCGAAAGAGGTAGGTTACTTACGATAAAGTGGTGTTTCACCCACTTCAATCTTCCTTTTATCCCACCCCATCAGCAACGATGGCTTCTTGACAATCTTTCCCAGAAACGTGTGCGCAACGTACGACGGCGTGCGAGGTCGAGCGACGGCGAGGTCGAGTGACGGCCCGTGGGTAGGGTTTCGGACCGAGATGGGGGGTCGCAATTTTCTAGGAGTGAAAAGTGGTTTCACTTTTCACTTTTTCTAGGTGAGATGGGGGGTTGCGATTTTTGAATTTTGAGGTGTAGTGACGGCGTGCGAGGTGGAGTAGACGGCGAGGTGGAGCGATGGCGAGGTCGAGTGACGGCCCGTGGGTAGGGTTTCAGACGGAGATGGGGGGTCGCGATTTTCTGAGGGAGTGAAAAGTGGTTTCACTTTTCACTTTTTCACTTTTCTGGGTAAGATGAGGGGTTGCGATTTTTTATGTTTGATTTTTGAATTTCTTTTTTTTTTTCACTAAAACCCCTTTCTTAAAAAAAAACATGTGGACACACATGGCGCCCAATCATTGGCCACATAGGCGCCACGTTACAGTTAACTGGAGACTTAATAGTTTGACCAACGGATTATGAGACTATCCCAAAATTTACACTTAGGTATGACTTTGAGACAAAAAAAACTTTATGTACTAAATGTTGAAAACCACGAAACTTGAGGGTAGTAAACAGTCTTTTACCCATATTTTATTGGTTTTGGCAACTATTACATTTAGGTAAGAAACTTTCTTTTTGGGTAAATCTCAGTTTACTACCGTCAAGTTTCGTGGTTTTCAATATTTAGTACATGAATATTTTTTCGTCCCAAAGTTATACCTAAAGTGTTAATTCTAGGATAATCTCATACATTCGTTAGTCTGGCTATTAAATCTCTCGTTAACTGATGACGTGGCACCTATGTGGACAATGACAGGGCGCTACATGTCATTAAAGGTCCACGTGGAAATTAAAAATTAAAAATTTAGAATGGGAACAGTTAAAAGTGAAAACCACTTTTCACTCGAAGCTCACACGCCTAGAAATCTCGATCCCTCATCTTCGTCCGAAACCCTACCAACTCGTTGTCGCTCAACCTCACCGTTGACCCAACTCATTGTCGATCACATGCCGGCGTACATTGCACACACCTTTGCACATCAAAGAAGGGGCACCGTTTCTGGGCAAGGTTGTCATAAAGCCATTGATGGCGATGAGGTGGCAAAAAAGGAGGATTGAAGTAGCTGAAACACCAGTTTATTGTAAGTAATCTATCTTTTTCGAAGTGTAGATAATATGGGTTTAGGTTTTCCGATTTTTTCAATCTTTCAATTTCGGGATTTGTGAGTTCCACTCCCATTTTTTTTCTATGGTTTCTGGAATTGTGTTTTGTAGTGCGTTTCCTGCATTGTTAATTGTTTTCAATGTGCATATGGTTTTGTCTTCATTCATGGTCTCAATTGTAGCCTTTAAAAAACCTTGTATTCATGGTCCCCATAGTTTTGTTTTCACCTTTTGTCCTCATGGTCCTACAAGTTAGTGTTTGGGGTTAACTTTTTGGGTTTTAAAACCTTTTTCCTTGACTTTGCAGGCATGCTTGAATTATTTACCCTTAAAATTAACCACAATGGGAAGTGGTCCGAAAAAACATATATGGGAGGGTTTGGGGCTTGGTTTGATTACCTAGACAAAGAGTTCATGTCTTTTTTTGAGATTGATGAAATGGTTAAGGAATTAGGATATGACAGGTTTATCTTGTATCACTATAGGATTCCTGGGATGTCTTATAAGGAGGGATTAAGGCTTATTGAATGGGACAAAGATGTGGGTAAAATGTGCGAGTATGTTCCTGGGACTAGGGAAATAGAAATGTACCTAGAATATCTAAGTCTGAAGCAAGCTACCATGAAACATAAACTTTTGATCTAGATGAGAGTGGCATATTAAAAAAATGTGTCACTATAGAAGATATTAAGGAATCGAGGGTGGCAATTTCGATTACAAAGGGAAGTGGATCAAAACTGAAGAAGGGTATAGCAAAAAGGGGTGCTGATCACTTAGAAAAATGGCTATGTCTTTTGAATGACATAGCCTACAATGGTGATGATGAACATGAGGCTAAAGCAATTGAGGAAGGACAAGGAAGTGGAGATGAGGCCAAAGATGGTCATTTCAATGCTGATAATGAATGTGATGAATATGATGAAGGTGACGAAGGTGAAGAAGGTCATGAAATTGAAGAAGTTAATGAAGTGGTTGAACTAGAAGCTAATGAAGGTAAAAGTTTTATAACATTTATTTCTACAATTTTAATTTCAATATTCAATTATTTTTGCAAAGGTTAGGTTTTTAACAAATATGCATTGTTTGTGGCAGTAAATGCAGAGGATGACACTACTGATAGTGAGTTTGTGGACAGTGACTATAGTTTGGAAGATGATGATTGTCATGCACTAGATGATACGGTTGTAGACACTATGATTGGAGATGCTGAAAGAGGTGAAGGGGTTGAGAACCAACATCCAGAAGAAGTTATTGATGCAAGGGATGTAGAAGACGTTCCCCTTGATGATGAGAAAGAAGACTCAGATAGCCTGCACAATGTTAACGATTTAGGTTCAAAATATGATGAGAAAGTCATCTACCTTGAGTTCAATGAAGAAGCCGACATGGATGATCCAAAGTTTGAAAATGGAATGAAGTTCAGAGATGCTGCACAGTTGAGAAAGACAGTGTGGTCTCACTCCATTAAGCATGATGCACCTTCTATTAAGATAAAAAGGAATAAGAAATGGAAGATTAGTGTAAAGTGTGGGAAAAACTGTCCATGGAGATTGTATGCTTCCATGATGTACAATGAAGATTCAATGCAAGTGAAAACTTATGTTAGGAAACATGAATGTTTAAGGATTTAGAGGGAAAATCTTAACTACAAAATGACATGGCTTGGGAAGAGGTATGTGGATAAGTTCAGACTCAACCCAAGCATGCCTATCACTACATTTATGGAGACAGTGAATGAGGAAATAATGGTTAAGATCTACCTCAAGACAGCCTACAGAGTGAGATCACAGTGTTTGAAAATCCTTAAGAAGAGTAATGTGGATTAGTACACAAAGTTGTGGGAGTACTGTGATGAGCTTAGGAGGACAAACCCTGGTAGTATAGTTAAGATAAAGGTGCTACCCTATGATGATGCTCATGTGATATTTCAGAGGATTTATATTTGTTTGGGGGCTTGCAAAAATGGATTTAAGAATGGATGTAGGCAGCTTGTAGGGTTGGATGGTTGTCACTTGAAATGAGTGTTCAAGGGCCAGTTACTGTCTACAGTGGGAATTGATGCAAATAACCAAACTTGGGTTATTGCATATGCCATAGTAGAGCTCGAGAACAAGGACAATTAGGTTCGATTTTTGGAACTACTAGTTGCTGACTTGGGAATCGTCAACCAACGTGGTTAGACTTTCATTTCTGACAAACAAAAGGGTTTAATACCAGCTTTTAAGAATGTGTTGCCTAATTGTAATCATCGGTTATGTGTTAGTCACTTATACACAAACTACAAGGTAGATGGGTTTAAAGGGAAATGATTAAAGGTTGCCTTGTGGAATGCTGCCAAGTTAACAACCATCGCTGATTTGAGAGAGAGTATGGCTGAGTTGAATAGGCTGAATAGTGAAGGCTTTAAATGGTTAATGAAGAGACTAGCCTTGCATTGGAGTAGGTCACACTTTAAGATACACACTTAGTGTGACATTCTCTTAAACAACCTTTGTGAGAGCTTCAATTTTTTTATCCTGAGGGCTAGGGACAAGCCTATTATTACCATGTTGGAAACTATAAGAGTTTTATTGATGAAGAGGATATGGTTGAGAAGAGATGCAATCAGGAAGGATAAAGGAGCTATCTGCCCAAAAATCCAAAAGAAGTTGGATGAGTATAAGCTAAAAAGCTCATACACTATAGCTACATAGTCTGGAGGAGAAAATTTTGAAGTGGATGAAGGCAAAGGCAATATATTTAAAAATTTGAAGTGGATGAGGGCAGAGGCAATATATTTATAGTGCATTTGAATGGGTGCACTTGCTCATGCAGAAGATGGGATTTGACAAGCTTTCCTTACATACATGTTTGCTCAGCCATCTATTATGCAAGGAGACAGCCTGAGGAATTTGTTTCCTCTTGATACAAGAAGGAGAAGTAGTTTGAAGCTTACGAAAACTTGATTCAACCCACCCAAGGCATGAAATATTGGGAGCCATCTAAAAACACATGCATTCTTCCTCCAACTTTTAAAAGGCAGCCTGGGAGACCAAAAAAGAAGAGAAAGATGGAGGGTGATGAAAATTAATTCAAGTTAAGCAAGATAGGGTAAAAAAGTGTGAAGTGTAGTGTTTGCAAGGGCTCGGGACACAACAAGGCCAAATGCCCAACCACTCATCATCTTCCAGCTGCTAGAAAACGAAGAAAAAGAAAGAAAAATGAGGTATAATTTTGATATATTTTTTTTATTTTTCATTTCTTAAGTGAATTTGTTATTTGTGAAGCGTAATATCTGTGAGTACTAATGTTTTATGGGTTCATTACTTAGGCCTCAACATCTAAGGTATCACAACCTTCTCAGTCATCACAACCATGCACTCAGGAAGCTCCACAACCTTCATCTTAGCTAACTCAATCCTCTCAAACCATTTCAAAGTCTACTACTAGAGGTCAGAAAAGGAGGAGGAATGTTTCATGATGCTGCTTCAATGCTTTAGGTTGTTTAAGGGTTCATTTTATTGTAGTTGAATATACCCTTAGTTTTTTTGGAAACAAATTTCAGATAGATCTTTAGTGCTTTGGACAGATCTTTGGTGTTTTTTGTACTCTTATTTTGGTTTAGTACTGTACTTATATTTTGGAAGAAAACCTTGACCCATTAGTTGTTAAAGTTGTGGTCTTTTGATACTTTCCTGTGAATTGGAGGGTGTACAACTTGGAATATTGAACTTTGTTGTGAATTGAAAGTTGTTGACAATTGAACTTTGTTGTGAACCCTTGAAACTTTGTTGTTGGTAGTTGGTAGTTTAAAGGATGAATTTGCAGATTTAGAATTGAAAGTTTGTTTAGATTTGAATTTGTAGATTTGGAATAGAAAGTTGTTGTTTTTTCCCTATTTAATTTGATTTTTTTTTATAAAAATTTTCGTAGGAAAAAAGGAAGGCAGTACACAGTTATGCGTGGACCCCTTAATGACATGTTGCACCTAGTCATTGTCCACATGGATGCTACGTCATCAGTTAATGAGAGACTTAACAGTCAGACTAATAGACGTATGAGATTGTCTAAAAATTAACACCTTAGGTTTGACTTTGAGACGAAAAAAACCTCCATGTACCAAATGTTGAAAACCATGAAACTTAAGGGTAGTGAACTAATATTTACCCTTTCTTTTTCTTTTCTTTTTTGTTCTACTTCTCCTTGTTTATCCAAAGATTTGTCGTTTATTGTTGTAATTGTGATAATTTTGAACCTACCATAGAAAAATTAGTTGCAAAACTCAAAGATTACTTGTTTACCAATTAGTAACACAATTACTGTCAATTAAAATAATAATAACTGATCACGCATGTTCACGTCAGGAATTTCCGTCGGGGATGTTTCTTGGCCGACGAGCGCACAGCTCCCCGGGAGGTTGGCGCCGGTTGAGGGCTGCTGTCGGGCTTCTGCTTCACTGTCGGGCTTTGTTGGGCAAGGCTCGTCGGGCAAGGCTTATCGGGCAAGACTCGTCAGGCACGGCTTGTCGGGTAAGGCTGGAAGAGAAGGACAGCGTTAACTTTGAGAGGTGCCTTTATGGGGCCTTAGGTGTAGGCCTTGAGGCTCACAATCAAGATTAACTTCTAAGTACTCAGGCGTGCCACTGCCATCTTTAGCATGGCAGATGTAAAATGGATGTCGAGTTTTAGTTGTATATATATATATATATATATATATATATATATGCCCGAGAAACCGTGTTAGTTATAACAGGTGCCTTTGTGGGGCCTTAGGTGTAGGCCTTGAGGCTTCCCATCAATAACTAAACCAGTGCTCGAACATATAATATTTGTTCCATTGATTGCAGGAGCCTTACAACTATTATACTTCTGATTACCCGAATCTGAGAGATAGAACGAACCCAAATAGGTGCCTTTGTGTGGCCTTAGGTATAGGCCTTGAGGCTTCCCATAAGAATTCGTTCTTATACTCAAACGTTCTAGACTGCGGAATGGAATGAATCCAAATAGATGCCTTTGTGGGGCCTTAGGTGTAGGCTTTGAGGCTTCCTATCAGAATCCATTCCATGCTTAAGCGTTCTATGATAATCATAATATAATAGAAATAAAACTAAGGGGTAGGTCGATTACTTGCGCCCCAAGTAACTTCGGACTTCTTGTTTATCAAGGATTATCGTGGATGGGTTAAGTCCACATAAGGTTCTTTTTTATGCCTTGAGGCCAAGGACTTTCAACTGATCAAATTTACATGCCCGAGGGCAGAACTTAGATCTGGTTTGAACAATGAAGATATATTCAAATCGGATCCAAGTACTAAAAGACTCTTTTAATAGTCATCTTATTAGAAATAACTTGAATACAACTGGAAGTATACAACATATTGCTAGGCTAATGAATGAAAAGATAAAAACAAAGAAGGTCGGGCAAGGTTTAACCTTGTCGGGCAAGCCTGGTCGTCTTGCAGGTTCATATCTTTGTGGTTTATCAAGGGTCTGAGAGCTTTTAGGGAGAGGTAAGGAGAGGAGTTTACAAAGAGAAATCGATACTACAGCAAGGTTGAACAGGGTAGCAGAGCTATTACAAGGGTTTGAGTGAAGGCTTGTCCCGAGAGGGATGAAGGCTTGGGCTGACTACAGCTTCGTTTTGAAGGCAAATCTGGCTTTGAGCAGAGTTTGTGCTTGCATTTGTTTGTTTGTTTGAGTGTTCTTAATCCTGATTTCTCTTTCTTCTTTTATAGACAACTCAACTTGGCCTCTTGTAGCAGCAGCCTTGCCCGAATGCAACTTGAGAGGTAGTGACTCATCAGCTATTTTACTTGTTCTGCCATTATAAAGTACTTTATGGGCTGTATAGATGGTCAGTCTATACCACTTGGCCTTTGGGTAGGTGAGCAAGTGGTCTTCATGAGCTGCACCAAGTCAGAAAAGCCCTTTTCTGTTTTCTGGGCTTTGGGTGGGCTTAGGCCGATTCTTCCTTTAGGCATCCCTTTGGGCCAGCCCCCTCTCCTGAGCCCAAAGTTCAAGTTTTGATCCAAACAACGCCATGATTACATGAAATACGACTGTGATGGTGCATATATGAGTATGTTTCATGTGATAATTTGAATACTAAAATAAATGTATGATGTGTTTATACAATGTTTTAATATTAAGTAATCAAGATGAATAATTGGTGGTAATTTGATTACCTACATTAGGAATCTTTTGATAGCAGTATTTCAAGCTAATTATCTACTTTTAAACGAAATAAAGTGATGCCACATGAATTATACAAAGTAATTAATTCTTTTAAACTATTTAAGTAGGTGTAATCAAATTCGGACTTGAGAAGATTTTAAAAAACTTTAAAATTCTAGTATAGTCAACTAAAAAATGTTAAAGGATTTTTAGAATCTATGAAAATCTAGGTATAGTCAATCGAGATTTTAATAGTCATTTTCAAAGTCCATCCAAATCTAAGTGTATTAAAAAACTAGAGATTTTGTAAGATTTTATTGAGTTGTGTATTTTGTGGGATTTGAGAGCAAGAAATATATATAACCAAAACCAAATAAAATCCTACCTCACACCTTAGGATTTCAAATCCATGGACCTCTTTGAATGTCTAAGGGCTAGTTTGGTATTGCTATACTTTAAAAAAAAAACTGTTTCTGCCATGCTGTAAATTAAAGCAGTTAGTGTTTGGTATTTTTTTTGTTTTTTATAAAAGTGCTTTTGATAAAAAAAAAAAGCAATGTATGAGTATTTGGTAAATTCTTATATAAAACTGCTGTGACTATGTCAAATGGTTGAAAAGGATATGATGGTATAAATAATATGATGCTTTAGATTTTGGCCCTTACAACTCATTATTTCTAGATAAAAACCCATCTATTTTTAAAGATCTAGTTTAAGCCCAAATTTAAAATTTGCAAACATATGGGAACACTATTGACCTATTAATACAATTTATTTACACTCATGCCACTCATACTTTATGGTCCCTTTTCCAAATTCCTAAATTTATGCAAAATTAAAAGTAGTATAAAAAGTGAAATAAAATGTAAAAAGTGTTTGCATTAACCGTATTCACGTCAAACTAGAAAAGTAGTTTTTTTTTTCGTGATTTATTTTGTAGCAATTTTACCCATATTAATTGGTAGGTAAATTAGTTTGTTCCAATTATTTAAAAAAAAATACTACACCTATATTATATATTTTGAATCAAATAACATTCCTCTAACTTGTAGGTAAATTTATTGTTGATTTTATACATCAAACTGCATTTCTTTTGTTATAGGTAAATTATTTTCCATGTACAAGTACTTATGTTAGGCACGTTTTGTTGTTGGTATACATACAATATTTTGTATCATTGTAAAGAAAGATATTACATTACACCCATGGTATAATTGTTGTAGGTAAATTATTGGAAATTAATTTGTAGTTAGGTAATGAACATTTTGCATCATTAGAAATGAACATTTCAAATAGTAGGTAGGTAAATTAATTTGTTCTAATTATATAAAAAAAATTACACTACACCTAGTTATATTTAATTTTTCCAATTATTAAAAAAATTTATATACACCCGACCAAATAACATTTATCTAACTTGTAGGTAAATTATTTTCCATGTATTGTTAGATATGTTAGGCACGTTTTATTGTTATATAAACATGGGTGTAACATTTTATTTTTAATATTATGCATCGAACGACATTTCTTCTTAATATAGGTAACTTATTTTCCATGTATTAGTACATTTGTTAGGTATGTTTTGTTGTTGGTATAAACATTATTTTGCATCAGTTTAAAATATATATATATATATATATATTATATTTCACCCATGGTATAATTGTTGTAGGTAAATTAATGTGCATGTAGATAATGAAATACAATGTTCTAATATATTAATAAAAAAAGGATAAATTCAAAAGTATTCAAGAGTAGGGTGAAAAAAACTGAATCGAATAATTTTATGAAAATTCAAAGCCTTTCTAATATGCAATAAATTTTTAATATTAATGTCTTTTTTTTTTCTTGTTGCAAAATCATTTACTCTCTCCTTACAATTAATTGTCTACATCAAATATGTAATAGGGGTATTTTAGGCATGTGAAAAATGTAAAATGTGTGAAGTAATATGAAATTAATGAATTTGCTTATGTGGATCCTAGTCATTGGATTTTCTTTGGGTAAAAAAGTTATGTATGGTTTTATATGAAGAAAATTGAGTTGGAAAGGCTAAAATCATATTTTCAGTAAATAATATAATAAAATAATTATTTATAATTGTCTTTCTAGAAGTGTGCTCTCCCTCATATTCTCCGGACTTTTTCTTCTTCTTCTTCTTCTTCGTTTTCTCCATCGTCTTCGTGTTCTTCAATTTCATCTTCTCCGTTTTCATTTGCCCAAAAAAAAAAAAAGGCATCATTCTCAATATCGACATCATCCCCACCTTTACCTCCCAGAAAAGCTAGCATTTCCAATACCCATTAATTGTTTCACCCAGAATATTAATATTGGGTTTTGGGTAGGTTGCATCGAGGGAAGGGGGTTGGGTTTTGGGTATGGTTGCATCGGGGGAAAGGGGGTTGGGTGGGATAGGGGAGTTCATTGTGAGGGAGGAAATTAGATGAAGAGGGTAGGTCAGGGTTCGAAAAGGGGTTGGACTCTTGAATCTTCCTCTCCTACCATCTAAGCAAAGGGAATGAAATTTCAGGTTCGTATTCTTTCTGCCATTCTCTATCAAAGTTGTGAGAATAGTTCAAGATGATTTGTTGCCTTACAATATTTTAATTATTTACTTCCTCTGTGAGTGTTCGTCTTTAAATTTTAATTGATGGGTGCAGAATTTGATAGATTTAGTTGGTTCTGAATAATTGCTAAAACTGGAGTTGCCAACCAGAGCAAGGAAGAGGACGACGCGACCTCAGCAAGGAAGATGAATTTTTTTTGTCGGTGTGATGTATCTCAGTGTGATGGAGAGACAAAAAGAGGGTAGGATCGGCATTTAAAAACTTTCATTAAACACCCTGTTCACCCGTGTTTTCAATAAAAAAAAATCCGATTTTTCAAAGCAGCAAATAATTGCTTCAAGATTTCAGCTTTTTATGACCATAACTTTGGAAATAAGCGCCCTTTCGCTCTGTTACCAAACATAATTTTTAGGCCAGCTTTTTTCACCCGTGCTTTTAAAAAAATTTAAACAGTACCAAACTGGTTCTAACTCTTTCCTCTCACCGTCTACAAGCCACTTTGTTTGCTTTATCTTTTTTCTTCATCTTTACAATTTTTTTCTTCGATTTTCGTTGATGGGTCGCATCATTTATAGATAAAAATGATGTTAGTTGCATCATTTCTCATATGTAGTAGTGTTGTTGGGTCACAATTTTTCACATCTTCAATTTTTTATCACGCAGCAATCACCTCTTGTTCTTTGTCATTTTTTTTTTTCCACTTACCCTTTTGAGATTTCTTTGGAGTTTTCTTTTTTCTAATCACCGGAGCCCTCTGCTGATTGTTGTTGCTTCTGCAGCATGGGTTCATGTATAACACGTGTATTTACTAACTACGCACGCGACTATTGAAATTATTTCAATTTTTTATTCATGCATTTACTAATTCATATGCAATCAATTTGTGCCTAGAGTGTGATTGGGAGAGCTAATTATTTAATCAAATTCTTAACTCTTTCTTTCCTCAACGTGATTTAGGAGATTGATATCCGTCAATTATTGAAAATAAAATAATTCAAGAGTAAAACAAAACAAAAAATTTATTCTCTTCTCCCTTTATTTTGGTTTTGGCAAGATGATCAAGAGTATATTTCTTTTGAGTTCAGTTTAGGCTATGATCCATCACCTAAACTTACATTAAATGAAGAGGAGGCGAAGCGAAATGTGCAATGGCACAGGACCCTCAAATTTAAAAAGCCCCAAAAAAATTTTGGTATCTTATATTTATATGTAATAATGTTATATATTAAAAAAAAACTTTTATTAACACTTTAAAATCTTATCGTGCACTTTTATTAAATTTTTTTCTCTTTAAATATAAAAATTTGGAGTGCACAATGAGATATTAGGAGTGCCGCCAATAATAACAACGCCTCAAAAAATGATTTTCTTTTCAATTTTATTATATAATAATGCTATATATTCAAGTGAAACTTTAAAGTTAGAGTTTTTTAATTTTTTTTTCTTTATTTGATTGCCTAAGATTGAACTGTTTTTTATTATTTAGTAAAGATTATATTTGTAACTATTTTCGCTTATTTAATGACACTTGTAAACTTACTTACAATAAGTGAATCCTAAATGTTGTTTTGATTTAAGTTATTATTTTCTAGTACCAATATATTGTCCTACTTTTAAAAAAAAAAACTATCTTAAAAGGGGCCCTTTTATAAATGTCGCATAGGACTCCCGAAATCTTAGAGACGACCCTGATTAAATGTATCCAAACTTGCATAAAATTAAGGCTTGTTTGATATGCTTTTAAAATGACTGAAAGCATTATATATCGTCTCTTATAAAAAAAATGACTGAACGCATTTTTGGTGAAATTGATTTTGAATTCCAAAAAACATCAGATATATGCTTTTTGCATGAAACACTTCAAGTACTTTTCCAATATTCGCTTAGATTTTTACTAAAGAGTGGTTTCACTCACCAAAAATGTTTTTTATTCATTTTAAAAGTATTTCCAAATAAATTCTTAAAAGTGTTGTTATTGACACTCTAATTTACATATAAAAATGATGTTGAGTTGCATCATTTCACATTTATAGTAGTGTTGCTGGGTCCCAGTTTTCACATCTTCAATTTTTTTTTCGACGCACCAATCAACTATTGTTCTTTGTCCTTTTCTCAGATTTTACTGAGTTTTTTTCATCACCGGGGCCCTCTGCTGCTTACTGGTATTTCTGTGGCATGAGTTCATGTGTGAAGAAGGAGAATTGGGAATTGGGTTGTGATGGAAGAGGAGGGAGAGATAGAGTCAGAAAACAAATAGATTAGAGTAGTATAACAAAAAAGGAGATTAGAGGAATTGACTAAAAAAGAGATTAGAGATGAGAGGTTAGCTGGGATTGGAAACGGATAAGAATAAAGTGCGGGAGGAATGGGTGGTTTGGAAGTGAGGTGCTTAAAAAAAAAGCACATATAAAAAAAAACTGTGAGGGTTTTAGGTGTTTGGTAAACTGAAAAAAAAAGAGGCTTATTTTGGAAGCTGCTGTGAGAATAAGCTGAAATCAAAGGAAAAAACTGAAGCTGCTATTTGCAACTTTGGAAAACTGGTTTTTTTTTTAAAGCACACGGAACTACAGTGCTCCTTTAATGAAAAGACTCACCCTAAAAGCACTTTTACAAAAAAGTTTACCAAACACTCTGCTGATTTATTTCACAGCCGCTTATTCTCATAGCATAGCCGTTTATTCTCACAGAAACTTTTTTTTAAAGCACAACAATATCAAACCAGCTCGAAGTAGGATTGAAAAGGAGTGCAGTTGGGGATCTTTAAGGAGTTGGGTTTACGAGATAATCTTTATTTTTATTTTTTGCTCAACTGATGCAGCTGCAGAGCATGAACCAAATGCAATTTTATTTGATTAAATTTATAATCTAGATACATTTATTATTATTTTATTTATTTGACGGTGCTGCAAAATTTATCCAAATTTCATAGAAATTTGTTATATAAATCTTGTCAAATTTTTATGAAGTCTATATAATCCTATGAACTCTATTATTTATTAAAATCTATTAAAAATTTCTTAAATTCTGACTTGACTACATCTTTTTTCTTAAAAACAAAATAAATAAACAAAAATGCCAAGACAGCTGAAGAAGAAAGGGCGAGCAGAGGAAGAGGGAAACGACATGACACGAAGACTCTCAATGGATCAGGCTTTACCGATGGACTTGACAAGATCGAACTGCACAGCAGCATGATCCCCAGCTTCTGCCCGATCTGAGTCAGACTCGGGTTGGATATCTTATTCACTGCTGCGATTTCCCTAGTACATCACAAGCCTGGCACGGCAGTGGCGAGGGTAGATGCTGTACTGTGGCCGCTTGTTCAAGACGCCAATGTCGACAAGGATTTTTTCTTTTGCAGTGACGGGTCAGGTCAGTTGAAGGGGACGAGTATTGGAAGCTGAACTTTAAAGAAACCATGGATTCTCATGAACTGTTTTAACGTTAATTTTTATTTTTTTAAACAAATAATATTATCTACAGCAAGTGGTTGTGGAATGGGTTACGTCTTATAATGAACTAGTAATAATGTTGTTTAAATTCGCATTTAATGAGATTCGAACTTATAACTCTCACTTATAAATAAAGAAAAATACCACTAAATCGTAATACTAAATGCTCACGTTTATTTGTTTTTCACACTGCAATTATAATCTCAAATAAAGTATTCTTGATTCAATAAAAAGTTTCAGTGGATTCTAAGTAAAGTGTATTAAACGTGAAAGGTACACAAGTACGTGTATTATATGTTGACATTTTGAAAAACGTGCAACTTAACAAATCATTATTAGGACGTGTCTATAAATGGAAGTATATTTTTGAAATACTTATGTAAGTGTATAACACGTGTATTATACTCAAATTTACTAACTATGCACGTGAGTATTGAAATTTTTTTTTTTTATTTCATGCATTTACAAATTTATAAAGATTCAATGAGTACCTAGGGTGTGATTGGGAGAGTCATTTAATCCAATTCTCAACTCTTTCTCCCCCTGGCCCCGCACGATTTATGACATTTATATCTGTCAATAATTGAAAATAAAATAAGTAAAGAATAATAAAAAAAAAAAACATTCTATTCTCCTCTCCCTCCATTTTGGTTTTGGCAAGATGATCAAGAGTATATTTCTCTCGAGTTCAGTTTAGGCTAAGATCCGTCATCTAAACTTATATTAAATGTATCCAAACTTACTTAAATTTAGAACTTATTTGAAATACTTTTAAAATGACTGAAAGCGCTTTTGGTGAAATTGATTTTGAGTTCTAAAATATCTTTGAGTGTTTTTTGGAAGAAGCACCAGCTATATGCCTTTTGCAAGAAGCAATTCAAGTACTTTTTCAGTATCCACTTAAATTTTTATTAAGGATTGGTTTTAAAAACATTTTCATCAAAAACGCTTTCATTCATTTTAAAAACACTTCTAAGTTCTAAGTTTTAAAAACGCTTTCAGTCTTAAAATGTTGTTATGGACACACCAAAATAGTCAAACCGCACTCATTTTAAAGAACTGCAAAATGATTTTTTGGGAGGGGCAGAACAACTCCCTAAATTTAATCAATTTGTGATTCACCAATGGTAAGTGTAATTTGATGGCTTATGTTGAGTTTTAAAATAGGTATGTATCTTTTACTTCACATGAATGACAAATAGACATATGTGTGATGAGTTAATCCTTAATTAGGGCTAGTCCATAATTTTGAAAAAATTGTTTTTTTTAAAAAAAATATTTTTTTAACTAATGGTCTTTGAAATTGTCCAAAGTCTTTATTTTGATCTTTTAATTTCGAAATCAACCAATGTCTTCTTTAAAATGATCACCGCACATCAATTTATTCATTCCGTTTATATTCCATCATGACACACCCTGACCCAGAATGTTCACCTGGACTTCGAATCGAGTTGTGCTGGTTGACACCAGGAAGGTGACAAAGCCATAAAGTGTAGTGATGTGGAAATTGTGAGTAAATTTAAACCTAAAAGTGCCTAAATGGAAGTGTGTGTTAGTGAGCGGGAATGAACCCATTTCACACGTGATGTTAGAGCATAAGTAAAATATAGTTGACACACCCCGATCGAGATCAAGGCATGCTAGCTGTCACGTGAGAGTGACGTAGCATTGTACACAGTGCGGAAGCAATAATGATAGGAAATATACGAATAATTAAAAACTAATTTACTAGAGTGCACTACTAAACAGGAAGTGATAGAAGTTAGTTACAACAGTAAATACTCCTAATCAGAGCATAATAAGTCTAGGTGCAGTCCAGTAGGACAAGTACTAGTTATACAGTACCAGGAATGTCCTACTATTATTCAGATCGATCAGAACTGCCGACGTCCTCAAGCCACCAACAACAAACTTACTTAAAACATGGAGGGGCGCAAAACAGAAAACGTGAGTGGGCAAAAACAAATGTTTTACAAAATCATTTCATTTATCAACATAACTAACCCCTCACTGTAAAACATGTATAATTTTTCCCAGAATCAAGATATAGGCACATATATATAAATATACGAAGAATCATATCAATTCAATTCATGCTTCACATAATCATATTCATATGTATGCCATGCCAAGATATAACAGAGTAAGCAATTCAGGTAAGAATAATTTCATAGAAATATAACATGTTAGCCGGAACCCCTATGGTAGTCTGTACGGCTGAATTCATAGCTCAAAGTCACTCTAGTCGGAGTCACCACAATGACCTATACGACAACATACTGCATAAGAGTCGGAACCAAACAAACAGGTCTATATGACAATAATGGGTGTAATACAATCATGCTCAATTCTACTCTCACATAATAGCTGGGCGATAAATCGCTAGTCACCTACAGGTCGGAACCATAAATAAGATATGTATGACAAGATTGTGCACCTAAATTGGATCCAATATGAGCATATGGTGCGGGAGGTGACATAATAAACAGGCATGTGCCATATCTATGGCTAAATCACAATCACCCTAAGTGCAATTTTATGACCTCAACATTATTCAATCACATATCGCATCATCGATGATTCACATACCAAACACAACTTACCTGACTTACCTGAGCGTCCACAGCACCACATTTATATATATAAAGCATCACATACCAATTCATGTATGAATTATAAACTTATATGCATGGCATTTATGGCATACTATCATTTAAACACATTTTTCTGGGAAAATATCAAGTATATAATATATGCAAATTGATATGTCGAAGGGTCGTAGCCCCCGAGTCGCCTTTGGATACGCTCGTCCTTGGGGTACGTCTCACCTATATGCAAATTGACTATAAAAACATTATTTTAAAGCACATAGGTAAACTAGCTAATAACTTCTCATACAAAGCTCAATTTTGGTATTTGAATATACCAACGTGACCTACACAACCTCACGAACATCGTGATATTTTTAAAATAATTTTTCTGTGGCTCACGCGCCCTCACGCGCCAGGGAGGGCACGGCCTCATGCGCATCACCTTCAACCTCCAGACGCCGGAATAGTGTCGCCGACGCCGAATTCTGGGCAGACCTGTAACTGCCTTTTTCTCGCTCGTTTTTGTGCAATTTTCCACAAAATTTTCACCAAAATGCCACAAATTACAAGAGGAAGAAGGTTATACCTCTTTGGAGCTTCAAATCCCTCGAAAACTTGTCGAGAAAATTCTACCAAAACCGGCCACTTTCAAACCTCATGATCCCGACGTCAAAACAGAGCCAACGAAGCACTCCGAGCTTCGTGAGAACCTCCTAAAGCTCGTTGTGAGCTTGGATTGTCCTAAAACATAACCATTCCAAGGTTCATGAATAATGCTCAACTTGGAGCTCGAGTTTTCAACGTGATATCGGACGAGTTCTTACCTGAAATGGGTACCAATCAACTCGAAATGGCACGAGGAATGCAATGGTGCCTTTAGAATCTTCAATCTACGACTGAGAAGCTCACCTCGAGCTTGGTCCGTACAAGGAAGAAGAGAGAGAAAGTGAGAGTCCAAGAGAGAGAGAGTATGAGAGAGAAGAGAGAGAAAGGGTATAGATGTGTGAGTGGTTCCAAAATGCACACCAATCAAAACTCTTTAATCTTTTAGTTCTAATTGGGTCCAATTAGTTAGGGATAGAACTAATTGACCCAATTTCTTAACCCAAAATACAAACACACACCCGACGCTCAAGGGTAAATTCGTCTTTTCACAATCACGATAATTATTTCTCGGGATGGGCTGTGACAATAGTAGGGTAAAATGAGAATTATACCATCAAAGGTAATCTCCAATACCAAGATTTACCAAGAATCCTCGTCGATACAAAAGCTCAGCTACTAAAACCTGGAGGGGTGAAAAACAAGGGTGAGTGGGCCTAAAAAGAAAGTTTTATGAAAACTTTTTTGAAAACATTGTAACCCCTCACCGTAAAACAAGTATAGTTTCCAATATACATACTAAGTATAGAATAACAATACTTACCAGAACCAGCAGTATCTTAAGAATGCAATACTTCACAAACTTTCATAAATAAATACATGACGTCCGTAATCACCAATTCTCGCATAATAAACACATCATATCGAGTGCTCATCGACACATGCTGACACACGAGTTCATGCAGAGATATTTTGACATGAACAAAATTTGGTGTAACAATAATATACGCTTTAGTACTGCAATCATGTGAAGACTGGCGTTATGTGTAGCACATACGAGTCCTAATTGCCTATAGCAATCTAGGAAAGGACTAGCACTTATAATGGATCCAAAGTGAGCGTACGGTGCGATGTGCACATACACGTGAAAGACTGGCTCTAGCCCGGGCGAGTATTAATACTGGTGCAGCAAACGATGAGCAGTTAACACAAATATAATCATGCCACAGTGATTCGATAATTCTAGTCGACATAACATTATGCATAGCCATAAGTTTAGCTAAGGCATCCTGTAGGATTTATAATGATTTCCTAATTCTCGTCATTACGTCATTTTCTATAAATGTTAATTTAACTACGGCAGTCATATAGAAAATTCATTATTAGATGTATATATGAAAACTAAATAAATATATGTATATATCAAAGAAAAGACCCACTCACAGATCATGTCGTCGAGTTGAACCCGCCTCATAGCAACCAGAGTCTTTGCAAAGCGTTTTGCCTAGAAACGAAACCATTTAGGTAAATATAACATACTAATGTAATTACGCGTTTTCATACAAAGTATGGTTAATAAAGGAACTATCTTAAAACGGTCGAATTTTGAAAAACAGACAACGAGTTTGAAATCAGGGTATCGAAATATGCTAAAGAGGGTCCCGGGCAATTTTTATAAAGAGCCAACAAAAAGTAAACGATCAATCTTAAAAGTCAACTGAGACGTCCCGGTGGTCAACTATGTTAAAACTTTGGAATTTCACTAAATGGATGTCAAAAATGGACTCGGGGCGTCGAAATTAGCCTAGGAGGGTTCTCGAGTAAATTCTAAAATAGTCAACCCAAGGAATATTCCAAGAATATTCTAGAGAATATTCTGAGCCCATTACAGATATGGGCCAGCCTAGGACAAATGTCACGCCTCGATCCCGATCTACGTCCAGGATCGACATGTGACGTCACCATGTAACCATATACTCAACAGATCTCGCCTTCGGGATATGTACAAAGCATAACTCAAGAATCAAATCGCATAATAATTTTACGTATATTTTATGGTTGCATCTAACCTCCTTGTTAAACTGCCTACGCACCCTCAATAGGGATCAAGCCATTCGTAGTTCACTATTCGTCAAACTCTAATTTTTTTTGTAAAATACTTATAGCATAAATCATAGATTACCACACAACACATCATCCATACACCGAACAACAATTATCACCTTTTTCATGCACACAGGTATGCCAATCTCACGCATATGCTTTCCAATTCATCCATCATATAAATCACTATGATTCACATAATACCATAATTCATAGTATGCTACATCTCGAAGAATAGTCAATGAAGCATAATGTTATTCTATAGTCACATTAATCAACGAGTCTATCATAATAATAACAATCATATCCAACGTTGTTCCACAATCACTCCAATTAATCAGTCCCATGAATCACAGGTGCACAATATTAACATTTAACTACGTTAATCAATCATCAAGATCACATATCAATTCACGAAATTTAATAAAGGATTTCAACATAATTCCCTGCATGGATTCCAAGTAATACAAGGTAAATCCAATTTATAAACACAATGTCTACTGTGAGCAATTTCCTACTCACTTGAATCTAGGGTCGAACTAACCTTATGGAAATGAGCAAGAGTAGGGATTCCGAACCACTCAACAGAATCCAGCCCAAAATATAATTGCCTATCGAAATGTACAAGTACAACTAATCCTCCTCACTTCTAGAATGTATATGGTCCCTCAATGCGGATATACCAAGCAGAACCATATGCATAGTCTAATAGCATAGGCAGTGATCACCCAACACGGATATACTAAGCATGATCACCCATAACAGTCCCCCAACGCGGATATACCAAACAGGACTATATCCAATAGCTCTAGGTAATGATCACCCAACATAGATATACCAAGCATGATCACTCCTAGAATGCGTATGATCCCCCAATGCAGATATACTAAGCAAGACCATAAGCATAGTCTAATCGTGCAGGTGGTGATCACCCAACGCGGATATACCTAGCATGATCACCCCTGAATACGTATAGTCCCCCAATGCGGATATACCAAGCAGGACTATCCATTTACTACTGCTACATGGTGCAATTAGATCAACACACAAACCACTTACCTTTATCTCATCCGCTATGATTTACATCTTAATCACTTACACTATCAACTTCTCATGACCACTAACTATCTTATCATACAAGCATAAAAGTTCTACATAATACTTCTCATAAGATTATGAGTTCACATCATCATAACATTTATCATACTTATCATTCACATTATTAAGAAGATAAATAAGCACATATATATCACGATATGACGTTCCGTACATGTAAACCGATGTATATATTATCTGGGATAACTCACTAACCAATATAGGTCCACTAAGCCCTACATAGTCTTTAGTAATACTGAATTTAATGTTTTAGATCAATTCGTAGCATATTGACCAAAAGTAAGCATTAATTAGATTAATACATATAGGGCCCGTTTGTTTGACCGGATTAGGAAGAATTGGACTGGACTAGACTATAGTCCCTTGTTTGGTCTGCACCAGGATTAAGTTTAATGACACTAAGTCGGACTCACACCGACTAACAGCTTCACTAGCTGTTCTTAGTGAGACCCCCAAAAAACTAGAGGATTGCTAGTCCCGTCTCTAGTGCGTGCGTCGTCTGCAAGCATGCGATGCCGATCTCCATCATCCTGTGAACCCAGTCACAAAATCTTGCCTTCTTCTTTGTACATGAGCTACAACCCCTTCTTTAGTCATCAAATTAGAAACTCGCTGATCTCAGTCCCACGAACCTAACCCCCTCTTTGCTTCAACGATGAATTTGTCCAGTTAAGCTTGCAATAAGTTTAATCCACCATAAACAACAATTCAATTCAAAGATTAAAGCTTATAAATCCCAATTACAGAAAATATCAAAATCTGTGATAAACCCAGAAATCTATTAGCTTGGGTTGCTGTGCACTACTCCAGAAATTTGTAGGAAAAAACGAAATCAAATTTGGAGTTGTAAAACATAAATTATAGTAGAAATTTGATATGTGATTTCCAATTTGCAATGCTCTCTCTACTTTGAGGAACAAGAAAAAATACCTCCTTTTGAGGAAGAAAATGCACAGATCCTCCTTTTTAATACACAGATCCTCATTTGAGGAAGAAAACTGGGATAAATGCGGGAGAAAAAGAGAGAGAGAGAGGAGGGAGATGGTTGATCGGAGAAAAAAAGGGAAGAAAATGAGGGAGAGGGGAGAGAGAGAGTGGGAAGGAAAAATAAAACAGTGGGCCGGAGGAAAAAAAGGGCAGAAAATGAGGGAGAGGAGAGTAAGAGAGTGGGAAGGAAGAAAAAAAATGGTAGAAGTTTCGAGATGGGAAGGAAAATGATAAATTAATAATATAATATAATATTTATGAATTAAACAAATATAATATTAAAATTTAAAAATTATGTTGTTTCTTAATCCGACACTGCACCAAACGATTCACTAAGTCAGTCCAGCTTAGTCTAGTTTAAGCCAGTCCAGCTTAATCCCTCCGGTGCAACAAACGCACCCATAAGGTTTCCCAGAACCCCCTACCTTGAATTCGATTAATTTTTTTCCCTTGAAGAACCTACTCGGAACATAAAATTACAATCAAAAGTATAAATACAAGTAACACACCTTAATAACCAAACTAAGTGTTTAAACACACAATTAATATTATCTAAAGAAAATACACTGATTCTGGAATCTACCACTCAAATAATATCACTCAAATAGTAGTAAAGAAGATTAGAAAGGAATTTGAAAAAGAAAATAGGTGTGGCAAAAACAGTACTTTGCTTCTCCACAAAATCTGCAGAAAATAGCACCATTGGACCAAGTTTAGACTCTCTTTGGAACATTCAAAACTAAACCAAATCGCGTAATATTATATGGATTTTGAAGCTTGTGTTTTGTACTTTAAAAGCATACAAAGTAAGTAGAAAATGGAGCTCTAAATTGGAAGTTATGCCAAAAAGAAAAATGAAGTCTTGAAATTGGAAACCCAGTTTTCTACTGCTGTTTGGCAACTTGCGATCCAAGTTTAAATAAGGTTTTGATCAACCAAAACTCAATGGAACTGAGTGAAAACAATTGGGTTGCGATCATGAACATATGTACTTTCAACACACTAAAATTTTCTTCAAAGGAGCACATAAAGACCTAGAAATTAAAAGCCAAAGAAGACTACTCGAAACTTGAGTTTTCTTTGCCAAGAAATCAATTTTCTGCAACTTACATAACAGCCCATCTCCAATTCCTTAACAAATCCCAAAATAATTCCAGGTAGTCCAGAAGTCATGTATACAACATCCAAAACTAACATGACTCAAAATTAACAAGAAATTGACCTTTTGAACCAAACCCTTGATCAAGAAATTTGATCTACACACCCAATTCGAATTACCCAACTTTAATTCATGTTCAGATTGGTCCCTTGAATGATAGAAAACCCTAAATAAAAAAAAAAACTCCAAATATATCAGGGCAGTTTCAATTCAACTTAAGAAAATTAAATTCAAAAATCAAGATAATGAAGGAACAAGGAATTTACCCTTCAAATCTCTGAATCCTTCCTTCACAATCACGTTCTCTAACTCCTCTCTCTTCGATTTTTGTCTGAAGAAAGAAGGGTTTTCTTCCAAAAGCTATAGAAGAGCCACCTCCTCCCCGTTTCTTTTTCTTCCCTTGCAAAGCCAGGAAGAACGTGAAAGAACGTTCTCCCCCGCCCCCCCCCTTTTTTTTCCTCTTCCACCCCTGTCTTTTCCTTCCTCTCCCTACTGCCCTCTAGTCCCTTCCCTTTTGTCTAATTGGTCCTCCCTAAATCTTACATGATTGGGCCTCTTTCCCACAAAGTGGTAATTTATTTAATTAAAAACTATAGTTTAGTAAATGATTTCAAATGTCCATAACTATACCGTTATAATCTGGACTTGCAAATGGCTTTTGCCTATGCGTTCGTGATCTCAGAATCTATTCAACAATATAAATTGTGACCACGAAAGGTCCACGGATTTTAAATAATTAATTTTCAAATTTCAAACTTCGTAACTAATTTAATTAAAATCTAAATTCAAACAAATTAAAATAAATTCTCGAAAAATAATATAAAATCTCAATAACACCAATACATAGATTATAACAGTGACAAACATACTATTGTATTCGAATAACTTACAGCTATAGCGATGAGGTTAATGACTTTAGGATCCTTCAAGCACTTAGAAAGACTCAACTTTCTCTACGTAGTCAACGTCGATGCGATAAAAATTTCAAACATTAATTAAAAAATTTAATTATGTTTCTCATTTGCTTGACTTGGATTAAAAATTTGATCTTTTTAGCATTATTCTTTTAATTAAATTAGACGACATTCAATGTTTGGTGAACTTATAATGCTGAGACATGAATAGTTAAAGTGGAGAACAATCCACCATCCACCATATTATATGTTACAATTTCTATTTAAAATTACAAGCTCGTTCTTGAACTCGACTATTTCAATTAAGTTAGACTTAAGGACGACCAATATTTGATGAAATTGAAATTATTGGGACTAAACTAGTTAAATTTTTTTAGACACACATATATTAGAACCGGTCGAACTGAATTTCAATCTTGTTTAGTCCAAGACCACAGACGAGCATAGATCTGGAAGTGATAACTATTAAGAGTAACCTACTGTTGGTGACATGAGCAAACCATTATCTAAACTTTTAAGGATACGTTTGTTTGCCATCACCAGGCTTCACTAGATTGGATTGGAGTAAGGATTAGTGAAGTCATGTGTTTATTACCTGCAAAGACTAGCTTATTATAAGGGCCTCGCCTCGATTGAATGGCTCGTCAGACGATCTTAACGAGACCCCTCTTGAAAAGTAGAGGGACTGCCAAGACCATCCTTAGCAATCTCGTATGCTTCGCTTCACCAAAACCTGATAGCATGGATAAATTAGTTGTGCTCTCCCTCGAGCGAATCCTCAGCACAATTTCTTGGGTTTCCTTTTCTCTCTGTTTTCTTGGATCGATTGGCCGATCTCTACATGTTTAGGGTTTGATTATTTTAGGTCACAACTCCCAAATTCCCTTTCTCAGCCTACCAGTAGCAGATAGCAATGGCGGTGAGTGGGAAGGAAGATAGAGAGAGATAAAAAGTTTTCTTGTAATATTGTTTTTCTAATTCAATTCAACCTTGGCAGAACAATGCCACAATTTGGTTCTTATACAACCATTCTTCTCACAATGCTAGCTGGCCACTAACAATAACAACATTTAGCTAAATAATATTCCATTATTATTCTAACCACTATTATAATCATAACACTACCCTTCCTTTACAAAATAAATGTTGTCCTCAAGGTTAGAATTGAAGACTGAAATCAGGAAATCTAGCAGCAAACTCGTCATAATCCTCCCATGTAGTTTCGTCCTCTTTGTTGTTCTTCCATTGGATTAACAGCTGAACTCCAGCAGCTTGGCCCTTCTTGTAGACCCTCCTTTGTAGCACTTTGAGTGGTTCGAGTGGTAGCAACCCATCATCAGTGACAGTAGGCAAGAATGGAGTTGCAGTGACCTTGTCTCCTAAGTGTTTCTTCAAGCAACAAACATGAAAGACCGGATGAATTTTTGAATTCTCAGGCAGTTTCAACCGGTAGGCAACCTTCCCAATCTTTTCCAAAACCTCATAAGGACCATAGTACCGGGGATGAAGCTTATGGTAAGCATGAGATGATAAAGATTGCAATTGATAGGGAATTAATTTCAAATACACCAAATCTCCTTCCTTGAAAACCCTTTCACTTCAATGCTTATCCGCTTGTGTTTTCATCTGTTCTGAGCTACTTGCAAATTGGTCCTGAGCATTACTAATAGTTTGTCCCAAGTTAGCAGTCCTTGCTCCACGATATCCAACTTAGCAGTGCCAAGCTCATAAGACGCGATGTGTGGTGGTGGATAACCATAGACCACTTCGAAAGGGGTGGACTTTGAGGAAGTGTGGTAGGAAGTGTTATAGCTCAATTCTACCCATGGAAGCCAGTGGAGCCACTTCTTAGGTTGACAGCTAGTGAAGCATCGCAAGTAAGTTTCAAGGCACTGATTCACCTCATTGGTTTGGCCATCACTCTGTGGATGGTAACCTGAGCTCATACACAACTTGGAACCTTGCAACTTAAAAAATTCTTTCCAAAAAACACTCATGAAAATGGTGTCTCTGTCACTCACAATGGTAGAGGGCATCCCATGGAGTTTAAACACATTATCAACAAATTCCTGAGCTACCATGTTTGCCGTATACGGATGTGCTAAGGGAATGAAATGAGCATACTTGGACAACATGTCTACTATTACCAGGATCACTGATTTGCCTTTGCACAGAGGTAAACTAGTGCTGAAATCCATGCTTATGTCATTCCATACATGTGTAGGAATCGGCAGAGGTTGAAGCAATCCGGGAGAGGAGATGGTTTCATACTTATTTTGCTAGCATTCTCGACATTCAGCCACTTATGACATGAGATCTTTTTTCATTCCTACCCAATAGAAGCCCCTCTTCAATCTCTGATAAGTCTTTAGAACCTCTTCATGGCCCGCACTTAGAGATGAGTGATGTACCTCAAAGACCTTCCTTTTCCAACTTGAATATGGGCTAAGCACGATCCGCCTCTTGTATTTGAGGAAACCGTTGTCTAAATGGTACTTGGATAGATTGGGGTTAATTGCAGCAGCTTGAGAATATGTTCGCACCTCCTGCACCTTGCTTTGAATCCAACTATCTTGTTCTAACCCTCTTCAAAGTTCATCCAGCCACCTGAAGTAGGGGTATGTTATAGCTTTGCACTCCCATAAGTCACAGAGAGGTTCCTCTTGTAATTGAGACAATCCAACTACTCGAGATAAGGCATCAGCCACTATGTTGTCATGGCCTTGCCTATATTGTATCTCATAATCAAATCCCAACAATTTGGCCATCCATTTCTGTTGGAATGGGGTATTAGTTCTTTGACTCAGAAAGTATTTCAGGCTGCTATGATCTGTCTTTATGATGAAGTGGTGCCATTGAAGATAGTTTTTCCATTTTTAACAGCACTAAGGATGTCAATCAACTCTCTTTCGTATGTAGACAATGCTTGATTCCGTGGTCCCAATGCTTGACTTGTGAAAGCTATAGGTCTGCCATTCTGTTGCAACACAGCCCCTATTCCATTGCCAAATGCATCACATTCCAATGTGAAGGGAATAGAAAAATTGGGTAAGGCTAATAGCTGCGGAGAAGTCATGGTTCTTTTTAATGCTTGGAAAACTGTCGTGGCTTCAGGGGACCAAATGAAGCCATCCTTTTTAGTTAGTTGGTACAAGGGTTGGCACACCTTGCCATAACCGGGGATGAATTTTTTGTAATACCTCGAGAGCCCGAGAGCCCGAGAAATCCCCTCAACTCTTTGACATTTTTTGGTATTGGCCAATCTATAATTGCTTGAATCTTAGTAGGATTTGCAGCCACCCCATCACGAGATATGATGTGCCCCAAGTATTCCACCTGTGATTGTCCAAAAGAGAATTTCGATTTCTTCATTGCTAATTGGTGTTTTTGTAGTAACTCCAAAGTTTGGTGCAGGTGTGAAAGATGGTCCTCCCAGGTCTTGCTGTACACCAAAATGTCGTCAAAGAACACCAATATGAACTTCTGGAGGTAAGGCTTAAAAATGTCATTCATAAGGGCTTGGAAAGTGGCAGGAGCATTTGTAAGACCAAAGGGCATGACTAAGAATTCATAATGCTCTGATACCAATTGTTAGGTCACAACTCCCAAATTCCCTTTCTCGACCTGCTAGTAGCAGATAGCAATGGCGGTAAGTGGGAAGGAAGATAAAGAGAGATAGAAAGTTTTCTTGTAATATTGTTTTTCTAATTCAATTCAAACTTGGCAGAACAATGCCACAATTTGGTTCTTATACAACCATCCTTCTCACAATGCCAGCTGGCCACTAACAATAACAACATTTAGCTAAATAATATTCCACTATTATTCTAACCACTATTATAATCATAACAGATTATGGGCTGGATTCTTTTTGTGCTTCTTATGTTGCGATGGTTGCATTGATTTTTATTTTCTGAATTGGGGTTTTGTTGCGATGGCTTCTTCTCGACGGGAATTTTTTTCTTTGATTCTCTGAATTGGGTTTTTATTTTTCAAGTGGGGTTCTGCTATATAACTCGAGTTTGTGTATGTAATGTGACCGTTTCTTTGATTTCTGAATTGGGTTTCTGGAATTTTTTTCTTTTATGGTAGGAATTTGTCCTTTTTGTTCCAAGAATGCTTATATTTAGCTTTGTACATCGATTTTTCAATTGGAGTTCTGCTATTTTGGTGGTGGATTTGGGAATTGGATGTTGAAAATTTTGATGTTGGTTGCTAGATGTAGTTGGATCCAGCAGAATGCAGATCCTAAAAAATATTGGTACTTTTAGAGTATCTGACCAGTGGACTGTAAAGAGGGGCGCCATGGTCCAGAAAATATATAATAAGTGGGGAGCAATTAGGAACCACCAAGAACTAGCTATTTATGTTATGTGTTAATATTTTATTTTAGTTTTCCATTTTTATTTTCATTATCCGGATATTATGCAAAGTGATTGGATTGCAATTTGTATTGGTTAGAAGTATTGCATGTATCATGAATTTGAACTTAATTGAAAATTGATGAGTCAATTTCATATTATATATTTTATCTTATTCTTAGTATGTTTTGGAAATTATTTTGGTAGAATTTTGATAATTTGCTTTATATTTTTAATATAGGACATTCAACTTCCTCTGGAACAAAATATGATCAAACAGACGAATTTTAGAGTGATTCACATTGGAGGACGTTCGTGCGTCTCTTGGCGTGTTCGTATCAAAATTTGGGAATTTTCTACCAAGTGGTTATTTTCTGGCGATAGAATAAATGAGCTGTGCGCAGCGATGGAAAGTGACGATTCTGGGCTTAAATTGCGTTTTTTAAGCCCAAGATGACATCTGATGGGTTCGTGGCCTTCTGGAGATGTGTTCAGAATATTCCAAACTTTAAATCCAGCTATATTAGGCTAGTTTTGGAGTAGTTTAGGGGTCCAAAACTTGACTGTGCAGATTTTAGGCGAATTTTACTATTTGCTTTAGGGTTATGTTTCCTATTTTATTTTAGTTATTTAGTTTCTTTGTTAGATTGGAAGACCTATTATTAGGAGGATATATTTTAGTAGGTTAAAAAGGGCTTGGCCGACCTAATAAAAGCTTCTTCTTCTCTGTGCGTTCTTGAGGGAGGAAATTGGCCAAGTGTAGAGATTTTCAAACTTTTACATTCAAGGTGTTTTCGATATTTTATTATTTCAATAAAGAACTTTGTGATTCTTTTTTTTATGAATATGCATAACTAATTCTCTCTTTGCTAGGGTGAGGCCATGATCCTCAGCAAGAATATGTAGTCTCTTTTTAATTTGCTTATGAATTTATGCATGCAAGTTTTGAAATGTTAATCACCGGTTTAAATTATCTATTTGTCTTAGTGATTCGCGACCATTAGGATATTTAGAAAAATAATTTGATGCAATTTTGATGGAGGGCTGTCCCTAAAATTGACTAAGACTTCTTGTGGTTAATATGTGTAACTTCTTAGAATGGATGACACGTCTTAAGGGTTATATGGTTTTTCAAAAGGCTTTCACAAAACTTAATGAGTCTTATATGTTCACATTCGATCTGGACACCACGAACGGGTTACATGTTAGATATACGTTTATGTTGGAGGTTTCAAGTAGGATATACTTTAATAAAACCTAACCTTCAAAATATACATGTGTAATTCATAAGTAATTAAAAGAACTACATAAGATTGATAGAGTGACGGCGGAACCCTAGTACTTTCTCAACTTGAATTCTAAAAATTTGTTTCCTTTTTTCCTTCTTTAAAATTGTAGATTTTAGTTAACCTTTTTTAATTAAATTCGTTTTCCTTAATTTAGGTCATTAAATCACCTTTTTCCAAAACTTTGCTCTAAGTAATTAGTTGAGAATTGATTTTGCGTTAATCTATTTAAATTAATCCATGTAGAAAATGACCTTGCTTGAGCCAACTATATTACAATAATCTTGTTTCTCTTGCAAGTAAGTTAGGTGCTTTTAACCCTTTTTGCACAAGTGGTAAAAATCCCTATAAAAAATCATTGAATTTTCGTTTATAATGCTTTAGTACTTTAAAAGATTTGTTATTTGGGTATGGAATAGAAAGAGGTGTAAAAGGGGGATAAGGATTGTTTGCCCTCCCACTTTCGGTGCCCTCCTATTTTGTGTGGTCACAGTTAAGTCACGTCAACATTTTATATTGTTTTTTTTTTTAGAGATAATAAGACAAAAATGAATAGTAATATAAAATGTTGACGTGGTTTAGTCGTGACCACATAAACAGGAGGGCATGAGAGGACACTAGAAGTGAAAGGGTAGACAATTCTTGTCCGTAAAAGGGAGGCATTTGAAAAAGAGCATTGATATCCGTTCTTGATGATTTGTTACTAATATGATGAACATAAGTGGATTTGCATGGATGACGTCAAAAAGTGCATTAAAGTTGACAATGATGCAACATGGCAAGCTTATGTATGAGTTCAAATCCTATATTTTACTTATTGATTAGTTATATTCTTCTCGTTATTGACACACGCTAAGTTTTAGTATTGCTATGTTGATTTAATCTTAGAAGCATAAAGATGTTGTAGAATGGAGAAGAACACATTTTCTACCTTATGATAGAATATTTGTGTGTGTGTGTGTGTGTGTATATATATAATTGGAAATGAAAGAGGAAAAGAGCTACGGGAAATTCAAGTGATGGAACTGAGGTGCTTATCAATGGACTGAAAGATTTTTATGTTGGAAATGGGAAAAGGATCCTAATGGCAATATAAGCTATAGTTGAGGTACTACAGATCATAGTAATATAGTTGAAGAACTTAAAGAAATAGGTCTTTCTCCTATGGATCAAATTAATGAATTGAATCTTATTTTGAAAAAACCTCAAAATATGGACGTGTTCAAGTCATTACATGCCCAACTCAAAAAAAAAAAAAAAAAAAAAAAAAAAAAAAAAAAAGAGGTCCAAAAGCTTCTAAGTGACAAAGCAAGCGAATGATTATCAAAATAATATGGACGTGTTCAGTAGATCATCACTTTCATTCACGTACAACTCTATGTTAAAGACTACCATTCACTTTCATGCAAAGTTCACCTCTAGATGTCTCATGCCATACATCTACCAAAATAATATTCGTATATTGAAGGTGAAAATTAGTCCTTTTTTTTTTCCAAACAATTTTAATGTCAAGTATAACCAACAACTACAAACCGGAACGGCCGATTGAGTTTGGTTAATTCTGTTCGTGTTTTAATCCGAGTATTGTTGAATAGACACAAGTCACATGCAGTTGGTGGAAACACACATTTTGGTCAAATTAGAAGGGTTACTGAAGTGCACATAAAAAAAATGGTCCTGTATTATTCATGAGTTTTGTAACGAAAGCTAATTTGTCGTTATTAAACACATATTTATAAAATTTAGAAATGAACTTGAGACAAAAAAAAGGTCGGACAAAGAGGAAACTCCTCAAAAGTTTGAGACAATTATGAAATTCACCCTTATAGTAATACAATCAGGAAAGACAGTAACATTACAACTCTGTCTTATCTGATCTCGTAATTTTTTATATTAATCAGAAACTTGATCATGATGTAATGTTCTTAGGGCAGGAATGCATGAAGAGCAAAAGCCAACACAGCTGACTTAACTATAGTGACCATTGGAATCCCATATTTGCCCTTCCCAAACAAACCTTTAACAAACGGCCAAAAACATAGCACCACCCACACACTACACATCATCTCCCCGATGCCCGCCCCATTCACCCCAAGAGCCGGTGGTTCCAAACCCAACGCGGCCGTAACCAGAGCTGTGAATTGCAGAAACAAGAGGGCTGTGGCTGGTACAAATATTGTAGTCCCATCAAAAGTAAACCTACCAGCATTAGCATCATAAGTAGCTTCTTGGTCACTAGAAGAGGAATTTTGCTCCTTTTGTGTGACTTCAAATGTCACCTCAGATATGCCCAAAAGCTTAAATACCACAGTTACAAGTCCAAATAATGATGCAGTTAAAGTGGTTATTTTGCTCCATGGTCCCACTGTCAATTGGTTCCACCAAGCCCTAATTGATCGGCCAGAATCAAGGTAGGAATGTAGTGTGTATAAGTGTTTAATGAGAAACAAAGCAGCAAATATTATTAGAGTCGGTTCTTCGACCTGCAAAGCAAAAATCAACCGAGTTTGAGTACATATAGGGACACCTAATTTCATTCATAAAAGAATGTGATATTATTTAATCGACATTTAAATTATTATGTACTTTAAATACTGTCATACTATTTGGTGACAGATTAATTTGAAGTGTAGACTTCGTAATTCCATCATTAACAATGTTTAAACCAAACTTAGTATGGCAGAATCTAAAAGCAGCTGTTATTGGTACTCCAAAAAAGTCATCATGCTTGCGCCTGGTGACTATTTTGAAATGCTAATAACAATTCCGAACTAAAAACACATTATAATTAGACGATGACTCTGTTTACCTTGGGCAAGAAATGTGAGTTGGTAATGATACAGTAGGCTGGCAAAAGAGCATAGCATAGATCAGGAACGGAGAGTAGTCCCCAAATTAGTATCCGCAAGTAAGCCAAGCACTGCCTAAACTCAAGCTTGGCATAGAGGGTGGCAAAGATGGGACAATTTTTGCTGAACAAAATTTCTAGCAGCCCTGTGATCCATCTTTTCCTCTGGATCAACATAACATGAGTAGTTGAGGGTCCGGTGCCCAGAAACCCTGGTGGTTCTGGCGTACATAAGATAGACTTCCACCCTCTTGCATGGATCTTCATCCCCGTTAGGACATCTTCTGATACCGACCCATAAACCCAACCCACCTGAAAACCGGTCGGCCCAATTAACACTGTCAAAACATCTCCGAAGCTCGTTAACTCTTTATTTCTCAATTAACAGAGACCTCTTCTAACATTGGAAAGAAAATATTGTTCGTTACCTTTTTGCCCCATAATGTATCATCTTCGTACTCAGAACCAGCAACTTGGTATGCTATCTCGACCGCACAGGAAAGGTCGTCCAGTTGATCAATATTTTCCTCTAATAAAATTTGAGTTGCTGATCGGATGAGCTCTGGAGAATTTCCAAAGCATTCTTTGTTTAGTCTCTCACTCGTCAAGTTCCCTTTTAAAAATCATTAATAAGTTGATTAATCACTAATGACTGATTATTTATGTTCAATAGTACACATAATCTACATCTTGGATGTTAAGATACCTTCATTATCTGTTAGAGATAAACCATAGATAACTTTACGTCTGTGAAAGCATCCTGTCCCTGCATAGATAGGTCCTTGGATCCCAGCTAACCCAGGCCAAATTTTCTACAAAAAGTTAAAGCCTTCTACATTAATTAACTAGGTCCGTGTACGCCAATCCGCCATAGCCAAAAAAACTTAGCCATCCCATGTTTGTATCTCTAATTCTATCATGTGTTAAGAAATATGAACACGTGACAAAGAGGTATGAACACGTGACATGCAAATTTTTCTTGTCAAAGTGGAGTAACTGTAAACTAATATACGCACTTTTACAGCCTCAACCACGTTACTTCCAAATGGATCATCTTCCAAAGTGTCGTAGAACATTTGGGGAAACTGAACAAATGCACCTTCTTTTTCATGCTTGAAACCAAGCAGTAGGCACATCGCGTGAAGAACGATCTTTGGATTGTTGGCATACATGTCACAGTCCACGTTCAACATAAATGGAGCATTTGTCATAACACCAGAGACCCTTGTCTATGTACATAAAATTAATTAAAAAAATTAGTCACTATATGTAAAGCCATGGACATTACACTAGCTAATTAAGCCCAAGTATAACAGTAATATACTAATTTTACAAATGTATTTAGAAAGAGAGATGGTAACATTTTTTTTTGGGTCAAGCAAATAATTCTCACCAAAGCGTTCATAGCACCAGCTTTGTAATGATGTGAGTGATTTGGACGCTTCTCCCTGGTTACATAAACCAAATGTGGCAGACCATTAGAGATCCTCTCTTTGGCATCCCATATCACCTGTACAAAAATTAATTCAAATTAATGACAAAGTTTATTTAGGTTTCATTAGTAAAATCTTAAAGGATAGTTGCAGAATGTAAAATGTCGGTCGACCACAATATTAGTCGGTCAACCAACTGTGTAGCATATATAATTAGAAAATCTGAATGAGCTATTATATATTTGCCACTCCCCAAAGATCATCATGCATATAATATCTTTAC
The DNA here is from genome assembly GCF_042453785.1 of Malus domestica. Taxonomy (NCBI): domain Eukaryota; kingdom Viridiplantae; phylum Streptophyta; class Magnoliopsida; order Rosales; family Rosaceae; genus Malus; species Malus domestica. Next base: position 8,319,590 of record NC_091677.1, on the reverse strand, counting down.
GGATGATACTGAATTTATTGGGAAGTTTTTTTTTCTTGTAGTGTGAATTACCAAACATAAAAATAAAAACCTTGATTATAGTGGGATGGTTCCGGCTGTCTATGCGAGCAAAATCCACATAGTCTCTAGAAAAATCAAGAGGTGCCAAATTTCGGACAGCATCTTCAATTTTTTTGCAGAGCTTTTCATACTCGTCCTACAAGATTAAAATAGATACATCATACATAAATACAAATTCAAGTAAGTATATAGAAGGCCACATTCTACCTTCATTTTTGTCCATTCTTGATGGAATCCTGATAGATTATAACTTGACAAAATGGGATTGTTAGAGAAGTATCTGAATGGTGCTCTAACTTGAACATGGTACTTTTTGCAAAAGGGTACCCAAAGCTTCGCAAATTTAGAGGCTTCAATGAGAGTGTACAGAGTGAGAGGTGAACACCCATCATCTGATACATAGCAAGCTAGCTTGTGAGTTGGATAATCAACGGCTAGAAGTGAGAGCACTGTGTTCACAGTAATGATAGGTGGCTCTAGCTTTGCATCTGCTGTTGTCACAAACATGTCCACCGGAGGAAGCTCCGAAACGCTAATTACGTATTAATCATACACAATAAGACATTAATCAACATGCTAATTACCATAAGAACTTTTTTTTTCTTTTTTTTTTCTTTCAATCTGCATAAGCAAAGGTTAAAGAATTATGCGAGCAGAACTACACATGAACATATGTAAATTAATTATATTTAAAAGTATTAAAAGGACATGCATGACATACTGTTGCAAGAGGTTGTGAGGGTTTGTTTTGTATTCAACAGGAGTCCATTGGGTGATGAGAATAAGAACCCAATTGAAAGCAAACCAAGACTCACACGCGAAGGCAAGAAGCCAGACAAAACCATGGTCTCTGAGAGAGAGGAGACGATAAACAAGGACAAAGACGAAGAGGAACAGAATTGCAATTTCTAAGGTTTTCTGCAGTGCATTGATTTTAAGGGCAGTTTTTTCACAAAGAAGAAGAGATTGAGGATTTTCCATTGGCTAGGTAAAGATAAGAAGGTGTACTACTGTGGATAGAATTCAGGTCCAAGGCGGTTTACACACACACACACACACATATATATATATATATATATAGATGGTCGGCGCCAGCATCAATCATTGTAGAAATTATATGTCTATCTCGTTATATGTTGTCTGCCTCTATATCTCGGCTTTCGGTGAAGTGGTGGTCCTAATCTTATCTGAACTACAAGAATAATTGATGACCATAAGAGTTATTCAAACGGGATGGAAACAGGTTTTATAGGTTGGTGTAAGCTAGCTCATCATACCCTTAATTGCCATAAGATTTTACCGTTTTGTCTTGAAAATTTCCTGATTAGACTATGCAAATTAAAATTAAAAATTATTCGCCTTCTAAGTTTGTTTACATGTACACTCTGAATGAATTGTTCATGTGCATTACTGACTGTACATCCACACATGGTTGCGTCCCCATTCTTGGTACTTTTCAAGTTAAAATTGTCTACGTAAGCTTGAAACAAATGTTAGGTCTTAGTCCAAATACATTGTTCATCCGAAATAACATCGTGAATTTTTTTTAAGAAGAAAATGACACTGATTTAATTATTAAGTATAGCAAGATGTTGTAGCATATTTTATGGTTTCTTGCTTGTAGATGATGAAAAAGATTGAAGCTTTGATTGTTTTAGTTTGCTAAATCTGTTTTACCAGCTTTTTCTAGCCGCCCAACAGCTTAATAATGTTGAAAATTCCTTTTTTGATTCGAAGCTATTTATGTTAATATATAGTGCATGGAAAACTTAAATGCTTGAAGCTGTGGTTTTGAGATTATGCAGAGACGTAGAAATAGTACATTGTATAAGATTTGTATCAACATCTAATTAGTAGTTACTACTCAATATTAAGCATATCACACTTGAAATTAGGGATGGCAACAGTTCGGTCTGAGGACGGAAATGCCATATTCATCTCCATAACCACAAAAATTAACCATATCCATCCGCAAATTAACCATCGGGTATTATCCATAACCATACCCATCAGGTAACGGATTCCTCATCGGTTAACGGTTATATCCATTTTTGTCAATACATAAAAAAAAAAAATGTTGGCTGATCTTTGATATCTCCCATAAGTATTATTGACTTCTCATAAATTTTAATTCATATCAAAACTTTTGAACTTTCTCACAAAATGCAACTCACACTGCAATTTTTGTATTCACAAGTTAATAGATTGGGTGAATAATGATTGTACATGTATGTGTGTGTGTGTGTGTGTGTATTATTTATACTTTAATATTATATATAATTATATTATATATCATTCGGTTCAGATTCGGGAGAAGGATACGGATTGGGGACCCTATAACCATATCCAGAATCATAAACCGAATAATATTCATGGTTTTTCCCCTACCCAAAATATATCTGAATTTTCATACCCAAATCCAATCATATGGACGGTTATCCTCAATTATCGGGGTATGATGGTTAGAATTGTCATCCATAAACCATCATGTAAGTGGGAAATTATAGTTTTGTCTGCCTATCGTTTGTTTGCTAGAAATGAGGTTTATGTGACCTCTCGTTAACATAGAGACTTCGAAATTAATTTTGTGGGGCTTCTTGAATACGTAACAAAGTTAGACACTTTGGTTTGTAGGAGATTGTGTTGGATAAATATCAACAATCAATGATAAATTTATATATGCTAATAAATAATTTAACAGAGTATGAACAAAATGAAATAATATTAAATAGATAAACTGAAGATCGAGGCTTGCGTACCGCAATGTCCTTGAAACATAATTTTGTCCCTATTCTATGCTTGTAGTTCTACGAACGTCTGCTTCATCAGGATTCAACGATCTAAGTCAAGATTCCAGCACCGAGAAACTAGACTTCTGGCGAATTTCTTTGTGGTTCTCTTAGTAAGAAGGTTTGGGATTGTAGAAAATGAATTTGATTTTTCTGTGTTTTAAATGTCATGCAGATGAATGTATATATAATTGAGTTATGGTTATTCACAATATGTATGAATATGGGATGCGCCTTTTGAGAGACATATTCTCAAAGGGGTGACATTCTTTCATCACTTCAGACTTCATCTGAAAATATGAGTTTGTTAAATTAAAAATTAAATCTGAAATTAATTAATTAAAAATAATTAATGAATCAACGAATTTAATTATGAGAGTCGGTACTCAAGCTCATTTTTTGATAATTAATTATATATATTTATTATATATTTCTACTCAAAATTTCCAGTGAATTTACGTGCTGAAGCAAATGAATTAAACAGAGCACAGACTGCGCGCGGAAGGATGAGTTGTCTGTTTGATCTCTTAAATCTTGAAATAAAATGGACCTCTAAGCCAGAGAAAATTGAGACTGATCAATAGAATTTGACAAGAATAATCCCTCTATTACTTTCTTTGAAATATATACATATACAATCCTATACAATCCTTATTGAATAAGGAAACAAATAATTAACTTTATAAACAAAACCTCCCTAATAAAGGACTCACGACCAACACTCCCCCTCAAGTTGGTGCATAGATGTCACACATGCCCAACTTGCCAAGTGAGTCTTCAAACTTTCGACTACACACAGCATGCGTGAGAACGTCTGCAAGTTGCTCCTCCGATTTCACAAACGGTATTGACACAATCTTTCTCTCAAGTTTCTCTTTAATAAAATGCCGATCAACCTCCACATGTTTTGTTCTATCATGCTGTACCGGATTATCGGCTATATCTCTCGCTGATTGATTATCACAATATAATCTCATGATCTCCTTTGGCTTGAACCCAAGCCCTTCAAGAAGTTTCCGAAGCCAAAGAATTTCACAAATGCCGTGGGCCATACCTCTATACTCGGCCTCGGCTGACGATCTCGATACCACCTTCTGTTTCTTACTTCGCCATGTAACCAAATTCCCGCCTACAAAAGTAAAATATCCCGAAGTAGACCGTCGGTCACTCACATTTCCTGCCCAATCAGCATCTGTGAACCCCTCAACATTCAAATGTCCATGCTTCTAATATAAAACTCCTTTTCCAGGTGCAGACTTCAAATATGCTAAGATACGCATAACAGCAGCCATATGATCTACACTTGGTGAATGCATAAATTGACTTACTACACTCACTGCATATGCAATATCTGGTCGTGTGTGAGCCAAGTAAATTAGTCTCCCTACAAGTCTCTGATATCTCCCTTTATCAATTGATTCCTGATTTGGATCCAAACATAGATGATGTTTTTCAACAATAGGAGTATCTACTGGCTTACATCCCAGCATACCGGTTTCTTTTAACAAATCCAAAACATACTTACGTTGTGACAAGAAAATACCTTTCGAAGATCGAGCAACTTCAACTCCAAGAAAATACTTCAAATCTCCCAGACTCTTCATTTCAAACTCAGCCGCAAGGTTACTCTGCAACTTTGAAATCTCATCAAAATCATCTCCAGTAATAATCATGTCATCTACATAGATGATTAAAGCTGTCACTTTTTCCTGTCTTCGTTTAACAAACAATGTATGATCAGAATGACTCTGATAATATCCAATCCTTTTCATAACTTGAGTAAACCTATCAAACCATGCACGAGGTGATTGCTTAAGTCCATAAAGAGACTTACGCAACCGACATACTCCGGTATTTCTACCAACACTGTACCCAGGAGGAAAATCCATATATACTTCTTCCTCCAAGTTCCCATGGAGAAAAGCATTTTTCACATCAAACTGTTTTAATGGCCAGTCCATATTAGCAGCTAAAGATATCAGAACACGTACCGTATTCATCTTAGCAACCGGTGAGAAAGTTTCCTGATAATCTACACCATAAGTTTGGGTGTATCCTTTAGCTACCAACCTTGCTTTGTACCTATCTATTGATCCATCAGCTTGGTATTTGACAGTAAACACCCATCGACATCCAACTGTTTTCTTCCCTTCTGGTAATGACGTCACCTCCCAGGTATTATTCTTTTGTAATGCCAACATTTCTTCATCCATTGCATTTGCCCACTTTGGATCCTTTAGAGCCTCCTCCACACGGGTTGGTACCTGAATAGCCTCCATATTGTCCACCAAAATCTTGCGCTCTGATGCAAGACCATTGCATGAGACATAGTTGGCTATTGGATACTTCACTTTACCTTCCGGAGAAAACCTGTCAGGTGGTACACCCCAATTGTGTCTCGGTGGCAATATATATGTATTTACATCATTACTTGCATCAGTTACATAATTATCCACAATACTTACCTCAGGTATATCCAGAGAAGATTCATTGGGCAGCACAGTATAGCTAGAGAGAGAGGGGGGTACGGTAGCAGTAGCAGAATCGGTAAGGAACGGCTGTGGTTGTTCTGATGGCACGGCAATCTGTTGCCGTGGGGTTGCTAAAGGTACTGCAGCAGTTTCTGCAATAGTAGTATGTTCCTGAGTATCATGAAGCTCGACAGCAGGTACTACGGGAAGAAGTGGCGAGTCTACCATAGTATTTCTCTCTAGGTCCAACCATCCAAGATCACCATAAGTGTTCTCCCCCTGGTGATCGGAAGATGAAGATACGGGAGCATAAAACAATTCTGACTCAGAAAACGTCACATCCATGGTAACATACATATGGCGAGTCTCGGGATGATAACACTGATACCCTTTTTGGTGAGACGAAAAACCAACAAAGACACACCGGAGAGCACAGGGATCCAACTTAGTACGATGAATCTTGTGAATATGCACATATACCACACACCCAAATACCCGGGGGGTGAGAGTAAGAGTAGACACCATCGGTACATGTTGAGTGAGGACTTGAAGAGGAGTTTGAAAATCAATCACCCGAGAGGGCATACGATTTATTACATAAACAGCATAAGTAACAGCAGCTGGCCAAAAAACCTTAGGAACAGAGGCGCCCAGAAGGAGAGCACGAGCTGTTTCTAGGATATGGCGATTTTTCCGTTCAGCCACCCCATTTTGTTGGGGAGTATGGGAACAGGTTGTTTCATGGAGAATGCCTTGATCACAAAGAAACTCCGACAACTCACGATTAATATACTCACCACCATTATCAGAACGGAGAACTTTAATCACAGATGAATATTGAGTCTGAATCATCTGAGAAAACGATCGGAAAACCATACTCACATCACTTTTATTTTTTAAGACATATAACCACGTCATACGGGTGCAATCATCAACAAACGTAACAAACCACCGAATTCCAGAAGAAGGAACAATAGGAGAGGGGCCCCAAACATCAGAGTGCACAAGTTCAAACGGTAAAGCTCTTTTATTCATACTAGGAGGAAACGAAGCACGATGGCTTTTAGCAAGAATACATACTTCACAATGTAAGTTTGATTCATTTATTCCACTAAATAGACTAGGTAACAAATGCCGTAAATATCCAAAAGATGCATGTCCTAACCGACGATGCAACAACCACACTTCTTGTAAATTACTAGATTGTGACGCGCGAACAGCATGAGCTCTGCCAGTAGCGACGTCGTCCACATAGTACAACCCCTCTCTCTTAGTGCCACGCCCAATTATCTCCTTGGTCTGAATATCCTGAAGTAGACAAAAGGACGGATACATTAGAACAACACAATCCAATTGTTCAGTAACCTGTGGTATGGATAACAGATGATGGGATAAAGAAGGAACAAGCAAGCAATGATGTAAGGGAAGTGACGGAGTGAGATGCACAGTGCCGGCACCACACACAGGTGCCAGAGTACCATTAGCAGTTGATATATTTTTCCGGTGAGATGTAGTCATATATTGGAATATATTTTTATCATATGTCATGTGATCCGTTGCCCCAGAGTCCAGAATCCAACCTGTATGGTGCTGAGTTTCGGAGGCTAAGAGAACACGTCCCATGGTACCTGTGTCGGAAGACGAGTCACCCCTAGTACGAGTCAATAAGTTGTGACGAGGATCACTAGAACAAGGCACGACCTCCTGGGCTGTTGGTGTTGCCGCAGCAAGGGAGGCACGGCCTCCACTGGAACCCACTGCTCCACGCTCTTTGGCACGTAATTTTTTCTTTAATTCCGGAAACCAATCAGGCACTCCATGCTTAGTAAAGCACGTATCCTCAGTATGACGAGTTTGTCCACAGAAAGTACACTTCAAATCATCTTTATTTTCTCGGTTGGAAGCACGAGAATTTAAAGATTGATTAGAAGAATTATTAGAGCGAGAAGCACCAGTTGGCCGAGAAATCATAGCCAGGGACGGCACCCCTCCTTGATTGTTACTACCACCCATCATAGTGGCATGTCGTTGAGCTTCACGCCGAACAACAGAAAACACCTCCTCAACAGATGGTAGTGGCTGAGTACGTAAAATATCACTACGCACTTTATCAAAGACATCATCCAAACCCGCCAAAAAAACATACACACGGTCAAGTTGAATTTCTTCCCGAAGGGTTTTGAAATCCACAGCACATTCCATCTTGATGGGTCTCCTTTGATCTAACTCCTGCCAAACGGACTTGAGATCCGCATAATACACACCAACTTGCCAACCTTCTTGACGAAGTCGGAAAGATTTAACCTTCAATTCATAAATTTGGGAAATATCCGAACCATCATAATAGGTCCGAGCCACCTCTTCCCAAACTTCTTTAGCAGTACGCAGGTGAATAAAAAATCCCATGATAGCAGGTTCCATGGAATTGATCAACCACCCTTTTACGATTGCATTCCCTGTCTCCCATGTCTCATAGTCAGCACTCTCCTCAGCAGGCTCCTTGATACTCCCAGTCACAAAACCCTTCCTACCTCTTCCAGCGATGTGCATCTCTAAAACCTTGGACCAAAGCGGATAATTTGATCCATTCAATTTCACGGTGTTGGGTACAGCAGATACATCATGCTGAAGAACAACAGGATTCACGGTACGAGCACTGCCTTCTAATTTCAAAACACCACTACCTTCCGCAGATGCCATATTACCTTCGGGCAGGAATCAGAGAAAACTGCACGTTGAAAAACAGTGTCCCACCACACTGCTATACACACGGCACTACTACCCCCACTCACGCGAACTGAGGTCTGCGGGAAGAAGGGCAGAACCAGTCCGGCGGGAGGAAAGGAAAAACAGGGTTACAGGAAAAAAAAAAAAGGGTTACGGAAGGAACTAGGGTTACGGCTAGGCTCGTGATACCAAATAGAATTTGACAAGAATAATCCCTCTATTACTTTCTTTGAAATATATACATATACAATCCTATACAATCCTTATTGAATAAGGAAACAAATAATTAACTTTATAAACAAAACCTCCCTAATAAAGGACTCACGACCAACATGATCTCCCAAATGAGACCCCCAATCCGCCCAAGTAATTCTGAAGAGCTGTTCGGGTCTAGCACACAGATTGTAAAGAGTTTCGAAGGTCATGAAACTCTTAGGTTGTTTGAGAATGTAAAGCGTTTTGAGACAGTTGTGCAAACTACTGAAGGATAGAGTGGTGATTCTGGTTGGGCAGCAAGTTTTCAGTTTGCTGCTTCTGAATCACTTCCTCAACCTTCTGGAAACCTTCCTCAAGCTTCTGAAACCCTTCCTCTAGCTTCTGAAAAGCTTCCTCTAGCTTCTGACATCCTTCCTCTAGCTTCTGAAAACCTTCCTCAAGCTTCTGAAATCCTTCCTCGAGCAATGCACCAAATCTTGTTGATAGTTCTGTAAAACAAAGTAGTATCAGCAACAACGCTCTTTATCATAAGACTACTGATGCGGGTGATGATTCATTCGATGCTTGGAATGATTTTGATAGCTCGAATAATGCATCAAATCTTGCAGATAATTCTGTAAAACAAAGTATTAATCAGACTACATCTGTTGACCACACTTCAGAAACAAATTTGTTTGGCACTAGCAACTCCGGTGACTTGGATTTTGGTAGCTTTTTGCAACCAGATTTCTTAACAGGAGCATGTAACAGTTCCAACAGTTCAACTGTAGCGTATAGAGTCAGCCAGAGCCTTCTGTATTAAACAGGTGCGTGTATAAGCCAACTTATATGGGTGCTATAATAGCTGCAGAATCCTGTTTCGAATCACCGTGAAATGCTATATTTGCTGGTTTCAATAATATAATACGTGAAGCTTCATGGAAGATGCATGTGCTCATTCATTAAAGAACCTATGTTAACGCCTCATTTCTGTTGCGTGTTTAGGTTGGTTGATGCAAGCACAAACCATGAAAAAAAAATCTGAGATGTGGCGGAGGGCGGTGATGTTTCCAGTGTAAGAGCAGGGTCAAAATCTGACGATATGGAGAGAATAATGTCACAGATGCATGATCTCTCGTTTATGCTCGAAAGCACTCTTTCAATCCCTCCCAAGCAAGACGTAGTACATCCGCCCTCTAAAGATTGAGGCGTAATTTGTCTATGTTTTTAGCATGCAATGTTTGTTGCGCAACTTGGATGCAATACTGCGGAAAGAATTGAAGAAGAATAATGAAATTTAACCAAAAAAATTGTGCCTGTGATCGGACGGAATGTGAATTTGAGAACCAAAAGGCAAGTGCAGAAAGAATTGAAGAAAATGAAATTTAACCAAAAAAAAATTTAGAAGGGAGGTCTGTCAGACAACCGTGTGACCACCCCAACCGGTTGTTACAACGGCTGAGAACGATCATCTACCGCTCGAATGATCCAAGGATCACAAAGCTGTTAATCACGCTCTGATCACACGGTCATGGTTCATCCACCAGACTGAGGTTCCTGTCTCCTTAGAAATCAAGGATACAGAGGTACAACCTATAGAACAGATCCTGTTCAAGTAAGGTCGTGATCATTGACGCGCGAGACAACATCATAAAGTCCATCACTCCTTCTCACATGGCCGATGTGGGACTTACTCTAACCATGCCAAAAATGCAATAAAAGACGACGCAACTTTTGAGACAAACAACAGCAGTCCGTCTAGGAATAACATTTTACAATAGTTACAAACACTAAAATATGATACAGATGAAAAGTAAATTACAACATTGAAAACAAAGTGCACATTAAAAGCAAACATATTACAACAGTTTTCAGTCTCCATGGCTTTGGTATTTCATCTCTGGTGAGATTGACCAGCATAGGTGAATATAACATGGTTCGTCTGCTACTCCTGTGCAGCCTTCACCGGGTGCCCGTTTTCGACCTCCGCGCCCGCCTCTATCAGAGGAGCCCTTCTCGTCGCTGTAAGACACCGAACAAGCCAGTCTCATGCATACCATGGCGGTTGGGTTGTCCTGGAAATTAAATCAAGTAGAATTGTTTCAGTAAAAATAAACGGGTTGCGGGAAGCAATCCAAAAAAAAAAAATTGTATTCGAAGAACTTACAGCGATGAGGTTAATGACTTTACGATCCTTCAACCTCTTAGGAAGACACAACTTTCTGTGGTCAACGTCCCTGCAATAAAAATTTCATCAATTGACAATAATTATGTTGATCATTTGCTGACTTGACTTGAACTCGACTATTTTAATTGAATTAGACTAATAACATTCGATGTTTGGTGAACTTTTAATGTTAAGACTGGAATAGTTAAAGTGGAGAACGGTTCAACATCTTGTATGTTACAAGTCCTATCTAGAGTGTTACAGGCGGTTATTTCAATTAAATTAGACTAAATGACGACCAATATTTAACAAACTTGAAATTGTTGAGATTTAACTAGTTAAATTGTACTAGACACACATATGTTAGAACTGGCTTGAACTCAATTCCAATCTTGTTTAGTCCAAGACTCAAGACGAGCTTAGACCTACAAGTATTAACTATTAGGAGTAACTTACTTTTGGCCTTGTGCGAGCCTCATATAGCAACGAACGATAAGTTTAAGCAGCCGGAGGGAAGGCCCTACAGTAGTAATCATGTCGAGCATTTTCCTAAGAGCTTGAGTGATTACGAAAAATCAATCCGTGAAAGCGCAGCAGTACTTATGTCCCTCAGCACTTATAATCCTCTCCATTATGAATGTGGCCACCTGCATATACAAATCAAAAGATTTTTCAGCATAATTAAGTTTCGTTATCCTGATGCTAGGTACTTATTTGACCCGTACAAAGCAAGGCCCTAAATGGGTTATGTCTTTACCGTTGATAAAATTGCAAATATCTTAGAAGTCTACTAAGCAGACTTTAGTTGTTATGTCCTGGAACCATGGTGTGATACTCACCATCTATGTGGCTGCTAGTGAGCGTACATCGCTTAAAGCCGTTGTCAAGCATAGTCAAAGCACTTGTGAATTATCGTCCATTGTTGACGTCCCAATGATATTTGATGACGTCCCAATGATATTTGAGGATAATTCTACATGTTTTTCTTCTCTCATTCACAACGATACCAGATTCAAAAAGGATACATCAAAAGAGACCATACCAAGCACATTGCGCCAAAATTTTTCCTCTCATCCTTAACAAGCGCATCAGAAGATCGAAGTCAAGAGAATTAGTTCCCAGACAATCTCAATGATCTCCTCACCAAGTCACTGCCGAAATTCAGTTTTTAGAAGCTTGTCCTAAGATTGGAACGCGTAAACTGTCTGATTTACATTGCTTACAGTCTAATTAAGGAGTTTTGTCGAACTCAAGGATAGTATGTAGTAGAAGTTGACCTTAATGTACTCTTTTTCTTTTAGTTCAGGAGCATTTGTCCCATTAGGCTTTGATATCATGACAAGGTTTTAACTGAGGTCTTAGGTTGGTCATACCTTGATGTGAGCGTTCATCACTGTTTGATTACTTCAAACTTCGACCTTACACTTCTCACGCTTTGGGTTTTGTCGCACTTCGCGTGTGAAATTGCCTATGCCGATCGAAGACTTCAATAATCATCTGAGAAGACTCGATGCAATAACTTCTTAAACGTTACACTTTAAGAGTAAGTGTCGTAGTTAATATCTTTAGGAATGTGATTGTATAAATTTAGAAGCAAGATTCCAATAGGATTTGGATATCTAATCTTTTATGGCTTGTATTACTTGTGAGGCAAGAAAAGTACAGGTGGCTAGTATAAATAAAGGCATAAGGCACCAAGGAGCATAAGTGAAAATACTATCGTTGAGCTTCCTTCTCTCTCTCTCTTGCCGTCCCTCTCCTATCCTCACTCTCTAAATTGTCCTTCAACAGTTTCTAGTCTTTTTAACTAAATTGACTTAAAAATAGATAGCACCATTGGAGATGATTTGTGCTCCCTATTTCTCCTAAGTTTATGTAATTAACAATCCTTAGTTTCAAATGGCGACATGCTAGTTTAGTTTTGTCCTCTTTTGTTTCGTAGTTTTCATTTATGTGCCACACTGCACTTGTTTCTCCCAAGATATATAACTAGATAGCCATCAAATCCATAAAGGTGATGCATGTGAGAACCCATTAAATTTGAAATAAACACTTAATAAAATAAGTTATAATTTTTTTCATTTTTTTCATCGTTATACAAATACAATCAGGAAAGACAAGAACATTACAACTCTGTCTACTCTGATTTCCTAACTTTATATTAATCAGAAACTTGATCAGGATGTAGTGTTCTTAGGGCAGAAGTACATGAAGAGCAAGGCCAACACAGCTGACTTGACTATAGTGGCCATGGGAATCCCATATTTACCCTCTCCAAACAAACCTTTAACAAATGGCCAAAAACATAGCACCACCCACACACTACACATCATCTCCCCTAGGCCCGCCCCATTCACCCCATGAGCCGGTGGTTGCAACCCCAACGCGGCCGTGACCAGAGCTGTGAAGTGCAGAAACAATAGAGCTGTGGCTGGTACAAATATTGGAGACTCATCAAAAGTAAACCTTGCATCATAAGTAGCTTCTTGGTCACTAGAAGAGGAATTTTGCTCCTTTTGTGTGACTTCAAATGTCACCTCAGATATGCCCAAAAGCTTAAATACCACAGTTATAACTCCAAATAATGATGCAGTTAGACTGAGTATTTTGCTCCATGGTCCCACTGTCAATTGGTTCCACCAAGCCCTAATTGATCGACCAGAATCAAGGTTGGAGTGTAGTGTGTTTAAGTGTTTAATGAGAAACACAGCGGCAAATATTATTAGAGCCGGTTCCTGGACCTACAAAGCAAAATCGTTTGAGTTGAGTACAGCTAGGGACACCAAATTTCATTCATGAAAAAATGTGATATTATTTAATCGACATAAATCATTATATGTACTTAAAATATTGTCACACTATTTGGTAACAGATTAATTTGAAGTGTATGTAAACTTCGTAATTCCATCATTAACAATGTTTATACCAAGCTTAATTTAACAAAATTTTAAAACAGCTATTATTGGTACTCCAAAAAAAATCATGCATTCTTCTTTGATGAAAAAGGTAAAGAAACCAAGAGTGCAAGCCGGGAGACTATTTTAAAATGCTGATAACAATTCCGAACTAAAATCACATTATATTTAGATGATGATTCTATTTACCTTTGGCAAAAAGTGTGAGTTGGTAATGAGGCAGTAAGCTGGCAGAAGAGCATAGCATAGATCAGGAATAGAGTGCAGTCCCCAAATTAGTATCCACAGGTAGGCCAAGCATTGCCTAAACTCAAGCTTGGCATAAAGGGTGGCAAAAATGGGACAATTTTTGCTGAACAAAATTTCTAGCAGCCCTGTGATGCCTCTCTTCCTCTGGATCAACATAACATGAGTAGTTGAGGGTGCAGCGCCCAGAAAACCTGGTGGTTCTGGCATGCATAAGATAGACTTCCACCCTCTTGCATGGATCTTCATCCCAGTTAGAACATCTTCTGTTACTGACCCATAAACCCAACCCACCTGAAAAGGGTCGGCCCAATTAACAATATCAAAACTCCTGTCAATTAGCAGAGACTTCTTCTAACATTAGAGAGAAAAATATTTTTCGTTACCTTTTTGCCCCATAATGTATCATGCTCGAACTCGGAATGAGCAACATGGTATGCTGCATCGACCGCACAGGAAAGGTCGTCCGGTTGATCAATATTTTCCTCTAATAAAATTTGAGTAGCTGATCGGATGAGCTCTGGAGAATTTCCAAAGCATCCTTTGTTTAGTCTCTCACTCGTCAAGTTCCCTTAGAAAAATCATTTATAAGTTGATTAAGCATTAATGAGTGATTAGTTATATACATTAGTACAGATAATATATATCTTGGATGCTAAGATACCTTCATTATCTGTTAGAGATGAGCCGTAGAAAACTTTACGTCTGTGAAAACATCCTGTCCCTGCATAGAAAGGTCCTTGGATCCCAGCTAACCCAGGCCAAATTTTCTGCAAAAGTTAAAGCCTTCTACATTAATTAGGTCCATGTACGCCAATCTGCCATAGTGCGAAACTAACTTAACTACCCCATGTTCATATCCCTATTTCTATCGCCTGACTAGAGGTATGAGCACGTGACCTGCAAGTTTTTTTCCGTCTAAGTGGAGTAATAGTAAACCAATATACGTACTTTTACAGCCTCAACCACTTTGCTTTCACATGGATCATCTTTCAAAATGTTGTAGAACATTTGGGGAAACTGAACAAATGCACCTTTTTCTTGCTTGAAACCAAGCAGTAGGCACATCGCATGAAGAACGATCTTTGGATTGTTGGCATACATGTCGCAGTCCACGTTCAACATGAATGGAGCATTTGTCATAACACCAGAGACCCTCGTCTATGTACATAAAATTAATTAAAAATATTAGTCACTGGGTAAAATCATGGATTTTACACTAGCTAATTAAGCCTAAGATAACAGTAATTTTCTAATTGAACAAATGTATTTAAAAAGAGAGATGGTAACATTTTCCTAGTTAAGCAAATAATTCTCACCAAAGCGTTCATAGCGCCCGCTTTGTAATGATGTGAGTGATTAGGACGCTTCTCCCTGGCTACATAAACCAAATGTGGTAGACCATTAGAAATTCTCTCCTTAGTCTCCCATATCACCTGTACAAATATTAATTCAAATTAACAATAGAAAGTTTATTTAGGTTTCAGTACTAAAATTTTAAGGAATAGTTGCAGGATGTGAAAAGTAGATGAACCACAATATTAGTCAGTCAACCAACTGTGGAGCATATATAATGAATATAATGAGCTGTTATATATGGCTACTCCACAAAGGTCATCTTGCATATAAATTTACCTTTACCGATGAAATGAACTTATTGGGAGGCTTTACTTCTTGTGTGAATTACCAAAAACAAAAAACAAGAACCTTGATTATAGTGGGATGGTTCCTGCTGTCTATGTGAGCAAAATCCACATTGTCTCTAGAAAAATCCAGAGGTGCCAAATTTTGGACAGCATCTTCAATTTTTTGGCAGAGCTTTTCATACTCATCCTACAAGATTAAAGATGGAGACATCATACATATATACAAATTCAACTAAGAATATATAAGGCCAAATTCTACCTTCATTTTTGTCCATTCTTGAAGGAATCCTGATGGACTATAACTTGACAAAATGGGATTGTCAGAGAAGTATCTAAATGGTGCTCTAACTTGAACATGGTACTTTTTGCAAAAGGGTACCCAAAGCTTAGCAAATTTTGAGGCTTCAACGAGAGAGTAGAGACTGAGAGGTGAACACCCGTCATCTGATACATAGCAAGCTAGCTTGTGAGTTGGATAATCAACGGCTAGAAGAGAGAGCACTGTGTTCACAGTAATGATAGGTGGCTCTAGCTTTGCATCTGCTGTTGTCACAAACATGTCCACCGGAGGAAGCTCCGAAACCCTAATTACGTATTAAACATAAACAATTAGACATTAATCAGCATGTTAATTACCACAAGAACATATATTTTTTCAATCTGGCATTAGCAAGGTTCAAAGAATTAGGTGAGCAACACTACACATGAGCATACCTAACTTAATTAAATTTAAACGGATAAATTTGATCTAGATAAAAAAAATTGAGCTGTTCTCAAATTTAGTCCAGTTTTTTTTTTTTTTTCAACTTTAATTAAATTTCTTAATTTTATGAGTCTTTACTCAAATTTTTAATTTGAATATTTAAATAAAAAAAAAGTCTAACTACTTTCATAAAAATAGTTAAAAAGAAAAGTTAATTATGTGTCAACATAAATAATACTTATACGATAGGTTAATAAAATCATTTAACTTGTGATAGAGGTATTTACGTACATACAAAAATAAATAAAAATAAATTTACCTATCATTCATGAAAATAGTTCAAAGAAATTCCATCTTCCATACACTTATAATCCATACTAGTATATACACTCATATTTAATACCTACAACATAGATTAGTTACCATTGTTAACTTGTGATGGAGATAGAAGAAAAAATTGAGATATAAACTAAGGTTCTAAAAAACGCTAGGCGATAGTAAGACGGCGAACTGACACCTAACGCCTAGGCAGATTTAGTTAAATTTCTTATATATCTTGTAAATAAGTGCATATTGACACATAAAAAATTATACTTGCATGAAATCCATGAATAAGATAATAAATGAATGATAAAATACAAAAAGAGTATCTAATAAGTCCAAAATTTAAAAACACATTAAGCATATATGCCAAACATTTTAAATGATTATATCTAATTTTTAAAAAGTAAAAGTAAAAATCCCACGTAGTGGGTTGGGTGGTTTATAATAAAACTACTAGGAAGCCATGCCAAACATCCCTTAACCAAACCATGCACATTGGTATCATCCCTAAAATCCTCTCTTTTATTTATGATTTTATCTGGGTTGGTGTCCCACTTCGAACTTTGGAGCACCAAAACCGGTCAAAAACGTATATAGCAATTGAAAGTTAAGGTCAAAAATCATAAAGAGACAATTATGAAGATGTGCATGCATCCTTCCCCACATCATAAAGCACAACATGTGTGGTGTGAGTGTGACCCCTCCCCTCGACCCATATTCCCCATCAGTCACATCAACCTATAGACACTTCCAAACGAAGGAGACCATTTTGAAGCCTTGAAAACTAAAAACTTTTATTCTTTTTTATTCTTTCTTTTTCCTCATCATCATCGTCTTTTTTCTGTTTCCTCTTCTTCTTCTTTTTTTTCCGTTTTTCCTCTGTAAATTCTCCCTTTTTTTTTTCTTTTCTTCTGTTTTGCGCTGTAAGTTCCTCTTCTTCGATGGATTTCAGACAGAGGGAGTCGCGACAGCTAAGAAAGTTGTGGTGCACAGAGAGAAGGAGTTGAAACGGCGAGAAAGCTTTTGCGATTCTGGGTATCTGTTTGGAATTTCTTCCCAGGAAACCATTTCACTCTGCCTAGACCGCCGCCTAGACAACCCATGGCGCCTAAGAGCGCCTAGGCGGACGCCTAACAACTTCCCGATTTTTCTTAACAATTCACACCTAATCAGATCTGCACACCTATGCCCAGCACCTAAGCGGCCGTCTAGGCCGATTTTTAAAACATTGATATAAACTAAGAGCAGTAAAAAGCAGAATAACATTTAATTCTTATATTTAATCATAAAAATTGAGTAAAAGATAAACCTATTAATAAGAGATGACATTTATTTCAATTTAATAAAAAGATGATAGAAAAGTGAATGGACCTAGCCCAACAAAGTGTACTAAACTTAATCAAGTTTACTTTATTTAAAAGTACGTAATAAAAAGAACATGAATGACATACTGTTGCAAGAGGTTGTGAGGGTATGTTTTGTATTCAACAGGAGTCCATTGGGTGATAAGAGTAAGAACCCAATTGAAAGCAAACCAAGACTCACATGTGAAGGCAAGAAGCCAGACAAAACCATGGTCCCTGAGAGATAGGAGACGATAAAAAAGGACACAGATGAAGAAGAACAGAATTGCAATTTCTAGGGTTTTCTGCAGTGCATTGATTTTAAGGGGAGTTTTTTCACAAAGAAGATGTTGAGGATTTTCCATTAGCTAGCTAAAGATAGGAGTTGTGGATAGAGGTCAGGACCAAGGCGGTTTAAATAAGTATAATATATATAGATGGCCGACGTCAACATCATTCATTTTTGAATGTCGATGTCCATATATATGTATAAATATATATATATATATATATATATATATATATATATATGTGTGTGTGTGTGTATTATATAGTCTACCTTTTTATATCTCTTTAGGCAGACTTTCGGTGAAGTGATAGTTCGAATCTTATCTGAATTACGAGAAATCATGATGATCATAAGAGTTAATCTTTAAATCGGATAGAAAGGTTGGTGAAAACTAACTTCATACCCTTAGGTCATCTCCGATCGAATGATTCAGATGGTCAGAGGGTCGAAAATAGCTCGAAAACCGTCTCCAACCGAGAGCCAAGTCAAAGGGCTCGTGGGCCCTACTGAACAAAAAATGGTCAAAAGGCCAACTGGCCGGCCCAAACCAACTAGCCAGCTGGCCCCAGGTCGGTCCACAATTTGAATTCCAACGGTAAGAAGTCAGCTAGCCCTTTTTAAAAAAAAAAAAATTCTATAACTTCCTAAGCCATTAAACAACATTAAATTAAATTAAGTAACATGAAACAACATGAAACAATATTAAATAACATTAAACAACATAAAAAAAACATTTAACAACATAAAACTTAAACGTCTACTTCATGCTTCTTTTGGCCCAAAGATGTGCAACAAGATCCTGTTGTAGGTACTTGTTTGTGGCATGGGAATGTATCATCCTATAATGCCTTATGTACTCATTTAAAGAGATACTACCAATTCTTGGATTCAAAGACAAATTAGGGCCATCATATATTTTTGCACGATCCCTTATTGACCTATTTGGATCCTTTTGGTCGTCATCAGACTCTCCATCAATATACCTATATCGCTCATCCTCCACAATCATGTTGTGTAATATGATGTGTTTGTACCATACTTAGGGCATCCGTATATAGATCTCGCATAAATACTCGAGGGACTCAAATGTAATTATGTAATAAATGAAGGGGCAAATATGTAATAAGTGAGGAGCCCTTATGCTATAAAAGGACTCCTCACTCTCCTCATTAGAAGAGGCCAATTTTTAGGCCTGAGATCCCCAGAGCCTCACTCTCACATTACGAGGCCTCACTCCCATATTCAGAGCTATCATCCTCACAGAGAAGCTCTTTCTCCCTCACAATCCTCTCACAAACAGAGAAATACAATATCAGTGTGGACGTAGCCCAAACATTGGGGTGAACCACGATATATCTTGTGTTCTTTACTTTCTTGCAGATTCACGGTCGGATTTACGTTGTTCCAAGACCCCTCCGGTTTTGTGCATCAACATTTGGCGCCGTCTGTGGGAATCGATACGAAAAGTTGTGTCGGTTCTCTTTCATCTTTTCACCTCTACCGTGAATCTACAAAATCACAAAGCTATCGACACTCCAAGCACCGACACCCACACTCCGTGTTCCTGAAGATCCAGTAAAAGTAACATCTGATGCTAGTTTAGTCAATTCAAATGATCTTATGCTAGCATTTTCTTTTGTTGTACATGTAAGTAAAGTGCAAGACCTCGAAGCTAATTCCAAATTCTTTTTGGCAAGCAAATGTAATCCAGCAACAGGTTCATCTTCAGCTAGCAGTGGATCTAATATTCGGTCATCCAAAGAGGCGGCAAGCACGCTTTTCGATAAATCGAGGTCGCCCCACCTCAAACGTATCACCATTGTCCTTCTTCACCTTCACCACCAAAAACGACGGCGTCATGGCAAATATCTCTTCCGCTATCGCTAGCTTCCCTTTCCGCCCGCTCTCCTGCCCCTGTAGCCTTACCATCGAGTCACTCTTCTTTATCCTGAACTTCGCCACCGCCGCCACCTCATTCAGCTTTGAAATCACGCTGCTCGCTTACAGCGTTGTCACGAACCGCAGCTCCTCCCTCTCCTCCTGCTTCTTCTCTTCGAAGAAGGGCGACAGATCAAACCCATCCGACAACAAGATTATGTGAAATGCATTCAGTGTCTCTGTCTGCTTCGACGTGATCTTGTCGCTTGGCTCGTCGAACTCCTGCTTCTGTTTCGTCAATATGACTTTAGGAATTGATTTCTTGAACCAGGAGGAGTCCATGACCTTGGAAATGGTGATTCGGGTACTCGGGTTTGGGTCGAGAAGCTTCGTCATAAGTCTCCGGGCCTTAGACGAAAACCACGGTGCCACTAGGCCTTTCCCTGAATCTCATATCAGGTGATCAGCACAATCAACCTCCCCACATCCACATGTTGCGTTTACACACCGACAGATCTCAGGTCGGCTTTCGAGATGGATTTGGAGAAGCTGCAGTGCAGCTCTTGCTCTCGGTTTTACAGCGATTTTTCGGGAAAATCCCGCCTGACTTTTCCAAGAAAATTTCAGCTTAACATCCAATACATTCAAAGATCTAGAGATAAAGAAAGTAAGAAGTAAGCAGTGAAGGCAATGAAGCTGAATTGGATGCACTGGTTTAATCACAAGTAGCTAATGGGTCTAATTCCGATCACCAATCATTTCCTCCATTTTCTTCCCCCAAGAATGGTCGTCAAGAAGGTCCTTGCCAAGACCCAACACGAAGGCAATGGTGTTATTGCCAGGAAAGCCATTGGAAGCTGCGAGTTGAGGAACCTGGATCCTTTTCTAATGCTAGATCACTTTTCAGTATCCCCTCCCGCTGGATTTCCTGACCACCCACATAGACTATCACATACATGTTACAGGGAGGCTTTGCTTTTGAATACCTCGAGAGTCATGAGGATGCTAAAGTTGGCGAATCCAATGCCACTTTAGAAAAAAAAGTCACGCACTCAGAATACAAGGAGACCTGGCGATGCCGACACCAAAAGTGAAGAAATTATTCAGATTCCTTCACATGGGTAAACTGTTCACTTTAGCTTTAATCATGTAAGCTACAGTGAGCATGTAACTAGGGTTATGTTTGTAAACCTAAGTGGTTAATCGTCTATATGCAAAAGTAAGGAATAAACACCCATATGCAAAAGTAAGGAATAAAGGAAGGCTTTCCTCTGCGAGAGCACATGGGGGACACTGCAAAAGCAAAAGAAGATAAAAAGAAGCAGATATAATTACGGTGGTGATGGCATGCAAAAAAAGGGAATTATGGGCGTGACCCATTGAGCAGAGGGTCGATTTTATTTTTGAATGATGTAATTTATTTTTCTTATCTTTCGGAGACATCTGTATAAACCCCATCAGAGGGTAATAATTAAAAAAAACGGCAAGCCCAAAATAATGGGCTGGAATGTTATGTGAAGGGCGAATGCCCATATACCCAAAAGAGCCAGACCCTCTATTACCACCAACCAGGTGATCAAAAATACGCCCAGTACTCCAAAATTATTCGGCAGCCTACCGCTATTATCACCAACCAGGTGATCAAAAGTACGCCCAGTACTCCAAAATTATTCGGCAGCCTACCATTATTATCACCAACCAGGTGATCAAAAGTACGTACAGTACTTCAAAATTATACATGAGCATCACTCATGTCAATCATACATAAACATTCATGAGCATCACTCATGTCAATCACATATAAACATTCATGACCATCATTCAACATTCATGAACATCACTCATGTCAACATTCATGAGCAGAATCATGTCAACATCCATGAGCATCACTCATGTCAATCAACATAAACATTCATGAGCATCACTCATGTCAGAAAGCTTCATTTACAGAGCTCCAGCTTCAAAAGCTTCATTTACAAAGCTTCAGCTTCAAAAGCTTCACTTGCAAAGCTTCACTTACAAAGCTTCAGTGCAGGGTATACAAATACCGCCTCCGAACAACCGCCACTTCGGCCCATACATGGATTCAATTTGAAGTCTCCAGCCAACAGTCTCTATTGACCGAAAACTTGGGGACTACATTATGTACCATATATTAGGCCTCAACTAGGCCTCATGAAAAATATTTGGGGGACTTAGCCCATTATTTATGTATTGAGGAACGAGTCATTATTCTATAAAATGGACTCCCTCACTTTCATTAGAGAGCATCCATTATTCATGTATTGAGGAGCGAGCCCTCATTTTATAAAAGGCACTCCCTCACCATCATTAGAGAGCATCGCCGCCTGCTGAGCAACCGCCTCGCCGCGAGCATCACTCCTAACCCATTATTCATGTACTGAGGAGCGAGCCCTTATTTTATAAAAAGGACTGCCTCACCTTCATTAGAGAGAATCGCCATCTGCTGAGCAACCGGCTCGCTGCGAGCATCACTCCTAACCCATCACTTATGTATTGAGGAGCGAGCCCTTATTCTATAAAAGGGACTCCCTCACCATCATTAGAGAACATCGCCGCCTGCGGAGCAACCGTCTCGCCGCGAGCATCGACTCTAGCCCATCATTTATGTATTGAGGAGCGAGCTCTTACTCTATAAAAGGGACTCCCTCACCTTCAACGCCACAAGCCGAGCCAACCAAGGCAACATAAGCCACAAGCAGAGCAGCCTCGTAACATGTGCTACTTTTAGTTGAGCATCATTTCAGATTAGGCACCACCTCATATCGAGTATCAGTTCTAGACGACATCTAGTTACTTCGGCCCACACATGGACTGAATTTCAAGTCTCTAGCCAAAAGACTCTCTTGACTGAAGACTTGGGGGACTACTGTTTGTACCATACTTAGGGCCTCCGTATTTAGATCTCGTATAAATACTCAGGAGACTCAAATGTAATTATGTAATAAATGAAGGGGCAAATATGTAATAAGTGAATAGCCTTTATTCTATAAAAGGACTCCTCACTCTCCTCATTAGAAGAGGCCAATTCTTAGGCCTGAGATCCTCAGAGCCTCACTCTCACATTACGAGGCCTCACTCAGTGTAGACGTAGCCCAAACATTGGGGTGAACCACGATACATCTTGTGTTCTTTACTTTCTTGCAGATTCACGGTCGGATTTACGTTGTTCCAAGATCCTTCCGGTTTTGTGCATCAACATGATGCAAGACATCATGGGGGAGTCCAAATTTTCTCAACTCCACCTTCTTGCCGGTTTCTTGATGATCTTCCATCGTGCTTGTAGAATACTGAAAGTTCTTTCAACATCTTTTCGGTATGCCTCTTGTTGTAAGGTAAACCACTTTTCGGCGTCATTCGCAAGGTTTGGAATTGCTTGGACAAGTGTCGGCCACTTTGGGTAGATGTCATATGCCATGTAATACCCCATATTGTACTGACGCCCGTTGATGTAGCAGTTAAGTTGAGGTGATTTACCTTCCGTTAGGTTATTAAAGAGGGGTGAATGCCCAAGAAGTATAATGACATATTGGGATCCAGAGACTCCAAAGAAATCATCCCAGATTCATATGTCATACGAGGCAACCATCTTTAACACAACAGTTAGCTTTCTTAACCTTCCGCTAAAGCCTCCTTGCCATCCGGTGGGACAGTTCTTCCAATTCCAATGCATGCAGTCTAATGACCCTATCATGCCCGGAAACCCACGGTATTTATAGCCCAATATCCACCCTATTTATAGCAAAAAAATTAAATTAAATCCAAAGGCTAGCTAATGTCAGCTAGCAGTTGGATTTGAATTTTTTTTCTGCCAAATTTTTTTAAATTTAAATAATAAATTATATTTGGCCTTATGGCTCTTTGGCCTTCGGTTGGAGATGGTTTTTTGTGACAGAGCTATATTTGGCCCTCGGTTAGAGATTGTAAGAAATATGGTCATGCACTGTTCATTAAAATATTAATTTCTTGGAGGCCCAGAGGGCTAAAATGAGCCCTCTTACCCTCCTTCGGTTGAAGTTAGCCATAATTGCCAAAAGATTTTATTGTTTTGGCTTAAAATTTGTCTAAATAAACGATATTACTTACATTATAGGGGTAGAGGAGTGGGTTTAGCATCACAATGAGTTAGCAATAATGTGGTTCAAATTCGCCTTTAGCGAGAATCGAACTAAAACTTTTTACTTAGAAGTGAAAAGGAATATCACTAAATTGTGGTACTACGTAGCAAAAATTGCCAAATTAAAGTTAGAAATTATTCGCCTTCTAATTAAAATTGTTCATCATACCCTTAATTGTCATAAGAGTTTACCGTTTTGTCTTGAAAATTGCCTGATTAGACTATGCAAATTAAAATTAGAAATTATTCGCCTTCTAAGTTTCTCTTCTTTTTTTTTTCCTTTGTTCCGCCTTCTAAGTTTGTTTACATTACACTATCTGATTGAATTGTTCATGTGCAGCACAGACTGTACAGTACATCCACACATGTTGCGTCCCCATTCTTATTGGTACTTTTCAAGTTTAAATTGTCTACGTATGCTTGAAACAGATATAGGTTTAGTCCAAATACATTGTTCATCTGATATGACATCGTGAAATTTTTTCAAGAAGAAAATTACAGTGATTTAATTAAGATTTTTTAGTCAAAATGGTCCATGAGATTTGCATAACACATAACTTTGGTTCCTGAGATTAGAAATCAATAGAAGTGGTCCCTGAGATTGTCCACCTGGTCCTACCATTAAAAAACTCCATTAAGTGATCTCTGAGTTTTTTAACGGAATGACCAAAATGATAGATAGTGGACAATCTCAAGGACCGAAGTTATGTGTTATGCAAATATTAGAGACCAAAGTTATGTGTTATACAAATTTTACAAACTATTTTGGCTAAAAATATCCTCAACTTAACAGAGTTTTTTAATGAAATGACTAAAATAATGGATGGTGGACAATCTTATGGACCACTTCTATTGATTTTCAATCTCAAAGATCAAAGTTATGTATTATGCAAATCTCAATGACCATTTTGACTAAAAAAAACCTTTAATTGAGGGGTGTGTTATCCACACACTTCATTTTACTTCTCACACATCCCTTAATAATTTCTTTCCGTGGATCTTCTTCAATTCATCCGATCCGACGGTTGAAAATTAAAAAGGTGTGTGAGAAGTAAAATAAAGTGTGTGGATATCACATCCCTTAATTAATTTAGTGGCAAGATGTTGCAGCATATTTTATGGTCGAGCCTTGCAGCGTATTATTTAATTAAACAGAATTCAAAGTAATTATCTGCATATAAAGGATAAATTGAGAGGGTGAGAGATCTGTTACACTTTATGGTGTGATCATAATAAGCATGCTTTCAGTCTCGGGGTTAGTAGAGAAGCCCACCCCAAACAGGTGCGTAGCAAATAAGAAGTATTTGTAAAATTTGATTAGCGCGAAAAAAAGAAGAAGGTATGATTAGATTTGCTTTCATAAAAAGGGCAATGTAAACTATAGGTTAGAGTAGTTTGTATAATTCCCACGAGATATGAATGATTGGTCCGATTGGGTATGATCATAAACAACTGGTGCCATATATTTGATTACTTGTGTTGACTCTAAAAACTAGTAAATCTACGTGGCGTGCAGGCTGAGTAATTAGTAAGCTAACTACGTCCTTCGGTTGTATGCGGGGCATACCAACTCGTCGGCCGAGCTCGGCCGAGGAGTAAAATTGGTTGATGTTGAGTTGGATGTGCGGCTGACTTCTCGATCGTGCGACTGCGATCGAGAAAGGAACACGCCTCGGCCTTCAGGTTCTAGAGCTTGAAGACAAAGCTACTAGTTCTGCGAAGTTCACAAAGCGTCGGTGTCAGATTCGGTCACTGTGATTATATTCGTAAGAGTATAAGCACGCCGAATCGACACTAGAGTATAAGGACACATGTATTCAAAACGAATATACGTCTTGATTGTAAAAGTGGTTCGGCCGTCAGAACGCAGAACTCTAAAACCTACTTGGGAATAACCAATCATAAACGACTCGGCTTTCAACGTGCCGAGTATAATAACTTGTAACACTTCGCTTCGCCGAGAAGACTAACAAGATGACATCTGCCGATAAGGATTAAAAAATCCTTCTCGACCGAAACTTTGATAGGTAACCAGTCGGCCCTGTCGCAGTGCTGTTTATCCAAACTGAAAATGCTCCACGGTCGGCTGATTCTACAGCAACAGTGCTGTTTATCCAAACTGAAGATGTTCGTTGGTTGCCTTCACAGTGCTATTTATCCAAACTGAATGTGCATCGGCGAAAAGAGGAAAAGCAAAAATCTCAAGGTTGTTGAGAGGTTTCGCGTAGAGCGAGAGAATGCACAAGGTAATTTGTGTGTTGAATTGAAGGCTTGTTTCGATGTCTTCCCTCCCTATCCATAGGGATGTGCTGCCGAGTATTGCGTGATAATTTCTTGGCGTGGATCAGACGCATCATGCAATTATCCAACCAATTTAAAATCTCCATCATTATCTCCTTTTCTCCTTTTTCAAAGCCCACATGTTCCAATCTGATACAATTTGCTTGACTAGATTCTTGGCACCTTGCCAAGAATATTCCATCATCATTTCATAATTTTTATCCACACATGCGTAATAAAAATCATGGCATCACATCACTTTATTTTGACTACTCCACACGGCATCTCAACGTGCTGATCGTCCCATTATATCCTTGTGGAATTGTTCTATGTGGTTATGTATGCAAGATAGAACTCTAATGCTGCACGGTATTTCACATAACCTCAATTAATTCGAATTTTGCTGTTGTTGCTTCCATAAATATATTTCATAAGATAATTACTACAAAAATTCAATAGTAATATCTAGAAAAATATGAAATCCAACGGTTTAGAAACCACTTATTTAATGATCTCGATTGCCCGGGCCGATATCGTAAAATCAGGTCTAAACATTGAACTGAAGATGTTCGCCGGTTGCTTTTACAGTGCTATTTATCCAAATTGAAGGTGCGTCGACGAAAAGAAAAAAAATAAAAATCTCAAGATTGTTGAGAGGTTTCGCGTAGAGCGAGAGAATGCGCAAGGTAATTTATGTGTTGAATTGGAGGCTTGTTTCAATGTCTTCCCTCCGTATCCTTAGGGATGTGCTGCCGAGTATTGCGTGATAATTTCTTGGCGTGGATCAGACTCATCATGCAATTATCCAACCAATTTAAAATCTCCATCATTATCTCATTTTTCTCCTATTTCAAAGCTCACATGTTCCAATCTGATGCAATTTGCTTGACTAGATTCTTGGCACCTTGCCAAGAATATTCCATCATCACTTCATAACTTTTATCCACACATGCGTAATAAAAATCATGGCATCACGTCATTTTATTTTGACTACTCCACACAGCATCTCAATGTGCTGATCGTCCCATTATATCTTGTGGAATTGTTCTATGTGGTTCTGTATGCAAGATAGAACTCTAATGCTGCACGGTATTTCATATAACCTCAATTAATTCGAACTTTGCCGTTGTTGCTTCCATAAATATATTACATAAGATAATTACTACGAAAATTCAATAGTAATATCTAGAAAAATATGAAATCCAACGGTTTAGAAACCACTTATTTAACGGTCTCGATTGCCCGGGCCGATATTATAAAATCAGGTCCAAACAACTTGATAACAAATCCATTATTAAAGTAAACATACCTTAAATTCTTACTGGTTTTGTTGGTTTTCAAAGTTTACTAACTCAATACCAAAATTTATGGGTGATAAATTTACTAACTCTATCACACCTCCCACTTTCACTCTCAATAAAATTGGACAAAAGAAATAAAAGAGGGAGAGCAAGCTTCGGTGATAACACTTTGATTCCTTGTGGATGGAATGAATATGATTTTATAAAGACTTTCTAATGCTATCCATACAAAAGTCATATTCAACAACTATTGTTTAAAGCAAACAAAGATTAACACATACCTAACAAAATAAAAGTGTTCAAAGTCTCTACATCCTTTCACACTCACTTTGTAGTAACTTTAGACTTTTCACACACACACACATTGCAGCAACTTTACTCATAGAAAAGCAGCTGGCAGCACACACAAGTATTGACATCAAGCAGCGCACAAACATTGACATCATGTTTTTATTTGAACTTCCAACAGGTTTATCATCTGCCTCAATAGGCCAATCTTTTTTGTTCAATAAGCTAGCTCTTACTCCAAGGAAGATAAAAATATGGTAAAAGCCAAGCTTATCTAGCTCTTAGAGGAGAAGAGAATACAATATGAAAAGCAAGGCCAAGATATCTGACTTGAATATATTGGACAATTCCATACTTTCCCTTCCCAAACAGCCCTTTGACAAATGGCCAAAAGCATATCACTGATGGTTTAGTAATAGATTAGTAGTAAGACACGTGTCATTCATCTGTCATGTTATTAATCCAATGGATGTAATGTCTCATGAAATGATAAAGAAGGCTACACGTGTCCTATTACTAATCTATCAATCACCACCAAACACTGCACATTATTTCCCCAAGTCCTGTGCCTTGTGAACCATGAGCCAGTGGTTGCATCCCAAACAAGCTCATAGCCAGCGCTGTCAATTGCAGAAACAAGAGGGCTGTGGCTGGCACAAATATTGGAGATTCACAAACCTACGAGCATTCACTTCATCGTAGTCACAAGAATGGGCAGGCTGGTCTTTCTGTGTGACTTCAAATGTGACCAGGGATATTCCTAAAAGCTTGAAAAGAAAAGTTACGAATCCAAGTAACAAAGAAGTTGCCGAGGATATTTTTCCTGTGAAGCCCATTCTCAGAAAATTCCACCATGCAGTGATTGATTGGCCTGAGCGAAGGTAGAAACACAGTGTGGCTATATTTCTAAGAAGAGACACAGCAGCAAACTTTATGAGAGCTGGCTCTTCCACCTGCATATTGGACATTCAAATTTATGCTTGCTTAATAATTTATCATCCAAAACACACATTGGAGCATTGAAAATTTATGTTTAATACGTTAATGGTTTTGGTCGTTTTAACGTAACTGGATGTTATAAGTGCATTAAGGGATTGAAACCCTACCACATGAACGCCTATTTAGACAAAAACGACCAAGACTATCCGAATCAAAATACAAAAGAAGCCATTTTGAGAGAACATAATAACCTAAATTTGGGACTAGAAATGTCTCTAATCCTAAAATAAACCACGTTTTGTTGCTACTCCTCCTAATTAATAGTACCTTAGGCAAGAAACCTGAGTTGGTAATGATGCAATAAGCTGGGAGAAGAGCATAGCATAGCCCCAGGAATGCAGTGTAGGGCCCATATTAGCAGCCATGTGTAGGCCAAGCACTGCCTGAACTGGAGTTTAGCATTAAGGGTGGCAAATATGGGAGTGTATTTGCTGAACAAAATTTCGACCCATCTCTTCCTTTGGGTCAACAAAACAAGTGAACTTGAGAGTGCAGTGCGCACAAATCCTGGTGGCTCTGGCATGTATAAGATTGAATTCGATCCCGTCGCATGAAATCTTGAGCCCGGTTAGGCATCTTCTGTTACCGATCCATAAACCCAAACTACCTGCGGGGATAGGTAAGCCTAAATGAACTAGTTGATACATTTTGATGACTCTGATTAGTTTGTTTTTTTAGGAATGACCTTCAAATGAAGACTAAGAGCTGGTTTGGTATTGCTGTGCTTTAAAAAAAAACTGCTGTGAGAATAAGCGGCTGTGCTGTGAGAATAAGCGGCTGTGAAATAAATCAACAGAGTGTTTGGTAAATTTTTTTGTAAAAGTGCTTTTGGAAAAAAAAGCAGTCTGATAGTGGGTCTTTTCATTAAAGGAGCACTGTAGCTCCGTGTGCTTTGAAAAAAAACCAATTTTCCAAAGCTGCAAATAGCAGCTTCAGCTTTTTCCTTTCATTTCAACTTATTCTCACAGTAGCTTCCAAAATAAGCCCTTTTTTTCAGTTTACCAAACACCTAAAACCCTCACAGCTTTTTTTCATGGGTGCTTTTTTTTTTAAGCACCTCACTCCCAAACCTGGCTTAAGAAATTTAATGGTTCTGGTTATAAACTTTCTTCTACAGTTACATTATTTGCAAGTGGTGAAATAAGCTCATTCTCTCAAGAGAAAATGCAAGTATTATAAAAAAAAGGGAGACTTTGGATGCGGTCCCTAGTTATGAATAGTCTTTGACTGAAACCTTGTTGGTTTTCAATTTTTGATCCAAGTTCCTGAAATTAATTGATAATTTATTTCTATGTACGTTACTATATTTTTTAAATTAAAAATTAAAATTTATAGTTGTTTATAGTAATGAGATTTTAAATAAAAAACCATAATTTGTGTGATTAAAAATATTAAAATATAAATATACTATTGTGTGTGTGTGTGTAAACATGGGTACATTCATAAAAAATAACCAAAAAATTATTGTATCAAAACATGGGTACATTCTTCAAAATGGGTACATTTAGCAAAAATAAAAATGGGTACAAATAAATAAAAAAATATGGGTACAATACAAATAAAACTTTAAAAAATATGGGCACAAAAAGAAATTAATATATGGGTACAAATTAAAACTGAAAGGAAAATTGGTACAAATTAAAAAAGGGTTGCAAATTAAAAATGGGTACCAACTAAAAATAAAAATATATGATAAAAAATTTAGCCATAAATATAAATATCATAATTGTAATATTTTTAATATTAAATGAATATATTTAGAAATAAAAAATATTTTATTATTGAAATAATTAATGATATTATTAATACAAAGGACCTTGATCAAAAATTGAAAAGTAATAAGATTTTAATCAATAGAGTAGTAAAAATAAGGATGAAAACCTAATTACTCTTAAAAAAAATTACCACATTAAATTTGAACAAATATTAATCATAGTAGCTCGAAACTATTGAAACACTGCAAGAGGGGCCAGGTGTATCCTTGTCCTCATGTGAAGGGGTTCTCTTTTGCAACATTTCATCACGTGACAGGGTGATTCACTTTTTTAACACATAACAAATATTGATTTGTGATGAGTTAATATTATATTATATATTTTACCATATTCTTAGTATTAATTTGATAATTATTTTGGTAGAATTTTGATACTTTGCTTTATATTTTCAATATAGGACAGTCGACTTCCTCTGGAGAAAAACATGATCAAACGAACGAATTTTGGAGTGATTCAAATTGGATGACGTTCATGTTTCTCTTGGCTTATTCGTGTCAAAATTTGGGATTTTTCTACTAAACTGTTATTTTCTGGCAATTAAATGAAGAAGCAGTGCACATTGCTGAAAAGTGACGTTTCTAGGCTTAAATTGCGTTTTTGGAGCTTAAGATGACCTCAGATGAGTTCGTGGCCTTCTGGAGAAGTATTCAAAATAGTCCAAGCTTTAAATTCAACTATTTTGAGCCAGTTTTAGAGCTGCTTTGGGTCCAAAAAGTGACTGTGCAGATTTTTAGGCGAATTTACTAAGTCAATTTAGGATTATATTTCATATTTTATTTCAATTTATTTAGTTTCCTAGTCTTATTCTAAGACCTTTTACTAGGAGGATTTTATTGAGAGTAGTATAAATAAGCCTTTTGGCAGACCTAGGGTTTCTCTTCTACGTATGCAATTTTTGGGAAAAGACTTTGGGTAAAGCTTAGAGATTTCAAGACTTATACTTTCAAGTGTTTTCATTCTTTTTGTAGTTTAATACAATTATGTTGATTTTAATTATGAATATGCGTAGCTAATTTTCTTTTGCTAGGGTGAGGCCATGATTCTTAGTAAGAATATGTAGTCACTTTTTAATTTTCTTATGAATTTATGCATGCAAGTTTTGAGATATTAATCATTGTGCTTTAAACTATCTATTTGTCTTAGTGATTCGTGACCATTAGGATATTCAGAAAAGTAATTTTATGCAATTTTGGTGGAGGGTTGTCCCTAAATTTGACTAAGGCTTCTTGTGGTTAACATGTGTAACTACTTAGGATGGACGACACGTCTTAGGAGTTATATGATTTTTAGAAAAGTTTTTATAAAACTTAATGAGTCTTACATGTTTACATTCAATCTGGACACCATGGACGGATTGCATGTTACATATACATTCTATGTTGGAGATTCCAAGTAGGGCATACTTTAGGAAAACCTAACCTTTAAAATATGCATGTGTAATTCATAAGGAATTAGAATAACTATGTAGGATTGTTAGGGTGACGGCGTAACCCTAGTGTTTTTCCAAATTTGTTTCTTAAAATCTTTTCTCTTTGATTTGTTTCCTTTTTAATTGGTTATTAGTTGCTTTCCCTAAATTACTTTTATTAAAATTCGTTTCTATTATATTTAAATTCAAAATCAACATTTTCCAATCTTTGTTTGCAATTAATTAACTAAAATTGTGGTTTTTCATAAATTGTTTTTAAATAATCATTGCGGAAAACGATCTTACTTGAGCTGTTTATACTACAACTACCTTGTTCTCTTGCAAGTATTTTATCTGATTTTATCCCTACTCTTGCACGTGGTAAAAATCCTATCAATTTGTCCAATGACGCCATTAAAATTATGAAATGGTCGCAAGAGAATCTCTTCCTCTTTTGGCTCCGCACTAGTCCCAGTGATAACCACATGGGAATACTTAATTATATAGTACACTAGAAGCATGTGATCATTGTGATATCATATATCTTCTGTAGGCGGCTTTACCAAGTTGAAAGTATATCATGCACTTTACAAAATTAGATACCAAAGCCTAGAATATTTTGGTCTTCGTTGGTGAACGCTAGGATAGTACTACCATCATATTAATTTTTGTGAGCGGTCTAGCAATAATTTCCGGCTATCCACACTTTGCGATTGATGAGCTGTGAGACCCACTTGCATTAATGACTGACGTCGTAAGTGAGCTTAGGAGCATCACTCTAATTGCTACATAAGGTGTAGAACAGTAGCGTGAAACCAACGGACTTAGATATGGTGGATAGGGGAACCCAAAAAAAAATTGGCGGATAGGGGAATTCCATACTTCCCAGTACCAAACAACCCTTTCAGAAATGGCCTGAGGCATATATAGCACCAACCACTTACTACTTATAACCTCTAATTGGCCTGACCCTAACTCTTTTTGAGCTGGCCGCCACATGCTCAACAAAGCAGTAGCAAGCACGGTTCACTGCACCAGCAAAATAGTTGTGGGAGGCACGAAAATGGGAGACTTTTCAAATGGAAATCTGCCAGCTTCAGTGTCTTCAGAGCCTTCATCACTTGAACTAGACTGATCTTTTGTAACTTCAAAGACTGTCTCACATACCTAAGAGTTTGAGTATGACACCAATCAATCCAAATAAACCAAGCACTCATTGTATTTATCGTTCCCGTTCTTTGGTTTTTCCACCATGCTCGGATCAATAGACCAGTTCGAAGATGCTCCGGTAAAGTGTATATATGGTAAAGGACGAAGAGAGCAATTGGTATATAGTAGGTTGGTTCTTGGCCTGGATCTAAAGCAGTCAAAAGTGTAGTAACTCTTGAACAACGATGACACTGCCATCATCAAATTCGTTCACCAAATAATGTAGAAATATATACAGATTTTCTTGATGTATAAACAAATGAAGCATTACCACCATTTTAGCAAAAGCAATAACGACCGGATTAGTAAATACTTAACTTGCATGAAGCGTAAAATACTCAAGGGATGTGGTGCGCACACACACACACACACACACACACACACACATATATATTCCCACCTGGGGCAAGAGATGTGTGTTGGTGATGATACTATAAGCTGGCAGAGCAGCATAGCAGAGTTCAGCAATTACAACGTAGGACCCAAGAAACGACCAAGAAGTAAGCCAAGAATATCCTAAATTGGAGGTCTGCAAATAGAGTGCCAAATATGGACAGTTTTTACTAAGCAGGATTTCAAGCAAGCCAGGTGCCCATGTCTTCAGCTGGGTCATGAAACTAGGACCACCTGTAGGTACACATCCTAGAAACGCTGGTGGGCCTGATGCAAACAATAGACTTCCAACCTTTGTTATGGATTGAAAGGCCAAGTGAGGATATATTCTGTTGTTGATCCGTACCTCCATCCCACCTAAGCAAGAAAAGGAATTAACAAACAGAAGAACAAATACACAAATAGAGATTGAAAAATGAAATGAAACTCAGAGACGCGTTGCTGCAATTAACCTTAGGAGTACTGACTTCTATGTTAACTTTTTAAATCTCATCTGATGTGATGAAATTTTCTTGATACTAAATAATATTTCATCAATATGCACCTTTCTTGGTGCCATATTCGTACTCACGATCTCCAACTCGGTGTGCAGCCTCAATAGATTTCGAGACATGTTTTGACATTCTGTCTTCCCTTGCAAGGCATCACCACCTGATTAGGTGAATTCTTTTGAATTCCCAAAAGTACTATAAGCATTTCTAATTTTCCTGCCAAAAAACAGTAAAACTAGGATCATGCATTCATTGATTTACCACTACCGGTACCAATACTAGGGTTTCTTACTCCAATTTTGGCATCACTAGGGGGGATAAACCATAGATAACTTTTCGTCTATGAACACAGCATGTTCCCGCATAAAAAGGGTCTTCATATATAAGCTTTGAGCCTTTGATTTATGGACCATCATAAACTTTGATACAAAATTAATTGTTGTGTGTACCTTCCGTACAAAACTACCATCTGATCCCCGAATGGATCATCCTTGAGTCTGTCATAGAAAATCTGTAGAAACTGAGCAAACGCATTTTTGGTTTCGTTCTCGGATCCGAGCAACGTACACATTGCATGGAACATAATGTTTGGGTTGTTGATGAACATATCAGAGTCTACGTTCGGCATGAAGGGTGCATTGGTCATTAACCCAGAGAATCTAGTGTACAAGACATACATATTGGTGATCAATTAATTAAGAACTGGTTAAAATTAAGGGCCATTAGCAGGATCATTTTTTGGCATTTTGGTTGTAGAAATGATCAAGTGTCGTTATGTCATCGTTGTATCGTCGATATATGAGCAATATGTCATCGTTATTAAAAATGATCATTACTGCAACCAAATGTAAAAAAATTATCATTCCTGCTAATTGCCCTAAAATTAAATAGAGCAGATGATCAGATGTATATGAAATTAAACTCATGATACCAAAACATTCATGGCCCTGGCTTTGGAATGATGGGGATGGCTTGGTCGTTTTTCTCATAATGTATAAATCAACTGCGGCAGTCCATTTGAAAAATGTGAGTTTAGGTTATCCATTAGAAAATTTTGAAGAAAATTTATGTGGCTAGCTAGGTTTATGCAATGTGTAATGAGGTTGATTCAGCAGCCTGGCTCAACGTCAATTGGCAGGCATCTACGTATTTATACTGGTATAGGTAGTTTGTTTGTGACTCCTGCGGGCTGCTTTTTTTCTGAGTATGGGGCATACGATTATTTTCTAATAATATTGTGATGAAAGCATATTTCTGGGTATGTGGCAAACGATTATTTTGTAATAAGATTGTGAAGAAAGCATATATCCACCGTTTATGTATATCTTTATTTGTTAATTTATACTCTGCATCCATAACATATCAACCATGTTGTCTATTCAAATTAAAACATGTGAACAGTAACACCACCGAGCACTCAAAAGCTGCTCGCAGATTGCGTGGCCATGGTTATAAAATTTGTGACAAGGCAGCCATATGAGAGTTACTATATGGGAGTCCAATATTTTAGGATAATTTCAAATACTTGATTTCTGTACGTCCTCGGTCTCCTTTCCTTTGTCTCTATCATATTACTTGATTTCTGAACCAGATGACTTCTTATCTGATTCATTCATTCTTTTGGGCAACTGGAGAACATGACTTAGTCTAACTCTTCTAATATACGAACACAATCAAATCTTGAATCTACATGTCTTTTGTGTTGGTATTGTGTGGATGGAATCAAAAGAATTCATCTTAGAGAAAAACTTCCGATAGCCGCCAATGTGTGATGCTATCAACCTTTGATTATGAAAATGTGACTTACAATTTATTAACGACTCACAATCACGTATGCGCACTTAAAAAGTTTACGTCTCAAACACTACATCAACATAGATAATATTCTTTTTTAGAAAGTGGGGACTCCCCAACTAGGACTACCTAAAGAGGTCCTACCTCTCCCTATCAAGTGACAAATTACACACAAGGGATGGAGATTGCAAGTCATTTCTTCTGGAGTCGTTCAAAAGAAAAGGTTATGATAATGGTTCACTTCGTGCCAATTGTTCAAAAATCATATTGGAATCGAAGGTAACAATGGAAATTCTGAAAATTTCCGATTTTGTATACAACCTCAAATGGCGAAGACACAAATATTTAGCTAATTAGCAATTTCGGAAATGGTCAGTTTCCCTTATTTTATTTTACATCAATCTTACTGTAAGCTGAAATTTTTCGAATTCCGGCATCCACCATTGCTTTCCTCGCAACATATCGTCCACAATGTTGTGGCTGCAATTCAAGCAGTTTCTTCCCAACTTCATTTCCCATCTCAGCAGTCCCATGGATCTTACAAGAACCTAAAATAGCTCCCAACATAGAGGCATCGGGCTCAAAAGGCATGCTCTTTATAACTGCAGCTGCCTCCCAAAACAGTCCTGCTCAGCCCAAGAGGTCAACCACACACTCGTAGTGTTCCATGATCGGCTCAACCCCAAAGTCATTGGACATGATCTAAACAATTGTCAATTCCAAACCAAACTTCACCAGTTTTCCATGAGCACAAGCCGTGAGAACTGCGACAAATGTGACCTCATTAGGCTGCAAGTTTTCCATCTTCATTTTTTTCAAACAAGTCCAAAGCCTCCCCCTCCCTACCATTCAAAGAAAGTGCTGAAATCATTGCATTCCAAGTACAAACTTCTTTAACTACCATTTTCTTGAACACGTATCCAGCGCTTGTCAAACAACCAGTCTTCCCGTAAAGATCCACCAATGCAGTCAATTCGATCGCATTCCTAATAACATGCCCATGTATTTGCTTTCCCCAATAAATAGATCCCGACCCATCTAAATTAGCACACAAAGAAAAAACACTAATATAGGTAGCTTCATTCGGCTTCACAAAACAATCAATCACATCTTCATGGTTCACCATCATCTTAAACAACCAAATTCCTCAGTAAAACACCCATTTCTCCCGAACCCATTGATAACGCTTGTCCACGAAACCATGTCCCTCTCCGGCATACTTTCAAAGAGAATATTAGCGGAAACCATATCCCCATTTTTCCCAAACCCATCAATCATTGCATTGCGTGCAACAACACACGGTTCAGAAATTTCCTCAAACACCTTACGCGCACCGCACAATTTACCAAGCTCAGCATAGAAGCTCACAAACGAGGTCTGTATTAAAGGGTCGCGCAAAACGCCTCATTTTACGACTTGGGTATGAAGCGGGGAGCCCAGACTGGGCGATGAGGAGGAGAAGAGGCGGCTTTGATGAGTGGAGGGAAGGTGTAGCTGTTTGGAGGGGCCTGGTGGGCAAGCATGTGGATGAAGAGGAGGAGGGTCTTGCGGGGTTGGCGGAAACCGAGATGGGCTCTGATCGAAGTGTTGTAGAGGAGGGTTGGCATCCATTTGGAAGCGGAGGGTTTAGGGTCTTGGTTGTGGAGGAGATGACCGTTGGTGATTAGGCGAGAATGGACTTGTTTAATTTGGTTTGGGAGTCTGAGGAAGCGTTGGAGGAGTTGAAGTAGAGACTTAGGGTAATGAGTTCGGCATAACACCAATTCATGTGTATGGACTTTCGTCCATCTCATTTTCTTCTTCTTAAACCAAAAATTGTGCATCCATTTTATCATATTGAGAGTCTCCATTTTGCTTTTGTTTGTTATACAAACTACGTCAGAGGAAATCGAATTTTGGGATCTAAAATGTATGAGTAAATACGGTTAATATCAAAAAGTTTAAATTCAAAATAGACAACAACAAGGGTTTTTCAACCGAAAAGTCAATTATAATCTGGCATGATGAGGATTAACAGCCATCATCATCGCTGCCAAAATTGATAATGACCTAATCATATTTAATATGATTATTAAATATTTTTTATCGTTATTCATATTATTTTTGTTCTAAAAATATTTATTATACAAAATAAAATCATTTTTAATTTATTATTAAATATTATTTTACCGTTTTTATTACCTTTTCTTTTAAAAATATATATTATGGTAAAATAATAATGTAATTTGACGCCACTTATTGTTGGAAATGTGCCCTAAAGCCAATCATGTAATGATACTTTATGGACATTTCACATGTTAAACTAATCTAGTTTTACATATAAAGGGCATACATTATTGTTTGAGCCGTCTCATATAAATGTTATATGCTTAAACGATAAAGTCCAAGGAATTTGTGATTGGGAGAATGTAATCTAATGAAGTTAGATTCATGAGACCATTCTTTCGAAGACACATCCTAAACGTTCCTGATCATAGGATTGCCAATTGGGCATTGACAGTCCGTCAAGATCGGTACGTACTATGTCTTCTCTCAGGGAGAGTGATTAGTCTCGAATCATTGGTGTGTGTGACATCAAGACAAGTGCGGTAGGTGCTCAATAGAGAATGAGTTCACTGAACGCGATCAACGAAGAGTTCTCATATTCCATGTCACATGAGAACTCATGGTTGGGATAATGCAAATTAGTCCTTTGACCTGAGGCATCATAGTTGTCTTGTGGTTAAGACCTTGATCTTTGATTATGTCAAAGTCACTCCATCAGGAGGGTGTCCACGGCATCGTTGGGGTCAAGCCGCTTAGCTATGGAGACAAGTGAATGCGCAACAAGGGATCTCTAACCTTCAAACCGTTTGAGGGAGAATACTCTCTGATATGATTTGAATCTCTGGCCAGAGTATGAATGAGATTAGGGAATGCGTTCCGAATCACATTCAAGGTAATCATATAAGCACAAGACACACATTGGATAGTAGACATGAGAAAATAAACTATCAAACCAAACAATGTGGTCAAGAGTATTAGATTAGAGAATGACCGTATTGCATTTGTAATCCCGAACTGAATAGGTTCTCTAAACCTCTTCTGATTAGCTTGGGTAGCCATGATATGCTGCTAGGTGTCACTCATGGTTTGTGGAAGCCCTAAACGTGTATAATCACTAAAGGGAGAATTGAAAATGGTTTCAATTCACAATCGATGTAAAATGGTTTTAATCGCTCACTACCTCGCTAAAAGGAACCTAATGGATCGCACACCGAAAGAGGTGGAGATTGGAGATTAAACGGAAATGAGTAAGAATGATTAAATGGTTTAATCATTTATTTATGGCAATGATTAATTAATATGTTAATTAATCAAACGAATAAGTTCGTTAAATGACCTCGGGATAGTTTTGGACCTTAAGGCCCAATGGGCTTCGAACGTCAAGCCCATTAACTTAAGTTGTATGACAATTTAATGAATGAAGATTCATTAAAGCCCAAAAGCCCAAAATCCCCTAAATGGCCAGCCATGATGAAATGAATTAGGGTTTTGGTTGTTTAGGTCACTTAAAGAAGTGACTATATAAATGATTTTATAACTAAATATTCATTAAGTGAAAAATGGGTTTATTTTTGGGGGAAAATTGGTGAGAATTGTCTCTCCATTTCTCTCTAAAGAGGCCAACACCTTGGAGGGTACATCTAGCAATCCTACTACTCCAAGGTCACTCATTTCTTCTACAATCGAACCTTGGTGTCGAGAATTAGAGGTTCTCAATTTTGGGAACTTGGAGAACCTATTCTTCCATCCAAATCCATGGATCTAAGAAGCAAGGAATGAAGGCCCTTATCTCTTTGGGTGATTAGCCTTTGCTTATGCAAAGAGGAATCTACAAAGGTATTAATTTCAACTCACTTTGTTTTTGAGTTGATTATTGGTTCACCAATCTACTAGGCTTTGAATTTCATGGTCATGTTTTGTTTTTGAGTACATACAAGCATGATTCCGCCTTTTAATTGTTAATTGCATGCTATATGATGTTGCTCAAATGAACATGTTTTACAAAATAAATCCTTCAAGTGGTATCAGAGCCTAGGTCTAGTAGTTGGTGAATCCTTTTGTGTTTTGTAGTTCATAGTTTGTGATTTAAAAGTTGTAATTGTTACAAGCTTTATTCTTGCTTCTTTGAAAGTAAATTTTGTTGGAAAATTTGTTATCTCAAATGTT
The DNA here is from genome assembly GCF_042453785.1 of Malus domestica. Classification (NCBI taxonomy): domain Eukaryota; kingdom Viridiplantae; phylum Streptophyta; class Magnoliopsida; order Rosales; family Rosaceae; genus Malus; species Malus domestica. The sequence goes on along the minus strand of NC_091677.1, from coordinate 8,279,549 downwards.
GTAGATGTTGTTCATATGAGCATGAATATTGGAGCTAAAATTTGGTGCCATGCTTTTGGGAAAATTCGGCCAAAATCAAAGGGTGAATTTTTGGGTTCTTGTTTGACTTGTTAAAAGTGTTTTAATGTGTTCTTTGGAACCCCTAAGTACCCTAGTTTGGTTAGATGTTATTTCCCTTAAGTAAGAATGGTTTTGGAATGTTTTTGGGTGGAAAAAGTTCATGGAAAAATTTGAGTTTTTCATGAATGTTCTTCATTGTTCTTGATGTTCTTGCCAAGAACAAAAAGGTTTTGTGTATTGATTCAAAGTTTTGAATTATTTCATAAAGTATATGTGATATGTTTTTAAATGATTTATTATGTATTTAAAGTGTTAGATATTTGTATAAATGATGATTGAAATAATTGTGATTGAATTATTTCAAAACTTATCTTACATACACTTGCATGTTTTTGACAAAACTCACTAATCAACACACACACCAACCTTATCCCTCCCCAAAACCAGCCACTCCCTCAAAGGGAGTACTTTTGGGGCTTTTATGCAATTACATAAAGTTTTGATATTTTTGTGTATTTGCACTTTGGCCCAAAAGTTTACGTTTTTACGTTTAGGTCCAAAAACGCTAAAGGACAAATTGTTTTGTTCCTTTAATGAAGTTTTTGCATTATTAAAAGTTTGGGTTCTAGTTGTATTTACATGAAGTTGTGACTTTTGTGTATTATACAAAGTGACCCCAAAAGTTTTTGTTATTGCAATATGGCCCAAAAGTTGAGGTTATTGCATGATGGCCCAAATAGGATGAGAACAAAATTGTTTTGTCTCTTTAAATGAGAATTGGATTTTCATTTTGTTTAGCTTCATTTAAATCAATCTTATGGATACAAAAACCAAATGAAAATGTTGCATTCAATTAATTAGTTAAAGCGTTAATTAATTAAAGGGTGATTATGAACCTAAGCCTAATATAATTGAGCTATGTGAAAGGCGTTTCAAATTTGTTTGAACCATGGGAATGTGTAGATTAGATTTTGGTTGTAATTTGATTTGATCAAATGTTGTAAAAGGGCTTAAGCTCTTCTTTACTTTAAAGTAATTTGTTAAATGCAAATGTTGTAATGAGCATAAGCTCACCTTTACTTTGAAGTACTTCTTTCTTGCTTTATATGATATGCATGAAAATGAAGTAGTTGGGTCTAACGCCCATAAGACAACATGCCTTAATGTGATTAAACGCGTAACTAAAATCAATCACCATCCCTAGACCGAGATTCAACACAAGGCTCGTGTTGAATCTAAACAAAGGTTCATAATCATCCTTAGGCCCTAAGGCAACTATATAGTCCATCAAATGAATGCAAAGTTTATGTTAGTAGTATCATATACTCTTGCTTAAAAATCGTTTTATAAGCATGGTGGGAGTATTATGTACAACTAAAACAATGAGATGGACCAATAGTTGTAAAAGGACCAAAATTGTTTTAATAGAGATTAAAATGAATGTTTATATGTGATGAGACCTAAAACCCTCAACCAAATCATTATTAAGTTGATAAGCGTGAGAGTGCTTTGAACACTCTTTCGTGGCCTTCCACCGTGGTAGGCTTCAATCATTTGTGACTCGTACAATGTATTCGTCCAGTTCTGGGGTTGCAAAGTATGTGCTTACATTCAGGAGAAGCCTATAAACATATGATGAAGTGAAAGGTAGGCAACAAGTGTGGCCAATATGGAGTTCTTCTGAGACCATTCTTGAACCCCTACTTGAACTAGCATGGTGGGAATGACTTAACTAAGTGCAATGGTGCCAATATGGAGTTCTTCTGAGGCATCATTCTCTAGAGGCCAAACGAGATGGGTACTTGCATTAGTTGCAAATGAGTAAGCGTACTCTCTCATTATTATTGTTGCTAGCCAATATGGAGTTCTTCTGAGGTGGGCTTGGTAATAGTGAGCCTCCCATAACCTACTAGGAGTTTCATCCAAAACTCTCGAATTCCTACGAGGGATATGGAATTTGCCAAAAATAGTGGGTGGTGCTATTTTGATTTAAAGACCCGAATCAAATGGCTTAAAATCAATCAATTTATATTCGTTATGTATTTGTTTACCAATATATTTGCATACGCTATCAAACACTTGACAAAACCGAATGTTTTAGTTTCCGGACTTGGTACCACAATCCCAAAGAATGTCTTAAAAGGATTGCATATGTATCTAAGTAGTCTCATCCTCACAATCTTCCTAATGATAATGTATCATTGGAAGAACATGTTAGAAAGGTCTATCATGAAGAGGACAACACTTTTAAATGTCATAATTCTTCAATTACAATTTGTTGTATGAAGAAATAGGAGTTGCTTTGAACAACTCTTAGTCAATACAAACACTTAGTGCTTGTCTCTTTGTTAAATGAACAAAGAACTTGAGAAGAAAGCACAAAGGCATGGACACTTTATGTGCCATAATTCTTCACTTACAATTTGTTGTGTGAAGAAATAAGAGTTGCCTTGTACAACTCTTTAAAGTTTGTAATTATGTTTAGAACATAATGGTTGGTTGACAAAAATAGTCCATCAACATGGACTTATGATGATTTTGAATTATTGAGTGTTGAAGTGATAAACCACTTAACGAGACGGAAACTAGGCAAGGACTTCACCTTTGTTTCTCTATCCTAATCGTTCACTAAGTTTATTGTAAACTATGTAGTGAAAAATAACCACATGCTCTCCAAAATGTTTGATGTGTATAACACAATTGAAAAAGGTTTCAAGAGAGATAGTGGGAGTTTAGGGACCATGACTAATGTAGTCAAAGGTGAAAGTCAAATAAAGAAGATAAATAACTCCAAGGGAACAAACTTTCTTTATGAAAGGATGGACATTGGAAGGGGTATTTGCAAGAAATGTCTTGCAAGTGTCAAGGACACACCTTTCGAAGGTGTTGTAAATTGTTCTTGAATAGTTCAAAACAGTTGGTTCTTCTACTTGAATGCATGATTCCGTATTAGTAACTATGTTTTACAATCGTTGTAAAAGTGTGACTAATAAGAAGTAGAAGATATATGAGTGAAGAAAATGTGCTTCACATTCGGAAAGTGAATCAAATGAAGATCTCTGCGAAAGCAGATGGTACTTACTTCCTCATATGAACTACCAAAGAAATTGGAAAAACATAGATTGTCTTTATATTCCAATTTTAAGGAACTAAATTCCGTCACTATGTGAAATGGATAAATGTTTTGTTTGACAAAACAATGTTCTTTATTAATCAATGATTGGATTATGGTAATCTAATTAATTATCTCTATAGTAGAGATAATATGGTAGTGTTAACTGTTTAGAAAATAATGATGCTTAAAACCCAAAAGGTTGCAAGGTAGTGACTAATCCCAACTAAAGTTGTGATACCTTTAAAACATAAATTACGAGTTGGTCATAGATGGACGCTTTGGATCGTTAGATCCGGATCCAATACCTTCTTGTTAAAATTGTATAGAGGCGAAATGTTCGAATCTTTATTCTTTTGGAAAGAAGAAAGAATCACAAAGTTGTTAAGGTTAATTCACTTAGATGTTAGTGGCACTTGTCCACAAACATAATACTACTCATGTTGAATAACATTCACCGAAGATCACTCTCGGTTGGACTATAGTTTATTTTGAATAAACACAAGTCCGAATACTTTGCAAAATGTTTCAAAGAATTCAAGTAATGTAAGTTGATGAGTAAGACGTCTAAAGTATTTACCTCCTTAGATTTGATCCAAGATAAGGTAACACTTTAGAACAGTTTCCTTGAAAGATATCAAGGAAATAAGCATCATAAGATAATGTATTTCTCCATTAGGAGAAGAACGAACTCGAATAAGATTTAGTTCGTTAGATGTTATCTATTACCCATATATAGGATATATACTTCTAAAAACAATATGATTGTCAATGAGAAGATCTTCCAATATTTTCATAACTCCATAAGATGTAGTTGGAAAAGAAAGACAAATCTTAAGCATGTTAAAGATTTGGGGTTGTGTGCTAACTAGCAATATTTGTTTGATAACAAACTTGTAGGATATCCTTAAAATAACTTTTGGATATCGCTTCTATAAACCAACTAACAAATGTTGTTTTGTTGGGTAGTTCATTGTAATTCTACAATGTGATTTGCCTAAAAGCAAATGAACGAAAGATAGAACTCAAAGAATGGGTTCTTTGAGAGACAAGATAGTAATCAACAAATATAACAACCTAGTTCCTATACCACAAGCTCCAAGGTAGTCGATAAGGATTTATAAACCGTCTCAGTTGAATGGTTTTGAACTTTATGACTATGTCATAGAGTTGCACCTCTTAATTCGAAAGAAATAAGAATAAAAATCCTTATGACTACATTGAGTGCATATACGATATATACTCAAGGAAATGGTAAAGTACCATTTGACTCGAAATAATGAAACCTTCATAGCTAATTGGTAGCTTAAGGTGACTACAATCAAATAGAATGGTTGACTTTAAAGGAACCATTTTTGACGTAGTCTTAGTTTCAATTAATTCGAAGATTGCTAGCTACAACTAAATGGTGATTCAATGTTTTGACATAATATGGGTTTCCGAAACCATTATTAAGATAGTCTTGATAATATATGTCTAAAACTATAAATCACAAGACATGTAAGTTGTAGAGATCCATCCATCATGGATCTTAGCAAGTTAGTGGGAGCTATTTGCATTTTATGAGAAAAAGGATCAAATCGTTTGATTTCTCATAAAGATGTAAATGAATCTTTTGTTTACTAGTTTTACAAAAGATTAGTGGGAGTTAATCATGTTCCTAAAAATTTAAATATATATGATATATTAATTTTGGAAATGAAAAGAATACTTCTTTGTTAAAGTTATGACTTTAATACATTATATGAAGATAGAATGTATATGGGAGATATAGTCTATGTACATAGGATGGAATCTATAATGATATATTTCATGATATAATTGGATTATATCAATCCCTAATAATAGACAATGGATGCTAGGAAGTTTCTCATATGATGATAAACTTCAATAAGAAGGACGATTCTAGTGAGACTAGCAAGTTGCCCTTCTCAAAGGGAATGTACCCTTTGACTCCCAAAGAAATAATGCGTAAATTGAATCCTTTATGCACTAGCAGAAAGGTGATTTATGTATTTCATATTGTATGAAAAACATTGATATGAGTTGTACCTAGAACGGTACAAGACGATATCAGTGCAAGCCCAGGATCAGAACCATGGCAACTGTCAAGTGAGTCCTTAAGTATTTAAGAAATACTAAAGGATAGATTCCTCAAAGATCGAGGAAGAATCAAAGTGACGTAATGGAAGCGTAAATGTATTAGATTATGAATCTAATCCATCATTGGATGTTTCTTCATTATGAATGAAGAGATAAACGAATATCTCTTTATTATGACTAAAGAGATATTTGGATGGAAACATTAAAGTAATGACTTTAGTGTGTTCCATTATGAATGCAAGATATATTGCCATATAGAAGTTTACAACAATGTTGTTTGGATGGGAAAGTTCATTTATGAACTCTCTATTCGGTTCCAACCAGAAAGTGTTTGACACTAATGGGGCGATAGCTCAAGCCTGGGAATCAAGGTCTCATCAAGATCCGAACACAAATGAGAGACTGAACCACATGATTGAGAATCATGTATAATGGTGACGTCGTTATTCTCAAGGTTGCTTCTATGGATAACACATATAGATATCCACTGTCTAGGCCTACTATTCAGCCATTTATGAAATGACTACAGAAGAGGTATCATCAAGATGACCAAGCTGATTGGCTCTAGTGCAAGTGGGAGATTGTTGGAAATGTGCCCTAAAGCCAATCATGTGATGATACTTTATGGACATTTCACATGTTAAACTAATCTAGTTTTACATATAAAGGGCATACATTATTGTTTGAGCCGTCTCATATAAATGTTATATGCTTAAACGATAAAGTCCAAGGAATTTGTGATTGGGAGAATGTAATCTAATGAAGTTAGATTCATGAGACCATTCTTTCGAAGACACATCCTAAACGTTCCTGATCATAGGATTGCCAATTGGGCATTGACAGTCCGTCAAGATCGGTACGTACTATGTCTTCTCTCAGGGAGAGTGATTAGTCTCGAATCATTGGTGTGTGTGACATCAAGACAAGTGCGGTAGGTGCTCAATAGAGAATGAGTTCACTGAACGCGATCAACGAAGAGTTCTCATATTCCATGTCACATGAGAACTCATGGTTGGGATAATGCAAATTAGTCCTTTGACCTGAGGCATCATAGTTGTCTTGTGGTTAAGACCTTGATCTTTGATTATGTCAAAGTCACTCCATCAGGAGGGTGTCCACGGCATCGTTGGGGTCAAGCCGCTTAGCTATGGAGACAAGTGAATGCGCAACAAGGGATCTCTAACCTTCAAACCGTTTGAGGGAGAATACTCTCTGATATGATTTGAATCTCTGGCCAGAGTATGAATGAGATTAGGGAATGCGTTCCGAATCACATTCAAGGTAATCATATAAGCACAAGACACACATTGGATAGTAGACATGAGAAAATAAACTATCAAACCAAACAATGTGGTCAAGAGTATTAGATTAGAGAATGACCGTATTGCATTTGTAATCCCGAACTGAATAGGTTCTCTAAACCTCTTCTGATTAGCTTGGGTAGCCATGATATGCTGCTAGGTGTCACTCATGGTTTGTGGAAGCCCTAAACGTGTATAATCACTAAAGGGAGAATTGAAAATGGTTTCAATTCACAATCGATGTAAAATGGTTTTAATCGCTCACTACCTCGCTAAAAGGAACCTAATGGATCGCACACCGAAAGAGGTGGAGATTGGAGATTAAACGGAAATGAGTAAGAATGATTAAATGGTTTAATCATTTATTTATGGCAATGATTAATTAATATGTTAATTAATCAAACGAATAAGTTCGTTAAATGACCTCGGGATAGTTTTGGACCTTAAGGCCCAATGGGCTTCGAACGTCAAGCCCATTAACTTAAGTTGTATGACAATTTAATGAATGAAGATTCATTAAAGCCCAAAAGCCCAAAATCCCCTAAATGGCCAGCCATGATGAAATGAATTAGGGTTTTGGTTGTTTAGGTCACTTAAAGAAGTGACTATATAAATGATTTTATAACTAAATATTCATTAAGTGAAAAATGGGTTTATTTTTGGGGGAAAATTGGTGAGAATTGTCTCTCCATTTCTCTCTAAAGAGGCCAACACCTTGGAGGGTACATCTAGCAATCCTACTACTCCAAGGTCACTCATTTCTTCTACAATCGAACCTTGGTGTCGAGAATTAGAGGTTCTCAATTTTGGGAACTTGGAGAACCTATTCTTCCATCCAAATCCATGGATCTAAGAAGCAAGGAATGAAGGCCCTTATCTCTTTGGGTGATTAGCCTTTGCTTATGCAAAGAGGAATCTACAAAGGTATTAATTTCAACTCACTTTGTTTTTGAGTTGATTATTGGTTCACCAATCTACTAGGCTTTGAATTTCATGGTCATGTTTTGTTTTTGAGTACATACAAGCATGATTCCGCCTTTTAATTGTTAATTGCATGCTATATGATGTTGCTCAAATGAACATGTTTTACAAAATAAATCCTTCACTTATTACAACGGTTTAGTGATATTCTTCTTCACCTGTAAGTAAGAGGTTTTAGGTTCGAGTCTCGCTATTTGGACCCAAAATTACACAATTGACCCAAACGATCGAGACTATTGAGTGAACGAAGTTCTAAGCCGTTAGGTGACTGAGTCATGATGATTTTAGTTATTATTAAGGAATAATATTGTGATTTTTATCATAATAATTATCTATTAATAATATATTGAATTATCTAGAGCACAGCTGGGTGATAAAGTCATGGTGATTTGATACGATGTTGTGTGAATTAATATTGTTGCAATCTCGTGGATAGATAGCATGACTATCATGAATGGAGTTAGAGTATGGCAGACTATCTTCCGTGCATTTATACAAATGCAATGGAGATAAAGATTGGATCGTATTATCATTGGAATTTGATCAAAGTTAGTTGGCTTAGATAAAGATGATCTGATGACCATCGTTGGTTGGTCAATGAGGTGGAGATTGGGTTACTGATCCATCACAGGGTAACTTGCTTGGATAATTACCCAATAGAGGTGCTGTTTGTTTTATGAACCCATGCACGTGGAAATATGGGATAAAAGATGGCATATGCCATTTTATCCAGTTGTGATTTCACCTGATGGCACGACAATTGAGATTGGGATAAAGGATGGTTGTGATTTATCATCAAAGATGGTTGGATGTTCACGACTTGGATTCTACAACACGTCTAAGAGTTTTGATTCTATAAATACCGAGCAGCAGACGACTAAAAGGCCTCTCCAATTCAACACATAAACTGTCATGTGCAAACTCTCACTCTACGCGAAACCTCTCAACAACTTTGAGATTTTTATTTTCTTTTTCCCGCCGACACATCTTTAGTTTGGATAAACAACACTGTGAAGGCAACGAGTGACATCTTCAATTTGGATAAACATCACTGGAGCCGTAAAATCAGCTAATCAATGAGCACTTTCAGTTTGGATAAATAACACTGCTTCTCGGCCGACTGATTATCTATCCAAGTCTTGGTTGACAAGGATTTTTGAGTCCTTGTTGGTAGAGATCATATCATCAGCCTTCTCGGCGAAGTGAGGTGTTACTAGGTCACTACATTAGGCACATTGAAGGGCGAATCTGATATTGAACTTCGCAAAACTAGCAGCCTTGTCTTCCGGCTCTAGAACCCGAAGGCTGAGATATGTTCCTTCCTCGGCCACAATTGCAAGATCAAGAAGTCAGTAGCGCGCTCAACGCAACATCAACACATTTTACTCCCCCGACCGAGCTCGGTTGACGAGTTGGCACGCCTTACATGCAACCGAATGACGTAGTTAGCTTATTAATTACTAGACATGTGCGCCACGTAGGTTTGGTAGTTTTTTAGGATCAACATCCGCCAAAGGTGAATTTGAACCACATTATTACTAGTTCATTGTGAGGCTCAACCCGCCCCCTCCCTTTAGTATAGATAATAGTGTTTGTTAAAAAAAAAATTGTAATTTGACATATGAGGTGGATAGCAAAACTTAAAAAAAATGTCAAAGTGTCACATAAATTGTTAAATGTAGTTAAAATTTGACTTTTTTCTTTGAAGATACTCTATTTTTTTGTTTTTTTTTCCAATGTAAAACTACACTTACCCACTTGTATCATTTTTCTAATAGAGGTAGGGTCTACCAATGCATGTGGATCTCATTTCTATTAGAGAGATGTTATAAATAATGGTTAAATATATGGTAAGAGTAATATTTTATTTTTTTCTCTCTTTATTATTTTTATATTAAAAACTAATGTACAATGACTATTTCGTGACATCAATAACATCTTTATTCAACCACCACGGGGTGGCCTAGTAGTTGGGAATGAATTTTATGTTTGTATCTCACACGGCACATCTTGGGTTCGATATCTGGGCGCAGGTGAATCGCAAGGTGGTGGGTAGGGAGAGATTGAAAATGCCTCCGTGAGTCTTCTCAGCCACCAAAAAAATGAACTGCCATGGAAAACCACTAGTTGGTCTTCTTTTCAATATATCTAAACTACATATTAATAAAACACTGCTTGTCAACCAAAAACTAATAAAATTACTAATATATCCTTTAATACAAAATTGAAAGAATATATTAGAAAAGAAATCAATGTGGGCATTAAATTAATTTTGTACAAACAAGTTTTTACTTTTTTTCTTCTAAACCTCACAACTATATCACTTTATCAATACCTCTCAACCCTCTCTCTCTCTCTCTCTCTCTCTCTCTCTCTCTCTCCTAACTGCTAGCCCTTTTTTAGTTTTGGATGCTTGCCAACCAGTTAAAAACAAATAACTTCTCTCATAAAAAATTAAAAAAAACAAATATTTGAAAAATTATAAAATATATATTTCTCAACACACAGAACGTTTGCTAGTGCCTAAAAAAATAACATCTCTATTCGGTTCCTTTCCTTTATACCTCTTCTTCTTCGTTTGTCACGGGCCACGAAATCAGGTCGGCCCAAATAATAATCCAAAACACCAAAGACGTCGAAAGCGAGTTTAAGTGCGATCTCCTTCCATCCAACAGTGAAGAGTAATCCACAAACTTCCTGAGGGTATCGCTTCCCGGGGCGACTAAGTACCAAACTGCTGAAATTTTTAAAGCCCAACCAAAACCATCGATGCCGACGGTTTCAGTTGACGACCCAAAAATTAAAAAATAAATCTCAGTCGGTGAAGCAGAATGCTGACTACTGTCGCTGCTGTTAGTTTGCGATCAGCAGCTTCCCGAGCCTTCTTCTTCTCCAAAGCTCTCCCAAACTCCGCCGCCACTTCCTTCTCGCTCGCACGGACGCTCTCTCCCTCCGCCGTTTCTCGCTCCTCATTTCGCGCCATGGCCTCCGACTCTGCTGCCCCCTTCAACAAAATCCAAATCCAAAGAGACGACACTGTGAGTATCTGTTTTTTTGTTTACTCTTTCCATTGGTTTATTATTGTTAAATTTCGTCGGATTTTGTGCGATAATTTTATTTGACAATTTGGATTAATAGGAAATGGGAATTTGATGTGTTCATGAGTAAATTAGGAATAAAAAACACCCCATCAACTATAAGTACAAAAACACTTCAAGTAGCGATAGTATCTACACTAAAAAGGAAGGGGATGGGCTTAGCTTCACAATAGGTTAGTAATAATTTAGTTTAAATTCGCCTTTGAAGAGAATCGAAGCTAAGACTTCTCAATTATAAATGAAGAGGAACACCACTAAACCGTAGTACTCTAAGTGGCACTTCAAGTCCTCGATTGGTAAAGGAAAAACTCCTCATATATCTACATGTTATGCTCTAATTGATTCGTAGTTGTGAAATTTATTTGGTGCCCTTATTCCATTACAAAGTCAGGTTTTTTTTTTTCTTAATGTATTTGGAGGAATCGAGATCTCTTTGTGTCAAGTTTTCGGATTTCTTTGTGGCGGAGTAATCGAAAGAAACAAACTTCATGCAAATGGTTGGTAGTAACTCCCTCTGAACCTTATTTCTAATTTGTTCTTCTTCTGTGATCTAATGACCAGACATTTGATGCGTATGTTGTTGGCAAAGACGGCGCTCCTGGGATTGTTGTGCTTCAAGAGTGGTGGGGTGTGGATTATGAAATTAAGAACCATGCTGTCAAGATTTCTCAACTTGCTCCTGGATTCAAAGCACTTATCCCAGAGTAAATTCTTTGAGCTTACATTACCCTTTGCTAATATTATGTGTGTTCGTTGAATTATTTGCAATATTTGAATGTTAAGTATCTTCTTGCTTCTTTTTTTTGTAGCTTGTATCGGGGGAAGGTTGGTTTAGATGTTTCAGAAGCGCAACATTTGATGGACGGTCTTGATTGGCAAGGCGCTGTAAAGGATATCCAAGCCTCTGTTAATTGGCTGAAAGCAAATGGTTCGAAGAAGGTGTGGCATGGTTTGCTTCTTGTTTAATTTTATCACAATTGTCTTAATAGCTATGATTTGGGGCTGGTCTGGTCTAACGGTGTATATATGTTGCGGAAATATGATACTACGAAGATGCAAAACACATGTATACAAATATTTTAAGCAAAAACTGTCCATCGGTTAACAAACAAAAATACATTACATAATCTCTCAGTTATGTCAATGATGCATTGCCATTTTTGTATGATTTGTTTTTAAGGCATAACCTTACTCTGTGGTAAGTTTTATGCCTATTGTTGTATTATAAGAGAAATAACCACAGAACAGTTAGGCCACTGTATTTCTTATGGAACAGTTATGTAAAATTAGTTGGTACTAAAATTTGAACTTGACCTTTCTCTTTCTATATATATAGAAACTGTTTTGACTCAATGCAGTTCTTACTAGCATGCCATGATCCACAAAATATGGTAAGATTCTGCCATGTTTATTAAATCAGTCCTCCTTCACATCCGTAAAATTTATGGTGATATCAATCAGTTATGATATGAATTTTAGAAAGTAAACTCATTTGCTAAATTGACCTATTGTTTAATTAAAATAGGTGGGTGTCACTGGATTTTGCATGGGTGGTGCTCTCTCAATTGCAAGTTCTGTTTTGGTCCCTGAAGTTGATGCTGTTGTTGCATTTTATGGTGTGCCGTCGTCAGAGCTTGCAGACCCAGCCAAAGCTAAGGCTCCTGTTCAGGCTCATTTTGGAGAGCTTGATAGTTTCGTTGGCTTTTCAGACGTGACGGTATTGAATTTTCGTCTGCATCTTTCTTCTTAATTAGTTTTAGCCTTTTAGGTACCTTCTATATTTTTTATAAAGCTATTTTTTGTTCTTAGCTGAGTTGCTAACCCCTAATGGCTGCGTATTAGGGGGCACGTGAGCGTAACATTGTATGGTTGATACCGCAATAATCTTTGGCCATTCATGTTCTGGAACCCTCATTTTCTCCTTGTTAGACCTATGTGAAAATCCACAAAATGAATGGCTTGTATCTTTGCATTCCAAGAAGTGATGCAGGGATATGGTCCCGTGATTTCAATGCACTTATCCTTTGTGGTTTAGACATTTCCTTTCAAAAGAAGCTCTTGTGATATTAAGTTGTGTGATAAGGGAATCTGGCTTTCCCTTGATTTTTCATTTCTGTATGTGCAAGTAGGCCTTGTGCTTCATCCGTTACTTAATTCCATGTGACATAGTCAAATGGCATTAGTTTCGAAATGATGAAGGCGATATTTTTCCTCTTTAAGTACCTTTCCCTGAAATTATTGTCAACCTTCATGCATTCAATCCTTATAGTATCAGCTGTTTAGCCATTTAGAAAGGGAAGAACCCTTCACAAAAGTTAGATATTGGTAATATATTGAGTAGTGCTTCTATACTCAAAGCAATATGTGCATAGGAGCATGCATAACATGAACCGTTATCACTTGTACAATTGCCTGTGCCGTTGGCAATGCAAAGGCGTGTGCATTCTTAAGCACATAAGATGATTGTACACCTGATTTTACTGCTACGATGATTAAATTTCTGAATTACTTTGAGGACTATATCCTTAAAAATGAGTACTAACAAAGGATTACTTATGTTGACATTTTGATCTTGATTTTCAGGCTGCCAAATCTTTGGAGGAGAAGCTGAAAGCGTCAGGAATCCCTTACGAGGTGCACATTTATCCCGGCAATGCCCATGCGTTCATGAATAGGTCTCCAGAAGCTGTGAAGAGGAGGAAGGGCATGGGACTGGCTGATGAGGATGAAGCAGCATGTCAGCTGGCCTGGTCTCGCTTCCAGTCATGGATGTCTTGTTATTTGCCCGCTTAAGTTTTTATTAGTGTAGTTTTATATGTCCGACACTCCGACATATGATGCTACTTTCCGGTTGCTACTATAGGCAGCAGGGTGTCCTATCCAGACTTATGTCCTATAAAATAAGGGTGCTGATACACTTGTAACTACCTAACTTAATGGTTTGGCTTGCAATACTATGTGATCTTAGTAAGTTCTGGTTTCCTTAATGGTTTGACTAGACTTATGGCCTTCACCATCGCTGCTGCCATCACCCAACCACGAGTCACCTATCATCATCATCACCACTACCTTCCCATGGCCATTACCACCATGACGTTCTCATTGCCATAACTGCCGACACCAACACATCACCGCCTCTACTACTACCACCACATTTTTATGACCATCACACACATTGCCGCCACCACCGCCACCTTAACACCACTGATGCCACCACCACCCCCTCCACCTTCACCACCGCTGCCAACCCCAACATTATCACCGACACCACCCCCATCACTAGCGTATGTGTCAACAACTTGTGTAGATTGCCGCACCGCAACCACTTCAGCACACTATTGATGCCACCACCATCCCCTCCACCTTCATCACCACTACCACCATGTCATTATCACTGACACCACCACCATCACTAGCGCATGTGTCAATAACTCGTGTAAATTGATGACTGTATATGCACATTAAACATGGTACAAATTTCTATATAATTTGAAGAAGACATGAAACAACACAAATTCTAAATAATGGAATTTCGTTATTTTAATTTCCATCATTTAAGAATGATCTGCAATTGTCTCACCCAACTGATGATAAATTGTGACTTCTTCTGTTGTGTGGCTCAACATGTATGTGAAGGGGTAACGTGTGAGAAGTTGCAAACATTAAACGAAAGGATAATATTAGTGAGACTAAATTTTTAAACCAAATTTACAAACCAAATGATACGTCACCAATAAAAAATAAGCACGTTAATCAATATTAAGTAATAATCTAATTATCAATAACCACATCATTTGATTTACAAAATTTAATTTAAAATTTTGGTATTCTTGACATTGCCCTATACGAAAAGTAGGGCAGATAAAGCTTGGAAACATGCATGTGAGTTGCGAGAGCAAGTTGAGCAAAATGTTGAATGTTTGAATTATGGGAGAACCAGACTCCTTAACTAACGCCTTGGACTCACTCCATACCAACATTTAAATGTTAATCAAATGGAATGCAATGGACCACATCCATCCTTTTTGCGACGAATGACTTTAGTTTCCTTGCAAAATGGGATTTACATGACGAATTGGAAATTATTTGCAGAGAGAGAAAGTGATGGATCTTCGCATGTTTCACGCCTCACTGGCATATGAATGTAAATACTAAAAAGATGAAGCCTTGTTAGTATTTGGATGTGAATGAAATATTATGCTACTTGAACCCACTTGATTCCTAGCCACATGCACGTAAGAACCCTAATTTGGGTCTTTAGGTCTAGGGTTCTTTAGGTCTTGTCCCTTTTTTTTTTTTTTTGGAATGAAGATCCTCTCCAGATCTTCTTTGTGAGGATTCTGGGAATTCTTATATCGTGGTCGTTTATCATATATTATACGGTCAGTTTTTATCATGTGTTGTTCATATTTAATTTTAAATAAAAAATTTTAAAATGATTTATGACCGCTCTATATACGATGAACGGACACGATTTCAAGATCCCACAAAGAAAATCCATAGAGGATCCTCATTTTTTTTTTGTCACGATTTTGGCATTTCCTAAACCCTAAACCCTAATTTAGGCATTCCAAGTTTCCAACCCTATCTTTTGGCACTTTCAACGCTAGTGTACAAGATTATGAAATACTTTATTTGGAGCTTAGAAGCTAAACGGGATTGTTAAACTCTTTATTTTGAATTAGTTTTCGGGTGTTTGTTTGTTTTTTTTTTTTTTTTTTGTCAAAGTTTTCTGGTGTTTATTGTCAAGCATATACTTGCACATTTGTATCACGTGTCCAACTTGGCTTCCTTACATTACATGTAATGAAAAATTCTTTCTTGTCTTCAAATTATAACCCGACACATGAAGAATCACTCACTAAATCACATTTAGACAAGTTTAATTTTACAAACATTAAATTGTGATTTGTCTATAAGAAAAAATGACTAATCACATATAAGTCGAGTATATTCTCTTCACGAGTCTTGAGTGTTAACAAGTCGTGAATGTGAACTTGTGACGATGACCATTCAGTTGTCTAAGAAAGGCAAAATTATTGAGAAGACTTGAGACTTTATGGTATGGTTAAGATCAAGAACAAATATTTAATTTTATTTACTTATAAACAAAATTAGTTGGATTTATGCCTAGATAGTCATAACTAGTGGCTATGACCTCAATTTCTTTGCCTTTCAACGTCGAAATTAAAGGTAATATTAGAAAGACTAAATTTTATAAACCAAATAATGTGGACATTGATAATTAGATTATTACTTAAGTGTTAATTAACGTGCTTATTTTCTATTGGTGATATTTGGTTTAAAATTTTAATCTCCCTAACATAATCCCAAAATTAAACCTACAATTAATAATTTTTTCGTATTACTATGTAGTTCGGATAGTTGAAGAAAAATTGGTTAAACTTAAAAATCTCTTCCAAAAATTAATCATGCATACATAGGGTTGCTTGTTTGCACAAAAAGGACACAAGCTCTAATCAATTTACAGTACAGGGCAAGATTGAATGGGGGGACAAGTTTGCTGTTAGGTTGACAAAAATGATGGGTTTCATATAAACCATTGAATGAGGATGCTCTTCGGATCCTCTTTGTAAGAATTCCAGAGATACTTCAATCACATCTGTTCATTGTACATTATACGGTCAATTTTCGTCAAATATTGTTTATATTTAATTTTAAATAAAAAAATTTATAATGATTTCTGACCGTATAATGTATAACGAACATATGTGATTTAAATTTTTTTTATTTAAAATTAAACACAAACACCAAAATTGACCGTAATTTTTACGATAAACAGACACAATTTACGAATCTTTAGGATCCGCACCAAAAAATCCGGAGAGGACCCTGTTGGCTCATTCTAAACCATTGCTCTAATACTAATAAGAAAGAAATGCGCTGTCAGAGATCAGCAGAGATCCATATATAAATACATACAAAAAAAAGTATACTTTGGGAACTAACTGACTCTCTGTTTCTTCTTTTGATATTTCTATCCACTATATATATATATAGTTTGCTTGTTTCATTGGTCATCAAATTGCTTTGAATCTTGAGAGAAATTTATTTGAAAAGTTTAAAAACTGATGAATAATTGGATATATATATTACTATTGTTGACTAACTACATTAATTAAATTATAAGAAAGAAATTAAAGGAAGAATATATAGTGTGTTAATTTAAGGCATTGTGCTGATAGTTTAATTAACTTTGGAAGTTTTGGAAAATGAAAGCGATCGATGCCTTAATATCTTTTCCCTTCAGGCAGTAGTTTATATAGATAGATAATTAGCTCCTATATGAATTAATTATATAAATATATATATGTATAATCTAAGAAGATGAAATTATTTTATAATTGATTAATTTATTTAATATATGATCTTTGATTTTGGCATATCCCACGCTGCAATTTTATTAGGTTTGTATAGTCGTTATAAAGGTGGTAGGTGCAGGCATAAACTCATCATCAGTCCAAGTCTTCTCTCCAGCAGCCCAGCTAACCCAATATTTTATGACCTAATTTGTAATATAATGTTGCTTAATATTTTCTTATGTTTTATGTTCTGCGTGCTTTATATGGTCTGCTAACGTTGAACAAATCCTTTGTCAGTAGTCAGATATATGAAGATACCATAAAAGGAACGGCCTTCAACGTAATTTGATTCTGGTTTGATTGTTTCTTAAGCTCAAGTAGAACTGCACTGCGCAACGGTGGATCCAACCCTAGTATGAAGACAGAACTTAGTCGTTGACGACCTAACTCTTGGGATCCTGATTCGTTCTTTCCGCTTTACATGGAAAGAGAATAAGACTAGAGTAGTAGTTCGACGATCAAAGTCTTTATGTGGAGTTTGTTTAGCCTAATTCTTTCTTTCTAGTTGTTTTCTTTCATTGTACAATTGATTTGATTATTCATCAAATAATATAATATAGATTATCATAATATAAAAAATAAAACAAATTAGTCATATCATTTCTCATCAGCATGCATGCGGTTTCTATTTCATTAGTAGACATGGTTAATTATGTAAAACTACCCTAGAATTAACTAATCCAATCTCTTCCCTAAATCATACGATCCTCAATCACAGAATTAAGGTCTCACTCATGTCATTAATTACTTCAATTATATTCAAATGAAGTAGGTTTGGCTTATGCAATTCGATCGTCACTCCTTTTACTAGTAGTTTGCCTTACCTTAATAAATTGAGCAGTTAATTAACCCAGTTGCTTTTTAATGAACTACAAAGATAAAGTTGAAGTGATCAAATTATGTTTAGGGTTTATCCTGTGTAATTTAAATGGTATTGTGGAGTGGTTGTAAGAGATATGCTGTGACACCAGCAATAGGTGAAACAATTTAGAAAGACTGACAGTAAGTATATATGTACATATATATGATCCATCTGTAATACAGCACTAAATATGCATGCATGGGATTTCAAATTATGTACTATATTAACCGACCATATGTGACCGCAAAAGTAGCTTTAAACACAAGGTGACCAACAGACCAAGTAATTTTTCTAAAAGCGCTTCTGAAGTTGCCTTTCGGCTTTTGAACACAGATAGAAAAATGCACACAGATGAGAATAGCACTTGCATGAACTACTTTTGCCCCAGCATGCACATTTTCTTCTATTGCCAGCTACAAATGTAGTAGCAGTAGTCAATAATTTGCTGAATACAAAGAAAAAAATGGCTTCCATAAGCAATGAGCTAATTTGAGTCTTTGACCATAAAAGAAAAGAAAAGAAAAGAAAAGAAAACGAATGAGCTCAGCTCTCTTTTCAGACTCGCCATTATAGAATCTAGAAAGAAAAAAAATTGGAATACTTTTGTGGAAAGCTCATTTGTTTATAAGCAATGCGTTTTTTTTGTAATTAGAAGCACAATTAAATGAATTAATTAAATCTCAAGTATTTTTGTAATCCATATTCCTTAAGAATCTTTAAGTTTTCATTTGAGATTACTTATGTATTAAGCACTTCTGTATATAAGAATATTTGTTAAAGGTGTGTTTTATATACTGATCTCAAAGACTTATATTAATCGAGAATTAAATTGTTTTATGAAAAGGAAAAAAAAACACTTGGAAGTGCATCTTAGCATAGCACTTAAAAATATTTTCTAGAGAAGCACATGTATATTACACTTACATGATCCGAAATCGCTTCTAAATTTTCTGTCAAACTCTACCACAAACACTTTTGATTATCTAAAAACTCTTCGTACCCATTCTTAAACCAGTAATAAACAAACCCTATGCTCATTGGAAACAACATTCACTAGCGTGGCTAATAAGCTGCTACTTTAGAGTGACTAGAACGAACTCGATTGTTTGGATCACGTTTTAGTCTTGTAATTATAATATGCACAAATACAACTTTTTATCAAAATTTCTGAACCAGATCTATGGTCGACAAAATCTTATTCAGTTCCCTTTGGACAGCTGCCGCCACCTTTTTTCATTGGACCCTATTTGGTTTTCAAACTAAATATGTTATACCACCCATTACCACATCTCTTTCTTAGCTAGATTGCTAAAAAACCACCATCCAAAATTGATATTAACTCATGTGTAAATTGCTAAAAGTGGAACTTTAATTTCAAAGAAGAATGTGGGTTTTCTAATTTGATCTTGTACAGGAGAAATTCTTTTACAATCGGTGATATCACGTGGTAACTATCTAACAGACAGATAATGTATATTATTTGAATACATCACAATTACTTACATATGTCAATAGTGGTGTCACTAAGATAACATATTAGTTTCGAGAGTCTCTCAAAACTATATATAAATTTGTACTTTTTGATAAAGGAAAATTATTACGAAGTCACATGAGTCACGTCCAAGTAGTAAGTAGAGAACTTGGAGTTGAATTAATGAAGAGTGTATACATAGAGGATGGGGCATATGCATATTGCAGCTGGTAGAGGAAAAGATGGACGACCCATTTTGCTCTTTTTTGACGACTTTACGTGCCCTTTCAAATAATGCGGCCCCTTTCATTGACTAGAACTGAAAAGGCAATTGTAACATGCATGATGCAAGAGTGGAGAAATGTGGGCAAACATTATCTATTTGGTTTGGTAATTAAACATGTCTGATGTTACCTTTTTAAGTTCACTGAAACACTTTTTTTTTTTTTTTTGAAAAACTTCGGCAGTACGAGGTAAAACATTGTATTTTCTTCCTTAGTCGTTCCATACACGCTGGAACAATTGTATTCTTCGATTGCAAAACATGGTTTTCCATTGCTCTTATACATTTTGAGAAGGGAATGATGCTGCTGACAAATTAGTCAATTTATGACTTCTCTCATCTTCACTTGTTTAGCATTCCGCTCCTCCTATAGGGATTCTTCCTCTTCTACACTCATATTTCTTGGGCATGCCAGCCTACATGTTTGTCTCTCCTTCATGATGTGTGATTTCCTTTTTTACCTAATCTTTTTGGATTTCCTTTTTCGTTTTGCAATTTGTCTTGCAGGTTCTTACCTTTTAAGGTTTATAGAGGGGTTTGGGCAGATATCCATCCAATTTTTTTTTTAAGTTCATGGAAACACGTAGTAGAACATTGTTGCACTATGTTTAATGTGTAATTATATGGTGAAATATAACCACAAAAAGAATTAATCATGCATTAGTGTTAACTACCTCTTAATCATGAAAATTTCAAAAAATGGCAAACTAAATTTTGTTTGTTCAAATGGGGTAATTTGAAATTTATGGAACATGGTACTGTGGTAATATAGAGAGGGCTAAATAGTTATGTTACACTTCAAAAAAAAAATAGTTATGTTATACCTTTTTTTAATTATTATAATGAATGAAAATAAAACTTTTTTTTCTCTACCTAATACTATGTACCACATCGTTAACCATGGGCAGAGCCACTTACGAATCAGGATGATCTCAAACCATTTCTACCCTTCGAGTGTATATACATATATATTATAAAAAGAGAGATTTGAATTTAGAATTTCGATTGCAAAAAAGATGAATACCTTAAATTCCTCCATTTACCCTCCTTAATTCTCCCTTTCTCATAGATCTCTGCCTCTTCTTCCAAATTCAGGGCCCTTGGTAGTGGAGAAAGATCTTCCTCCTCTATAAGTCTAACTCCACCGTTGTCTTTAATTTGGTTTTCAATGGTTCTTTATCTCTTATCCCAAAGTTTGGACTTCCCCTTCTTGTAATTATGGTCTGTAATTTTTTTAAATGTTAACTACATTTTACATCTTTTATATTTGGATTGACTTTGAAAATGGGTTACATTATTTTAATTATCACACATTACATCATGAGAGTTTGAAATATATCAATATATGATAATATCGTTTGTTTAAAATATATATATATATATATATATCAATATATGCCCTATGGTTATTTGATTGTTTGGTCACTTGTTAATTTAATGAGGTACAAACTTAGAACTCATTCTTAATTGATGTGGAACCATACTTGCATCAGGCTTATGAATCAAAACTAGTCATCACGGAGCTAAGGTTTCTCCCAAAGCAATATATGCTTTGTATTGCAAAACAACAACCAATCACACAGTTTGATTCAAATGGTTCAAGTGTATATCTTACATAGCCTACAAACGAGTATCCCATCTGTTATTTCATCAAGCTAACAAAGTACAGTATAACCATATAGATGCATAAATATAATACTAATACGATTTTAAAAGCGGAATGCAAGAAAATTGAAACCTTGTTCTTCTAATTTTTCTTTGTTGGAGACTTTTTTTTAGTCTAATAATTTATAATTTACTTTCTTTATCACACATACATACAACTGCATGCGTGTATAGACACACCAAACAGCCTAATATAACAAGCCAAAGACACACTTGCGTATTCGAAATGCAAAATATCTTATGCATTAATCTTCACTCATTTGATTTTGTAGAATCATGTCCATGATTTTTACCACTTAAAAACCATTATCACGTTGTCTTTTTCAATAACAAAAAACAAATAAAGAACAAAACAAAGCCCAAGACTCAAGACTCATGAACAATTATTTCCAAATTTTAATTATTATTCATGTTTTTATATTTATCATTTTAATATTCTTGGATCCAGTATCTACAAAATAAAACCAAAGGATTGGGTCCATTTGAGGGGACGGAGTCAACCCGTCAACTCCGCTCCGAATGACTGTCATGGTTCGGTGTCTTGATTCTGGAGAGTCCAGCAATCAGTTTATTTCGCGTATAAAGAACAATTTGCATGAAATGAATTAACCATCATACAATATCTAATTTTTCGGTCATTTAGTGTAAAGTATTATCTTTTATATTATTGTTAAACAGAAACGCTGTGATACAATGAATCCGTTCCATTAAAATCAGTCATCTCACACTTGGTTCCGGACCAATCGGATACCAGAACCGTTGACTCAGACTACGCTTTCCATGAGAGAGAGAGAGAGAGAGACGCCGGGCCAATCGGGGGTCTGTGAAGTTATGGAACGCGTCAATCTCTCTCCTCCATTGTTTGACATCAGAGCCAAATCGGACGGCTGTCCCAGCGCAGGGCCCGTATGCATGTGGGGTCCAACTGCCTCCCTCCCCACCTCATCAGTTTGTAAATCGCTACCAACTGTAGGTGGCTAAGATATGACTAGGTAATATTATCATGGAGATTAATAAAAGCTTTAGGTATGAAGACGATTGACACATCTCAATCAATATAATTCATTTTTATTTTTAATTTAATTTTAGAGCAATTCCACCTTTAAAAAAATACACTGGCATAAAGTTCATTTAATTCATCTAAATGAATAGTAATTGATCTCAATAAACAGTAATTGACTAAATGCATCTTTATCCTTAAAAAATGCGCTGACCAAAAGTCCAGTCAATTCGTATTAAAATATTATTAAATTTTTTATAAAATAATACAAAATAATTTTATTTTTAATTTCAGATAGGATTTTTAACCAATCTTGTCACGCCATTGTCATTTTTCGAAAGTACTATTTTGTGGATATATTTCCAATAAGATTTTGAATCAATCATGTCGCGTCATGTGTCATTGTTTGTTTATAATATTTTAGAATAGATTTCGATAAGATTTTCAACTAATCACGTAGTACCACGTGCCATTATTCACAACCTCATCCTTTCTTTTTTTGTCCATATAAACCCTACATCCATCCTAATTTATACACCAAACTCAAACTAGCTCAGAATCATTCTTCATCGTTTTGAATTCTTATAATGTCTTCTTCAAGGAGATTGTATGAAATCGATGAGCATTAGAAAAAATTGTTGGCAGAACATGAAGAGTAGTTCAATCTTGAGGATGGTGAAGATGAGGTGTTCGTAATGGAAGAGGATGGAGATGATGAACATAGAAAGCAAAGAGCCTCACATTCCCGTCATGTCATGCAAGTTGTGGGTCCGATCTCCAAACTCATATGTGCCGCAAACTTGAATAGAAAGGGGGAAAGACCAGATAATGATCTCTTGGAAGATTATTTTATCCCCAACAGTTTATTCCCTGATTATATTTTTAGACATCATTTTAGAATGCAACGAAGTTTGTTCAACAAAATTATAATTGCTATTTGCAACAATGATCCATACTTTGTGCACAAAACAAAAAATGATGCTTTTCATGTTTTAGGTCTTCTTTCTGAGCAAAAAAATTAATATTGCCTTGTGGATGCTTGCATATGGAGCATCTGCAAATCAAGTGGATGAGATAGCGAGGATGGGAAAATCAACTGTTCTAGAGTCTGTGATGAGGTTTTGCTCCACAATCGAAGCCCTCTACAACAATGAGTACCTCTGAAAACCCACGACAATTAACCTGCAAAGGCTTTTGAAGAAGGGTGAGATGCGAGGCTTTCCTGACATGATTGGAAGCATTGACTGTATGCACTGGACCTGGAAAAACTGTCTAAGTGCGTGGAAAAGAGCTTATGGCGACAGAAAAGGAGCCAAAAGTATCATTTTGAAATCGATGGTATCATTTAATACATGGATTTTATATTCTTTTTTCTGTGTTACAGGAGCTCAAAATGACTTCAATGTCCTTACCCAATCTCCAGTGTTCGACAAAGTGCTGCAAGGAAAAGCACCGAAAGTCATATATTGGGTCAATGTACATAAATACAAAGGAGGATACTACCTCGCAGACGACATTTACCCAGGGTGGACAACGTTTGTCAAAACAGTGCCACATCCACAAAGTGAAAAGGAAAAACACTTCGCAAGATGTCAAGAGAGGTGTAGGAAGGATATGGAGCGTTGTTTTGGTATCCTGCAAGCTCATTAAGCGATTGTCAAGGCTGCTGCCAGATTGTTTGATGTCGAAGCTCTTCGATCCATCATGATGACGTGTATCATTCTCCACAACATGATTGTGGAAGATGAGTATGATTATGATGTCATCGATGAATACGAGCTGGACACGATGAACAATTCCAAAACACGTATATATTGTGCTCATGACCACACCAAAGATCTCGTGCAACACGATACACTTCAATGCAACGACTATAAATGCACTTAAGCTGTCAGAGTGACTTGATTAAGCACTTGTGGGGATTGAAACAAGGTGAAGAAACTCAAAAGGAGCTTGTGGTCGAATAATAAAGTTCTTAGTTTATTTGGTGTATTTTTTTTAAGTTTTATTTGGTGTGTTTATGTAATTTTATGTGGTGTGTTTTTTTAAGTTTATTTGGTGAGTTTATATCATTTTATTTGGTGTGCTTATGTAAATTTATTTGGTGTGTTTAAGCAATTTTATTTAGTGTGTTTATGTAATTTTATTTTGGTGTGTTTATGTAATTTTATTTGGTGTGTTTAAATAAAGTACTAAAAATAAATAAGAAATTTCATAAAGTACTATAAATAAATAAGAAATTACATAAGGTATTAGAAATAAATAAGAAATTACATAAAGTACTAAAAATAAATACGAAGTAAACGAGTTGTTGAGTTTTTTCCAACGACCTTGAAGACCTATACTACTTCTTGCATCTTTTCCAAGCCTCTCGCAAAACGTTGTACTAATTCTACTCCAAAGTTCTCGTAACTGCATCTCATTACCCGTAAGCGGGTCAAGAGAAATTTGAACCCAGCATTTACACAACGTAACATCTTCGATGACCATCCAAGTAGCCATTTTTTGCACACAAAAGTATATGAAAGTTTTGGTTCAAAGTGTTGAAAATATTGAAATGCGGTGTAAGGTGGAAGATGATGGTTAGGTATTTATACACAAAAAAATTGTTTTATTTTTTCTGTATTTTTAAACTATTTTTAATAATTTTTATTAAGTTAATTAATCTAGACCGTTGGATTTGAAAAAGATTTAAATCCAGCAGCCCAAAATTGGACATGTGACCAACGGTAAGAATTCTGGCATTTTCTCTTCTTCTTTTTTTATGCAACGGTAAGAATTCTGGCATTTCTCTTCTTCTTTTTTTATGTTCTTTGGCCAAAAATCCTGGACCATTGATCTAGGAATCGGACGGCCCAGATGTTGCTACGTCACTAGCCGTTGGGTTTGAAATTCAAAATTTATTTCCAACGGTTCAGAAAACTAGCAGTTGGAAATCCAATGGCAAAAAACGCACCACGTGGCCATGTCCCGCGCCCCTTTAATGCACCTGCATCGACGAGGCCCGCCTTCTGTTTGCTGTTTAGAACGCACATCCACATGCTCGTGTTTCCCACGCGCTTAACACACAACAAAAATATATGGCCTTTGCTAACGTCATCATGACGTCAGATAGGCTGATTCCTCACTCAGTCCATTTTGGGCCGGCTTACCAACTAGCTTGGACTTTAGGCTTGCCTATTTTTTGTGGTTGAGGGGCTTTTTTGGATGCCAACCTATGTAAGAGGATTGGAGTTGCTCTTAGATCACCTCTCTTTTTTTAAATATAATTTTATAAACAGTTGATCAAAATAGAGGTCAAGGTTTGAAGTTTGAAATAAATTTTTTGGCCGCTTGAGTTGCAAACTTCCATTATACGACATATTACACATACAGAAAATGAGCTCTTTCACAAAAATATCATTAAAAAAAAAGATATCTACAACTCAAAATGTGATTTCAAATATTATAAAAACTAAAGCATGTACACTTTTGTTATCACTAATAATGACTTCATTGCAGCATACTCATGCAAAACTTTCTAACTAATTAGTCTTTGGTCTAGTAGTAATTGTCTTCAATCAGTTGTATAAAGTCTTTTGTCACATACGTAAGAACTATATATATTTTTGCAGAACAAGATATCTAGTTGTGACTAGTCCAATTCAATAGTGGTATTTTTTTAATGTGTTAGCTGAGTGCAAGAATTATCCTTATAAATTTCTTATTTAAAAAAAAAAAAAAAAAAAAAAAAACTTACCATATCTCATTTTAAACTTTTCCTAGTATGAAGGTAAGACCAAAAGTCAAATATGCCTAATGAACAAGCCTTTACTCATGTGACTATGTTAGCTTTATATATAAAGCAAGGGTCCAATGAATAGTATTTTTTTGGTGTTACAGGCTTCACCAAAATAATTGGACAGAAATGTCCCTCAAACAAAAAACTTCAAAAGCAACCCAAAAATGCATCAAATGTGGCAGGGGTATTTTTGTCATTTTAATATTTTTTATTTAATAATTAATTTTTTTGTACAGTTTTTTTTTTAATAATTAGTACCTCACAATAAGCTAGTAATAATATGATTCAAACAATTCATTAAATATTATTTTCTCTATTTTTAAACACGTTCAAAACATCTTCAGAGCCGGTTATTAAAAATGTCATTCGCACGCGGATAATAATATGATTAAATTAGTTGTCAAATGATTTTTTTTAAATGAAATTATTTACACCAAGGGGTAGGGAGGTGGGCTTAGCCTCACAATGAGTTAGCAATAATGTGATTCAATCAGTTGTTTATTAAATATTATTTTCTCTATTCTTAATGTAAATTCAATAAAGATCGATTTTATTATGTAGATTCAACTGCTTTAATTGGTTTATGAGGAGTTTCTTCTAGCATGATCTAAGATTATTCATTTACTTCAAATATTTGACTTTCCTTTTGCCAATTTATGCATATAAATACATTTAAAATGTGTAAGTCACGCGTAGCACGTCGTGATTCAAATAATATCTTCTGCACGCGCTCACGCACTTGCATGAAGGCTAGTATTTATAAAGGGTAGTTAGTTATCACTCATGTAATATAAAGCAATATCCAATTATCTAGTAAATGCCTTCAATCTAAATCCCTTTTTTTTTTCTTTTAACCTTCCAATTGTAGCATCCTCTAGAACCCTATATTTTAACCACCACGACGCGGTTTAGTGGTTGAAGACGAATTACAGGCTACTTCACACAACACGTCATTGGTTTAATTCCTAACACTAGTGAATAACAAAATGGTACCACGAGCAGGCTGAAATGACTCTGTGAGTCTTTTTGACTCCCGAAAGTATGGACTGCTATGACAAAGCCAACAGCTGATCCTTTAAAAATAATAATAATAATAATAAAATATCAGTCTTATCATTTTCCCCAAGCACAAGCTAAATTAAATTAAAATTAAAACCCTTCCCTCTCTCCCCTTCCCTTCGCTTCCCCCCCCCCCCCCCCCCTCATTTCTCTCCAAGTCCAAATCCAAAGTCCAACACAAAATATTCAAATTCACAAAAAACACAACTTACGTATCACACCACACATTCACTCCCTCTCTCCCTCTCTCCCTCTCTCCCCATTGGGGAGGTCTTCTTCTAAAGTCCAACCCCCCCCTTTTATTGCCGAGTCCATTGCACTCTCTCTCCCCCTTCACTCACACATTCACTTCCACCTACAAACACATTCTCTCTCTCTCCACAATTTTCTTGGGATTTATGGCCAAAGGAAGTGGACTCTCCATTGATTCAGATCCATTTTCCTTCTCTCTCCACAACCCTATAGTCCTCAACTCCTTCCAGGAAGACCGATATAACCACCACCACCTCCCACCACCCTCCACCACCAAAAGACAACAACTTCGCCACCACCACTCATCACTCATGCTCATGGACAACTCCACCGCTATTCACCGCCGCTCTCCTCCGCCCCCTCCTCCTCCCACGACTATCCAGTTCGCAGTCAATCTCAACTGCTCCCACGACGACGACGTGCAGCACTCTCCTGGCTCACCACCACCCTCCAACGAGAAACGCAAAGTCATCGACGAGCGGGACTTCTTCGCCGATAGCAAGAACCGCCTTGATCACGAAAAGTCTGTCGTCTCCACAGACCCTGCCGATAAAATGGACTTACATGACCCTACAGACATGGAATTCAACGTAAATGTAAGCAACCCTTTTCGCCATTTTTGTTCTTGAGTCACGGATCCAGCCTACCTTAGGTATATTCTTCTTCTTCCTCCTTCCTCTCCAGCCCTTTCCTCCTGCCTCGGCGCCTAACCTCAAAGTGTTTCGCCTTGCTTTTTTCTTAGTCCAAAATCTCCGATGAAACCTTAAAGGCTGACCCTTCGAAAGCTCGGTTCTCGTATGAGACGTGCCTACCAACTGGATTCGCGTCTCTGTTTTTGTTCATTGTGTTATTGATTTATCGATTTTTTTTTTTGTTCAACTTATTGTCGTTCATGAAATTTGAACTCAGAACCTCTTCGGACTTTTTTGTGGATTTTAATACTTTGTTTGTGTTTGTAGACTGGTTTGAATCTTCTCCTTACAAACACTAGTAGTGACCAATCAGTGGTGGACGATGGCATTTCATCCAACAAAGAGGATAAAAGAGCTAAAAGTGAGGTAATGAAAATCTAACTGTTTTTTTTTTCTCCTCTTCTCTAAAGAAATTTTGACGGTACTAGAGATTTTATCAAATTGAAGGAAAAAAGTTACACCTTGATCAATTTAGCTTTACATTGTTTGACGTGTGATTGAATTTTGGTTCTTGGGTTTTTCTCAGCTGGCTGTTCTTCAAGCTGAGCTCAAGCGGATGAACGCGGAAAACCATCGGTTGAAGGGGATGCTTAATCAGGTGACCACCAATTACAATGCACTTCAGGTGCATTTGCTGAATTTGATGCAAAGCCAGAAGGCTGATCAGAACGGTAGCGCTGCCGAAGGCCACGGAGTGGCAGTGGAAGAAAAGAAGATTATGAATGGCAATAAAACATCACTAGTGGTGCCGAGGCAGTTCATGGATCTTGGGTTGGCTGCTAACAATGGTGACGCTGATGAGCATTCACAGTCTTCGTCTGATGAACGAAGTCGTGGTGAACAGTCTGGATCGCTTGGAGATAATGTGAAGGCTGCAGGGCACAGCGACGATCAGGGGATCGCTTTTGATCATGAAAAGAAGGATTTCGAGAGAAGGATTCGGAGAGAGGAGAGCCCGGATCAGCCGTCACAGGGTTGGGGGCCTAACAAAGTTCCGAGGCTCAATTCTCCAAAAGAGGTTGACCAAACTGAGGCTACAATGAGGAAGGCTCGGGTTTCGGTTAGAGCTCGATCGGAGGCGCCTATGGTGTGTGTTTTTGTACTGAATTGGAATAGTGTTATGAGTGACATTGGATTTCTGTTCCAACATGTTTGTAGATTTGCTAAATTTGTTGGGTTTTGATTTAGATCACTGATGGATGTCAATGGCGAAAGTATGGGCAAAAGATGGCGAAAGGAAATCCGTGTCCTCGTGCTTATTATCGATGCACCATGGCTGCTGGTTGCCCCGTTCGAAAACAAGTAAGCTAAGCTCTCTTAGGTTAACTTTCTCGTATTAGATATCATATAAGACATGTTAACTTGTCAAACTGTGATTAGGATCATATATTTTTAGTCTTTGTAGTTTGTACTAATACTATTGTGATCAAACAGGTACAAAGATGTGCAGAGGATAGGACAATCCTCATCACTACATATGAAGGCAATCACAACCACCCATTGCCTCCGGCAGCAATGGCAATGGCATCGACTACATCATCTGCTGCGCGGATGCTGCTCTCGGGGTCTATGCCAAGTGCAGATGGCCTAATGGACTCAAACTTCCTCACCAGGACAATCCTCCCATGCTCCTCCAGCATGGCCACCATCTCTGCCTCGGCCCCATTCCCTACTGTTACATTGGACTTAACACAATCACCAAACCCTTTACAGCAGCTCCAAAGACCACCAGGCCAGTTCAACATTCCGTTCCCAAACCCTAATCAGAATTTCACCAATGGCCCTGCCTCATTGCTGCCTCAAATTTTTAGTCAGGCGCTATACAACCAGTCTAAATTCTCTGGCCTCCAAATGTCACAGGACACAGACTGTGCCGCAGGTCAACAAGGCCACCAATCGCAACCAGGGCAGCAGCAGAGCTCATTGGCGGATCTTACTGCCGCCACCGCTGCCATTGCAGCTGATCCAAACTTCACTGCAGCCCTAGCAGCTGCCATCACCTCAATCATTGGCAATGCTCATCCAAACAACGACGTTGCCAACCCAGCAACCAACTCAAACAACAACAATGCCAATGGCAATGCCAGCAGCAACAGCAATGGCAATTGCAACAATAAACTTAGCAATCCTAGTTTTTCAGGGAATTAAAGCAAGCTATTATTTTTTCCTTCTTTTTTAGGTTATTTTTTTCCTTATTTTCGGATGGGAGAAAAGAAAGTGAAAATATACATTTTTTTTTTGTGTTTTTGTTTTTTGTTTTTTGTGTGGAGGGGATAAATTAAACATAGATATTATTTTCTTTGTCATTTGGAATAATATGTTCAAATTGTATGTCAGTACAAATTTCCATGAAAACGAAGCAAAAAACAAAGAAAGAGGAAAGCATGCAAATTGGTTTTTCCATTTTTTGTGTGCATTCGGAAACGGAGAGATTGATGTTTTGTCACTCTCTCATCTTATATTTATTTATGTCAATCTTCTATGTTTTCCAATGGAACAATCAAACCTAACAAGAATTAAATTAATCTCGGTCTGATGTCATTTGTCAGAAAACTTTAGATTCAATTCACATGTAAATACAGACACGAATTATATTTATAACTATTTTAGTATTTAGTTTTTGTCTAAATGCATTATAGCAACACGGTTTTATTAGAAAAGTTATAGTTCCGTGTCGGATCTTTTTCGTTTCATTGATTTTGTCCATATTCTTCTCCCTTCAAAAACACAAAAAAACAAAAAAAAAAGAAGAAAGGGGAAGGATCTTCTCCGGTAGATCCCTCTTGTTCATGTTTGGTCCCCTTCTTTTCAGAAGTTGTTTTTATTTCTACACTATTTCTTCCTTGCTTCCCCCCGTTTTTGAGGTTTTTTTTTTCTTTCTTCATCTTCTTAATAACAATAGGCAACGATAGTCTGCCTAAATAGTAGACTCATGTAATAAAAAAGTTGTAAAAAAGAAACAGTTTCTCTCTCGAAATCGAGGTTATGTGAACGTTATAAGCCGTTGTTGATGACATATATTCGGTTCTCACTGAGTTCTACGTTATGAATAGGTAAAATATCTTATCATATGTAAGAAAAAACAAATCAAAGGCTAGAAGGAGAAGAACAAAGTAAAAGATAAACAGAAAATGACAAAAGGAAGGGAGAAGAAGGGATTTTATTCTTTATTTGGAGTTATGTGTATTGAAAGCGGAAAGCAAGGGAAGGAGTCAATAAAACCGTCTCGGAGTTGTGGGGTTCGTTTGACACGCAGGGAAAGGGTGCAAAGGGAAAACAGGGAAAGAGACTTCTTTTGGTTTTTGTCTGTCACGTTTGATGCTACCAACCCTTGCCATTTACCTATTTGGCAAAGCTTCTTCTTAGCTTCACCCAATTGATGACATGGAAAATGTACTGCAAATCATAGAATTAAAAGTAGATAAATAGTTATAACATCTTTTAGGGTGGGTATTTTTGTGGGTCA
This sequence comes from Malus domestica, assembly GCF_042453785.1. Lineage (NCBI taxonomy): Eukaryota > Viridiplantae > Streptophyta > Magnoliopsida > Rosales > Rosaceae > Malus > Malus domestica. The sequence goes on along the minus strand of NC_091677.1, from coordinate 8,247,980 downwards.
ACCGCCCAAACCGACCCAATCCGACCCAATCCGACTGAGCTTGAGTTGGGTGGGTTGGTCTACTGATTGTATTGGGCGACAATGGTTTGAGAAAATACTAACCCCAACCAATTGAATTGGTCTACGGTTTTGGACTGAAACTGAGCTGAACAATCTGATGCCCACCCTCACCACCCTCTTGATATAGATAATTATAAATAAACGCTTCAGGGATAAACTTTGAGAAAAAAGAATAGTGTATGTACAAGACTTCAATTAGTTTGGGCTTACAAAGCCACTTATAAATTATGGCAAAATTACTTGAAATTAAAAAGCATGAGAAAATCATTCTCTACAGTTGGGTGCATGTTGCTAGAGGAATACAGAAGAGGATCCTCTCCGGAGCTGATTCCACCGGAGCCTCTGGATCCTCCTCCTTCCTCTTCTTTTTCTGTAGGTTTTCGACCCATGGAATCGGCATCGTGCTCCCCCGGAGTGGGCGTCGGTCGGAGTCAGCATCGTGCCCCCTCAGAGCTAGTTATTGGAAAACTTCAAAACCACACAGTCAGCGACGACTACTACGACGTTGCCAATAATTGGCTCCGGGGAGCCCACGACGTTGACTCTAGGGGCCAAAAAAGTGCAGAGAAAGTAGAGGAAGGAGGAGTATTCGGAGGCTCCGGTGGAACCAGCTCCGGAGAGGATCCTCTCCCAAGGAATACAATCACCTATTTCATTTGATGATTTCAAAAACTTAACTTGGCATCTCAAGAGACTGTCCAACTGTATGCACTTGCATTAGAGCTATCTTCATTCCTCGTTGTATTTTTTTTCACGTGTAAGTTAGAGTTATTATTTTCAAACTCGTTAGTAACAAGTTCAATATCAATTTATTCTTCACTCTTTAGTGTAAATATAGTTAGAAATATAAATATGTCTTTTTGAACAAACGATATTATCTATACTAAGGAGGAGAGGTGGGTTTAGCCTCACAATAGGCTAGCAATAATGTGGTTCAAATTCGACTTTGGCGAGAGTCAAACCTAATACATCTAACTTACAAGTGAAGAAGAATACCACTAGACTATAATACTAAATGACGGTCTACATATATCTTCATATAAAAAGAAATGGTGAATTCTTCGTTGAAGGGCTTAGAAGCTGACACTCCATGCTTTGATGCCATATGGGCTGCCCGAATAATTCATTGAAGTCCAGCAGAGCATTACTTATTTTTCTGGGCCTGGGCCTCTTTGTGGGCTCTAATGTGAATTGTTTGTGGGGCCCACAAACATGGCCCAAAGAGCAAGTATTTGGGGATTGTGACTTCACACAAAAGGCGCCACTGTCTGAGTTTCAAAACTGGACTGGTAGTTGCGGCCGAAAGTTAACTGCAATTTTCGGTGGGACCGACAGATGGCCAATCCAAACACGACACATCACCATGCCGGAACCCACAAAAATTAAAACAAATTGTGACCCGTTCGATTAAGCTACTTTGACTGCACCATTGGTCGCAACATAAATCGCCATCTATCCCGCGAAGTAGCAGAACTGGCCCCCCTCTCTTCCTCAGTGCTTTTATGCTCTTGACTTTAGTTTCCTTGTTGTTTCAGTTTCCATCTGATCCTTCGCAGTTCGTCGTCATAAGAAAAATGTAAGTAATTTAATTTAATTTAAACTTAAATTTAATGATCAAAATTAAAAGTTCCCGATAATTTTGTTCATAGCTCAATGCTTTTGGATCGTTATTTTTTTGCACGTATTTTAGATTGTTTTCTACTAAAGTTTGCACCTTTATTGCTGATCGAGTTCTAGGGTTACTTAAAATCTGTTTGGTTCCTGAGAAAATATCAGAAAAGGTCAAAAGAAACGAAATTTGAATGAAAGTTTATGTTTTTCAGTAATCAAACATAGACCATTTTAATGTTTCTGTGAAAGAATTTTCACTTTCAGTACTTTCTCAGAGTGTGAATTATGAGCAACAAATTTGCAAACTTGTTTTGCAGTTCTCCGAAAATGGGTACCCAATTTCGAGCTGGTTTGGTCACTTCCTTTCTGTTCTTGCTTCTGTCCCATGTGGTGATTTCCACACCCAGTGATGGGTTGGTCAGGATTGGACTGAAAAAGATGAAAATAGATCAAACTTGTCATCTAAATAGAAGAAATAATGGAACACCGGGAGGTCCGATTAGGAAGTATCATTTGCGCGGTAATCTTGGGGAGTCCGAGGACACGGATATTGTTGCACTGAAGAACTATATGGATGCACAGTATTTTGGTGAGATTGGCATTGGAACTCCTGCTCAGAAGTTCACTGTGATATTTGACACCGGAAGTTCTAATCTTTGGGTGCCCTCAGCAAAGTGTTATTTCTCGGTAGGTTTATTAAGTCTTTTCCTTCACAGTTTGTGGTTTTTTTTGTATTAGAACTGTTAAGCAACTTAAGTTTTCTTACAAGTTGGTTCGCTTTCGAATTGCAGGTTGCTTGCTATTTGCATCCCAAGTATAAGTCTAGCCAATCTAGTACATACACAAAGAATGGTACACTTCCCTTCCCTGCTTCAATGCATTCACGTTCTGATAAGATTAAGACTGTCCAATGGGATGATCAACCACAGCCTTAGCTGATACAGATTTAAACTTGATGTTACGGGGAAAATGAAAAACTGACACACGTTAAAGAGTGATGTAGATACTAGTTGTAAGAAATTTAAAGTTTATTTGCCATGTTTTTATTTTCCAATGTAGGCAAATCTGCAGCGATCCAGTATGGAACTGGTGCAATTTCAGGTTTCTTCAGCCAGGACCATATCCAAGTCGGCGATCTTGTTGTTAAGGATCAGGTTAGTTTTCTTGACAGAAAGTTGATATGGTGATTTTTGGTGTTGTGGACTTTACCCTTACTATTTTTAATGGTTATAGGACTTTATTGAGGCAACCAAAGAGCCTGGAGTCACGTTTGTGGCAGCTAAGTTTGATGGTATTCTTGGACTTGGATTTCAAGAGATCTCAGTTGGAGATGCTGTTCCCGTCTGGTAATTCAATGCCACTTAGTTGTTGAATATATTCCGAATCAGTCGATCAATTTATAAAATTAAACTAGCACTCCGAATTGTGTATTTTATTTGCCTTTCCCCACTTGTAAGTCCTCGATGCTAATCTGTTTTCTTTATATTTTCTATTATAACAGGTATAATTTGGTTAATCAAGGTCTTGTTAAAGAACCAGTTTTCTCATTTTGGTTAAATCGCAATACAGAAGGGGAAGAAGGGGGTGAGATTGTCTTTGGTGGGGTTGATTCTAGTCATTTCAAGGGTAAGCATACGTATGTTCCCGTGACTCAGAAAGGCTACTGGCAGGTTCGCTATTCAAGATCTTTACATCTTTTGCAGATTTTTCTACTTGATATGTTATTGATTTTCTTTGTTTTAATTTGTTTCATACTTCCTTTTTTCTGTTATTTTCAGTTTGATATGGGTGATGTCTTAATTGATGGTGAATCATCTGGTAATGATCCGAAACTTATTTTCGACACCTTACTATGTTGAGACAGTTGGTGCTTTCTATGTTCTAGGCCAGCTTTCTTGTTATGGTATTGAAAGATTGTCATGTCACGTTCCAGGATTTTGTGCTAATGGCTGTTCAGCAATTGCTGACTCAGGCACCTCCCTATTGGCTGGACCAACGGTATGCATTCTAGCCTACCATGTCGATATTCTAATTTCTCCTTACTGAGTTGTCAGTATATTAAGAAGCACGACACAAGACATACCTATAATAATGCCGTCTAAGACATTCAAAGCCCACTTCACCTGAATATTCTATCATGTTGTTATTTCATTTAGCAACTTCTGATTAATATTATTGTATAATTTCACATTTTCAGACTGTTGTCACTCAAATCAATCATGCCATTGGAGCCTCTGGTGTTGTAAGCCAGGAATGTAAGACCGTGGTTGAACAATATGGGAAAACCATAATAGAAATGTTGATGGCTAAGGTATACAGATTTGATATCTACTAAATATTTTTATTTTCATTGAAACTTTCCTGTTCTTTCATCCTTTTTGGGATAAGGAAATAATTTTGCTATTGGTCGGTTTCTTTTTGGTTCTGCTTGCCTTAAAATCTCCTTGCAGCAAATTGATTTTTTCTTTTACTGGCATGTTTTATAGTCACAACCCCAAAAGGTCTGCTCTCAAATTGGTTTCTGTACTTTTGATGGAACTCGTGGTGTGAGGTTAGATGCAGTTCAACCTATTTTCTTAAAGTTGTGGTAGAAAGGATGGTAGTAATAATGAGGCCAATTAGGTCATCCTGGTTTAAATGTGCTTATGTTTTTGCAGCACGGGCATTGAAAGTATGGTGGATCAGAAACCAGAAAAGCAATCTGATGGCGTGAATGATGCTACATGTGCTGCTTGTGAGATGGCAGTGGTATGGATGCAGAGTCGGCTAAGGAAAAATCAGACAGAGGAGCAGATCTTGGATTATGTCAATCAGGTAATTAAACTTCCCTTTTCATCTCTCTGTGAAACGTTCCTTGCAGCAAGCTTATGTTGGCATTTGCACTTGTAGCTCTGTGAACGACTTCCAAGTCCCAGTGGAGAATCAGTAGTCCAGTGTGATGCTCTATCCTCATTGCCCAGTGTGTCATTTACCATTGGTGGTAAAGTATTTGACCTTGCTCCAGAGCAGGTATGGTGTCATGACATTAACCCTAAATCTTTTCATCTTTCATTTGAGCACATTAGTATCAATTTTGTTTACATGTCCACCGCAAAACGATCTCCAGTTTTTCACCTTTTTATTTACTTACTGTTGAAGCTTCCTTAATCTGGTTTTCTGGAAATTAAGTATTTCTTGATCATTTTTTTCCATTTCTACCATCATATGGGCCCCTAGGATGACCTTAGCAGTTTTTACAAGCATTTATCCAGTCTAACTTTTTGGTCTTCATGAATGTCAAAAAGCGTTTACTTTAAATTTGCCAAAACGAATATGTGAAGTCCACTGTAGGGTTATCATCTTTTTATGCTGTGAAGTTAATGTACGGTTCTGAAGATACAAATGATTCAAGAAAATTGAAGTTTTGATGGCTGGCCAACAAAATTAGTATCGGTAATAGTTGTAGGCCACAACAACTTGTGTGTTGCTAAGGGGTGACTGCTCCTAAGACTTAAGGCTTCATTTGTTACACATGATTGGATTGGAATGGATAAGACGCTATTTTAAAGGTTTGTTGAAAGACACAATGAAAATTGTGACCAACTTAGAGGTCGGAGAAGGATTACCCAAGAAGAAAAGTTATCCATTCCAATACTCTCCAAAATGGGAGGATTAGATGGGATAAGTTTTCTTCCTATCTAATCCCCTTCTAATCCTTTCACAATGAAAAATCATTCTCATCTATTTTCAATATGCCTTGAATTTAGAGAGTAATCATTTCCAATCCAATCCCTTCTACCAAACGAGCCCAAAAAGTATTATAGGATTCATTTACCATTCAAGTTTTCGGTATGAGCATTAAGAACTTCTTCCGTAACTATGAGGCAATATAGCTTGGCTGTCAGACTTAACATTTACTCATCACTGGTTAGGTTTCTGAATAGTCTTAGAGTTGAATTTTTGCCATGCACGATGTTGTTTTTATGGAATTGCATTAGTACACTTATGAAAGACTCATCAACTTTAAGCTGTCAGTGAGTTTTCTGCATGAAACTGTACTGTAGTCTGTAGCATACTATGAATTACATTTAATTGGAGCCGGAGTAGCTGTTCCGTTTTTCCCTTCTATCCGTTTATTTCGTATATTTTGCAAGTCGATATAATATTTCTAATAGCCATTATCGCCATTGTTGAAAAAACCAGTGTTCGTCCTTTTTTGCTGATATTCAATTATTCATTTCGTGTATTATTTATCGCCCAACTAATATGTTTACGTGTGTTGGTACCGTGGATCAGTACATTCTCAAAGTTGGGGAGGGAGTCGCAGCTCAGTGCATCAGTGGATTTATAGCTTTAGATGTCGCTCCTCCTCGCGGACCACTGTGGTATTTCTCTCTTTCCGTCATTGCTCATAACCGTCTTTCAACTTTTACATGCTTTCCAACAATGGTCATGCAGAAATAGTTTACTGCAGTAACTAAAAACAAGTAATAGTTTCTTAACCCTTGGTTACTAATGGTGGTGCATTTGTATATGCGATGCAGGATTCTGGGAGACATTTTCATGGGTCGGTATCACACCGTGTTCGACTACGGAAACTTGTCAGTTGGATTTGCAGAAGCAGCTTAGTTCTGTATTTATTTTCAGCATGCCTACTTACGTAAATAATCTCGGCTGACATCACAGAAAAGATTTGCAACGATGGAACTTGTTTATGTGATGGATCATGGACCACGAACCTTGTTTAATCGTGCCTATGTGAATAAATCAAAGACAAGATGTGCTAATATTGCAGTATGTATAATCTATGGGGGGCTGAATTGAAGTACGTAACTTTTCTTAGGTGTCGCAATGACTGCAAGACACGAGACACTTTTAGGCTTCTACCAATATTTATGCAGGTGGCAATTACAAATCATTTTTATGGAAAGATGATGTCATTGGTTGAATTTTGAGCTCACAAATCAAAGCCAGAAAACGCAATGGCATGTGTGATTGTGTGATTTGTTTGGAATACTGGTAGCATGTAACCTACGGAACGGACTTGAAATATCGTCAATATACTGACTTAGGTGCATTAGAATTTCTCTGAAAGTCACGCCAGTATGTAGTAGAAGCGTCAATGAGGTGATTTCACTTTCATTTAGGATTTGTCTATGCATGTAGCAGCAACAGAAAATGTTCGAGAAAATTTTCCTTGCATTTGGGATGCTGTGCTAATAGTTTTTCAAGTCAATCACGTATTGCCATGTTAGAAAATCAAGATATTAAGTTTCATATAGTAATACGCAAATAACTTGAGATACCGTTAATGTGGTATTTTCGTAATTTTCACACAAATCACACCTATTAGTTCTAGAAGTGTTAATGGTATGATTTCATTTTCGATTTGGATTCGCCCAAGTACGTGGTTGAAGCAGAAAGAGTGACAATGTTGAAAGCCCTTTTAGCCCTCAAAGTCTCTAACCGACAAATTAAAAAGCGACACAAAAGCAAACTTGTTACGTGTGCTGAGCCTTTTATGATTTCCATCTGTCCCATCACCCACACAGACAGATAGAACCAATCACTTTCTATAATTAACGGCACGTCCAAGCAAGCAAATCCATCATCCATCTCTACTCATTCAAATGCCGCCAACAACAAGCCCACCCTATCATGCTAAACCAAAGCAATCCCTCCTAACCAACTACGAGGGTTGGCCCAGTTTGTAAGGTTTATATTTTATGTGTCACCCTATTTAAGTTTAAGTTTTGTTGCCAATCGTTTGCGTTGGAGCACGATCTGTAAATTTTTACGTAAATTCATATCTGCGGCAACTGATAGTTAAATGTCATGCATAATTCATTCCCGCTCAAGATGTGGGTATGCTCTGACGTTTGTAGCGAGAGTAACCAATCTATCCATAACTATTTTTTCACCAAAAAAAAAAAAACAAACCTTCATTTATTTTTTTCAACCCCAAAAACTCACAACATTATAAAACTCAAAAAATTTTATATGAACCCAGATCCTCTCCAGATCTAAAAAAAGCTGAGCTTAAGGATCAAATGATATAGGCTGTTCCAACGACTACAAACGGGAGTCCCTCTAAAAGTTATAATAATTGTAGTCGTTGAATCAATTTTCAACAGTCTAAATTATTTGATTCTTAAAATTTTTTAAATCCGAAAATAATCTGGATTCATTTTAGATGAAGCACAAATGATTAGGTCTAGCTAAACCCAAAATTGAGACTGGCAACATTGACGCGATTCTATGACACCGACTCCCATGACCTGGCCTAGGGACTGTCGACGCCTTGGACAAATAAGATACCGTCATGACTCGTCATTGTGATTTGAAATTCCTAAATTTTAGAACTTAATTTGAGTATATGCCATTACCCCAAAATACTGATTAGCTCCCTGCCATTTGCGTGCTTGGCTGCGCCGTTGTTACTTCAGCTCACCTCAAGCTTTGCGTTTAAAAACTTAGCTAAGATAAGTGGGGCTGGGAACTTTATAAGCAATATTTTTAGGGGAATAATGGTACAAATCAAAGTAGGACCAATGCAGATCATAGGGATTCAAGTATTTGTTTCATCTTATTGCCAAATAAAAAGTGCATAGTTTTCCAAAAAATAAAATAAAAAGTGCATAGCCTCTAATTCAGTACCATTTAATTGTTAGAAAAGCTAGCAAAGATTCCAAACTCACGCTTACAACGACGAGAATGCTTTGCATAAAACGGATTTATTTTTATCGTGACATATTTGCCTAATAATATAATTTATATATACAAACTCTCTTTGATTTAACGTTATTGAACTGAAATATTACATGACAGTGAACCGTTTCACAGAAATTAACTTTTCAAAGCCACTATCATGCAATTTAATTTACAAGACAAAGCAATCTGCACTCTGCAACCCTTTCTTTATCCTCTGCCGCAAGGGAAACGAGACATCAATAAAATAAGCCACCTATGTAGTGTTGTCAAGGACCACAGTCAACAACTCTTCTTTTTTTATATTTCTATCTCAGTTGCATCAAAGGCACGTAAACCTTGTCAATTCCACAAATACAACGCACGACACACATATAAAACGTGCCCCTCGATAACCCTCAACACCTACGTGCACCCCTTCCTATCGTTCATTTTTAGCCTCCACTTTCATGAGTAATGAGTAGTGAATGATGAGTTTTTTTCATGTAAAATGAACTCCAATCATATGTTCTACTATCGTAAGATTGACTGTGAATCTGTGTCACACATTAATTAATTTATTTTCAAACTCGGATTATATTGTTTATATTTCTTGTTATTGTTTGACATCCGATTGTGAATAAGTATCACATATTAGCTCAACTCATTTCTGATTATATTATTTACATTTCATATCTTGTCATAATATTGTTAGGTATCCGGTCGTGAATCTGTAACATACTAATTTAACGCATTCTTAATTATGTTGTTCAAATTCAGTCTAACAGTATAAATATTTTGTCTTATAACATAACACTGGCAAGAAAACATTACTCAGATTATATATAAGCATGCAAATCATGTAGAACTATCTTACAAGCCACGCATAAAATTTTAGAGTTGTTGGTTTAGATACTCACTCTTGGTCCAACTAACTAAACAAGGTTTTGGCAGAGATTAGATATTTAGAAGGTGATTAAGTATTTGTGTGAGTGAGACAACAAATAGAAGATTGTTAATTAGGGTTGTTGTTGGTGCCATTTTACTTTTATAACCCCCAAAACAACAACTAATCTCACCTGCTTACTTACTGTGGATATGGTTTAGTCAATTGGGAATCGGTTTCAACCTCTACCCTTTTTTGGCTTTTGAATTGATTCATCTCTTTAACTCTCTTGCAAGTTGCAAGTTCCAAACCACCAACCCACCTTCTACCTTTTATTGGTCCATCAAGTTTATCTACCATCTTGTGTTTTATTAATTAAGAGGTGGAACAATATATATATCTTGTGACATCATTTTTTTACATCATTTTGTGAAGCTTACTTCGTAACGTATTTTAATGATCCAAACAACTTATCTTTTAGGATGTCATTCATAGATTATACTAGCAAAAACTAGACAAGTTCAAAAATATTAAAACATTCATTTATAGTGAAGAAAATGAACGAACACGGTCCTAAAAAACCCTAAACCTTTAATTCAACATTCATATGGTTTCAAATTAAGTGATTTTTGGTAGACATAATCTTTGAGAGAAGGCTTAAAAGATACAATTCAAATCCTTGAAATACAATACGAAGTGAGCCTCACAAAAATGTATATTAAAAGTTGTGTAAAAAAAATGGTGTTACAGATTTACTATATATATATATTGGTTGGCATAATACTGTAGTGTGTACTTTCGTGCACGGTGGAAGTTTGAGAAGGACGTTTAATATTTTAACTAGCAAAACAAATGTCTAAGAGTAGATGAAACATGAGGTTTGAAGAAACGAAATGCAACACATGAATTAATCATAGTATATGCTGGTTTCTTAGTGTTTAATATAATTTAATGGTTTCAATCCCTTAATTATTTAATTATAATTAATGGTAAGTACCTTTCTAAATTAAAATTACTACCAAGATTATTCTTTTCTTTTAGTGCCTTAAATGATACTTTTTCGTCTACGATTAATTGTAATTTTTTTCTCCTACTTTATTTTGTTCTTTCTAGAAAGGAATTATTAATTTCTTTTTAAAAGAGACAGAATGGTGGTTTCATCAAGGCATTGCACTTTCTGGAGACTAAGAAGACTCGCAGAGGCATTTCAGCCTACCATTGGCCACCATGTGCGATTCACCAACGTTAATAATCAAACACAGGACATTCCATATCAAATACAGGGCTGAAATTCGTTATCAACCACTGAGTCACTCTGTGGTAGTTTCCATAGAGGAATTATGAAAGTGCTTTATTTAGCATAGGAGTTCCTTTTGTGGTGTGTAGGTTACTTTTGTGGATCATCGTCTTTCCCTTGTACGCAAACTTAGACATGATATTAAGGGACACGTCCAAGACGGCATATCATCAATCATGATTGCTTTACTTAACGGACACAAAATCGACTCTAAGATCTGATTATTTGGCTTTTTATCAAGTAGATATTGCAGTATAATCCAACGGTAAAAGAATAACACAAATTTATATAGGTCACATCAACATCTACAATTTAAAAAAGCTAATACAAATGTGCTGCATAACGCCGAATTCAAATTCGGAGATCCTCTGTGTCTAGAGCCAGAGAATTTGGACGGTTTAAGGGAGCGAGAAAGAAAGAGATTTGGACCGTTCAAGGGTTTGATTTTGTGTGTGGTGGGCAATGAGGGTATCAAGATTTAAATTGAGTGATCCGGGTTTCCTAGTCCGTCTACTCTGAACAAAAAGATCTGAAGAGTATGAATTCCAACCAACTTGATTAAACCATACATCATTAACAGAAAGAAAACAGAAAGCTACAAAATTTTCATTAAGAAGAGAGAGACTACAAATTTGCTCAAAAAAAAAAAAACTCAAATTTGTTTGAATTTTCCCTAGTCCATCGGCTTCACATATACTGTTGTTGCTTAACATTTTACGTTTCTTTGAATTTTTTGTGCCCTAGTGATGACAACACAAATTTCCACAAAATATGATCTTAAGTCAATGATAATATGTAGTTACCATTAATGTTTAAAATATGGATATCGACATAGATATTGGTTGCCTTTGACAGAAATTATGGAAATTTACAATAGAGTGGGTATATCAACTCATTAAGATTTGCTCAAAATTAGAGAAAATTTTGTCAAAAGAAATTCAAAAGTTCGAAAGCTGCAATAGGTTATGACAAATTTTCTGTAATGAATCGATAAATATCATCAATATTTATTAATTTTCCTATATCTCATCAATATAGGGTGAAGTTAATTTTACCCCTCCTTTCCATATTAATCTTTGATTTTTCAAATATTTCAACAATTTCGTGAATATTTTCAATACCGTCTACAATAGAGAAAAATTGGGCTAATATTGAAAAATTATGAGTATTGCCATTGCAAAATCTGCACTGGTCAAAGAATCCAGGGTCCCAAAAATAATTAAAAAAATGATGGTGCATGGTTTAGTGTAAGACTTGGTCAAAACTCTAAATCCCCTTCTTTAAACTTTGGATAAGTATACCCCAATTGGCATATTATTCCATATTTGTAGTTTTTTCTCAACCAAAAAGAAGACTTGATTTTTGACAAGACTTGCATGTTCAGTGGTAAATCACACGCTTAAATTCAACCATTTACCAAAACTAAAATTGAAAGTGATACTAAAATTCAACCCTATTTTGGTGGTTCAACACACCTTACCGACAAACCCTCCCAATTTTAATTTCACATATCCTTCCAAATTACAGAATCCAATCCCATTAGGATTATCCAATCCAATCTAACTCTTTCCAACCTCTCCCATCTCTTTCACCAAACCAAAACCAAATGTGTACCCCAATTTTCAGGTTTGCACACTCTTAAACGAATCCGTGTTTTTGCCGGATCCTCTTTGTGAGGATCCTGTAAATCGTGTCCGATCATCGTACATCGTGCGATCAGAAATAATTTTAAATATTTTTATTTAAAATTAAACACAAATAGTACCTGATAAAAACTAATCGTACGATAAGCGGATACGATTCACGGATCTCTAAGATCCTCACCAAAAGAATCCGGAGAGGATCCTGTTGGCTCTTAAACCAATTCTTGACATGTGTTGACATCCAGTTTCGCCAAATCGCACCGGTGTAGGAGGCCGATGCCGTCAACCCCACCCAAATTTCGACACATGGCCGGCTTAAGTTAAGGGAATTGTCAACCCTATTGGCAGTAGAGTGAATGAGAGAGAGACCCAACCAACCAATTAAACTAACGTTTTAAAAAATGCCACCTTGTATTTGCAAGTGAGTTGGTCCATATATAAAGGCGAAGCCAATAGGCATCTTAACCAACACAAAAGTTTTGTATTTTGTACGTTTTATTCTTTGATCATCGCCAAATGGACTGGACAAGAGGCTCCACCATTGGCCAAGGCTCATCAGCCGCCGTCTCCTTAGCCACCTCTCGCAGCTCCGGTGACAAGTTTGCCGTCAAGTCCGCCCAGGTGTCTCAATCCGAGTTCTTGCAGAGGGAGCAGAAAATTCACTCTGTTTTGAGCAGTCGACATGTTGTAAGCTACATGGGGCATGACATTACTAGTGAGAACAACAAGCTCATGTACAATCTTCTCATGGAGTACGTGCCCGGCGGCACCATCATCGATGCAATTCGCAGCCGCGGAGGCCTAGTTGACGAATCGATGATCAGAAACTACACGAGGGGCATTGTGAAGGGGCTAGACTACTTGCATTCACTTGGGTTGGTACATTGTGACATAAAAGGCAGGAACATCTTGGCTGGTGAAGACGGTCCGAAAATTGCAGATTTTGGATGTGCTAGGTGGGCTGATCCGGCAGTAGCTTCTGCCACCACAATTGGCGGGACGCCAATGTTTATGGCGCCGGAGGTGGCACGCGGAGAAGAGCAGGGGTTCGCGTGCGACATATGGGCTCTCGGGTGTACAATTATCGAAATGGCTACCGGAGGATCAGCGCCGTGGCCTAAAGCAGCTGACCCAGTAACTGTTCTGTATCAAATTGCATACTCTAATGACTTGCCTGAGATTCCAAGCTTCCTCTCAGAACAAGCAAAGCACTTTTTGGAAAAGTGCTTACAGAGGGACCCAACGGAGCGTTGGACGGCTAGTCAGCTTCTAAAACATTCATTTCTTGGGCAAGAAGAAGAAGAAGAAGAAGAAGTTTTAATTAGTTCTTCTAAAATTACAAAACAAGTTCATGAGTCCACTTCATGTTCTCCAACAAGCATTCTCGATCAAGATATATGGAATTCTTTTGGGGAATCAGAGACTTCGGGCAGTCTTGATCAAAACCCGAGTTTCGAAAACTCCTCCGACGATCAGAGGATCAGACGGTTGTCACTGTTTTCAGGGGACCCCAGGTGGAGTTTTGATGATGAGAGTTGGATCACAGTTAGAGAGAACGATTGTGATGAAAGCAACAGCATTGAGGACCATGCTGAAGGTGTAGGTAGTGAGAAGGATTTGGATTTAGATTTCTTAGATGGCAATAATATTAGTTGTAGAATTAATGTGGATATTTTAGGGGCCTGCCAAAAAAGTAGGAGAAATAGTAGTAGTGTAGGTTTAAGCAATCCCATTCTTGAGAGGGACAGAGATAATTTGTTACTTCCTTCGATTTCAAGTTTTTGGTAATCATAAAAATCCATCCTTTTTTTCTCTCTTCTTTTGTTTTACTGCTATGACTTCTGGTCTTTATGCTACTAAGCCGTCTCTCTCAATTGCACATTGGTACGTGGTATTATCAGTTTTCTCATGTTTTAATAATATTCTAAGGTTACGGTTGAAATTGCTTCTAGAAAGGCTAAAACAATTTAAATTTTTAACAGATAAAAGCGTTTTTTGAATGTGTGACATAAAAAGTTAAAAGTGTTTCTGAGTCATAGAAGCGCTCTATGGGGAAAAACTTGTCAATGCTTATTTGGGAAGTACTTAAGTTTTTAATAAAAGACTAAACGTGTTTCTGCTGAAGAATTTTTAATAGACACGGTTATGAGCAGAAGTGATTCCTACCAAAGCAATCACAAACGAACCCTAAGTCTATGACATATATTTTATCCATATAGTTTGACATGAAGATTACTAACAGGGTAACATCCCCATAACAATGTGACAATCCGACTGAAAAACTTCTCGTGCTGGCGGACCAGTTTGGTTTAATTCCCATGGCTTAGAGGAGAAGCCATAATAATTCTTGGTATAAAACGTATCTGCGCATCAGTTTCTTCATCTGGTAGGTAAAAGAAGGGTGCCAACTTTGGTGTAGTTTTCAATATCATCCTGCCAATATTTACTGTTTTAGGCAACTCTGAGAAAAGATGGACCAGTTTGAGTTGGCATTTGGTAAAAGCCAGAACCCTGCATTTACAACTGGATCACCAGATTTCTGTTCCCTCTGTTGAAAATTGAAAGTAAATTCTATTGGCAAATTGGCTTATTTAATCTCCTTCAAGGAATATAGGACACCACTTGGGTGGATATGGTTCTTCCAAGTGGAAATGGCCTAAAGTTCTGTTTGTGGCTGGAGAAAGGGTCTAAAAGCACCAGAACTTTCCAATTCAATACTAATCCACCACCTATTAACATTGTTAATGTTTTAATATTCTGGAATATTATTAGAATCTGCATATGAATTAGTCATTGTGAAAGCCCCCATTCACTTGCATTTGAGTTTTATAATTGCCACCTCCGAGTATTTTATCATATACTAGCTTCAACATCTGCGCTTCTGCGCGTGAGAGGTTTTTTTTTTTAAATTTTTTTGTTTAATTATGTGCGCTACGCACCCTTCAAGTCTTTTATGTATGTTGAAACATCACTATATATAGAGTATTTTGACAGAAGATTGTCGGTAACCGATCTATGTTATCGACCTATCATGTTCATTGTTAGAAAAAATTGACTAAAACTCCTTCAAAGTGCATACTGCATGCATAGTACATGAAATGCAAGGAGGCCTGCAAGTTGTAGAAATTCATAGACAAAAGATAGTAACTGGTACAACCTAAATTACAAATCAATAAAAAACGTCAAACATCAAGTAGCAATGTTTCTCCCAAACGCTTTGCAGAGAGAAGCGAGCCAATATCTTATATCTGTTTTCTCTCCGGGCCAGTCCTTACGGTTTCTTACGTATCTTTCCGGGGCTTAAAGTGCGAAGAAATACGTGTTTTCGTAGGAGAGTTCATCTAGTTCAGGATTTGGCCGTAACATCCGAGAATGTATAAATGTTGAATTTAGGATCAAAATTCAAAATACTTGTTCAGATTTAATCAGTCTTTTATTGAGGGCTTCGTTGGTATATTTCTCAAGCCTCAAGAGTTGACCTACAAATTATAAATTAGAAATTACAAACCAAAGCATTTGATAGCATGAAGAACACGAACTGCAAAGAAGAACATGAACTGCAATTATATTGCATACATAGATAGTATAACCAATGAACATGATATTCTAGTGGTGCTTTACTGTAACATTGCATCGTATTACTGCGTATGAATTTGGAAGGTCCACCACAACTGTTTCAAATGTAGTATATCCCCTAACAAATCGAAATTTTCCGGAACCTGAAACCACCGATAGTTCTCTGATCTCCTCAAATTGCTTACTAGTGCCTTGTATCTCCAGAGTGCTGCCATTGTGCTTCTTGTCTGTGAACACAATCGACAATAATACAAGAGCATTCCGTCCGTCCAGTCCTGATGTCATAGAAGACCCCTGAACCCTGCCAACGGAGGCTGAGTTGCGGTCTACGCCTTCCGTTATGGGGTCATCAACGGTGTAAATTGTGGCAAATTGAGTGAAGGTCTAACGCTTGCCGGGAATACCTACAAATGGAAAGTCTCTGGCGTTCGGACCGGTAGAGATGTCTTGAAAGTAGAAGGAGAGTTGGGTTTCTTTGGACTTGCGACTTGCTCGGACTGGAAATGTAGCCATGGCTAGAACCATCACTAGTATTATGGATAGAGCACTGAGCTTTGGCATGAAGTTTAATGCCATTGGCTTGATGAATTGGAACTAGTTGAGAAACGAAGGAGCAATTTAGCTTTAGAAATTGCTTTCCGGTCGAATTTCAGTTGTTATATATGCATATACGGTTTCAATTTATAATTTGAACAAAAGAGCATTTATTTAACTCCAAAGTTAGAAGAGATTTTTCAGTCTGTCAGGAACACGGCTCGGTACACCAAGTATAATAATACATTGGTTGGAAACTTGAAAAAAAAAATTCCAACCAATTTTATTATGACGTGTACCGGACCGTGTTTCTGGCACACCGAAAAATTTCTCCTAAATTAGTTGCATGTTACTTTCCTATGTACTTGAGATTTGCTTGAGCAATATAATGCATGTGCAAGCAAAACACCCTAATATAAATAGATTTCCCCCTTAATTTCCAGTTTTCCATAAGCACTTCCATTTCCACTTGAGAATCGTTTAAGCAGTAATTAGTGCAACGTGCATGCAACGACCCTAGCACAACATATGAACTCTATCTACTTTTTCAACAAGCAGTCTTTATCGAATAGAAACGAGAATTAACAAAATTCTTGCATCATTTGATTACATTTATATATAACTAAGGGTAGGATTTTTATAACTGCAGCCATATTGTTTTATGCTTCGATCCCAAATCTACACTACGCCTCATAGAGTTAGATATTGACAAAGATGACCAACAATTACCAAAGTAACCACTCCATTACGTGTTCTTCTTCCCATCCGAGTGGGATGCGCTCTGTTCAATTGATGTTAACTGACTGCGGAGATTTTGGTTGTCTGCCAGCAAGCGGTCGTATTCCATAAGGAGTCCTTCAGATTGCTTTCTTAGGGCCTCCACCTCACTTCCTGCCGCCTTTGCCTTCTTTGCTTTCGTCTCATATTCAGACTCCAGAGTTTCGATCTTTGTCCTCAATGTCTCATTCTCTTGTACTAAGGTCTTAAGTTGCTCTGAACTTCCGTTTTTATCGTCTTGAGAACTTTGGTTTTGTCTTTTCGCAGCCTCCATCGCCTTCCTCAGGAATCGAAGTTCTCTTATGTAATGGTGTAACCTATCCATCATCAGTGAAAGAAACAGAAAAAATCCTGCATTCGATACAATTGAAAGTCAGTTTTGAAGGATATGAATGGTGATCGAGCAGATCAAAGAAATACAATTAGCAAACAATATAATGTCTAATCTGTCATCATCCTACAAACAGAAATCACTAAAATTATCAATAACATAAGCAAAAGAACATTTTAATTGCCTCGCATCAGATGACGAAAGTTCTACCTAACAAAAAGGAGGGGGAGTAAGATAGCATATCTATAATGTTAGAAAATATCGGGAAACAAACAACAGAGAAGATCTTATGTTCGAGACCTAACTCAACTTCATAACAGGTTTAGCTAATACGTTTCACGCTCAAGCTGATGAAAATCCAACACTTAATGGCAAAGCACAAGAACATTCAGCTGCTTCAAAAGGTAGCTATGAACTCGCCCTATGTAGAATCAAACCATTTCTTTCTAATTCCATCGCATATGCGCTCAACGATTAAGAGCCACAACTCATAACAAGTACAACTAATTCAGTAACTTGAAAAGAAAAAACATGATAAAGTCTAGATAAACAATACATAAGCCTGATAACTAATCTTAAAAGATCGAGAAGAATACCCATAAGAGAATTTTCGAGCATTTTCATGGACATGAGAACCTCGTCCGTAGGGTTGAGTACACCAGATTCATTCGTTCGGTTCTTGATGTCCACCAGATTGTAGACGTTGGCCAGAAGAACAATAAATACAGTCCCAGCGACCGTCTTCACCATCACTGGGCCCTTCCCTCGCTTCATCTTATCCAAGGCCAGTATCACTAGCTTCCTCAGAGGGGACTTAAACAACAAGATCAAAATCAGCAGCATTTCGCTGAAAATCACCGTGTACAGCAGCTGCAACATCTTTACTCCAAGCTCAAGAACTGAAGCAACGAACAAATTGAGGTGCTCCTAAAAAATTATATCTGTTTCGCTGAATGTAATTATACGAATAAGGAATAAGAACGATAACAGTAGATAACTCTTAAGCTATGTATTTGTTCAATAAAAATAACAATAAAAACGAATTGAATCAACTCATTCGGTGTATTTCCCAAATATCGTAAGACACTTATATATATTTATATACACATATTACGCACTAATCCGCAATCAGCGAGTTTTCCAAAGCCGAACTGAATAGAATTGTGACTTTTCAAAAATGCTTGCTGAAAATCAAAGAAAGAAGGTTCATTTTCCCTCGTAGTTCGATTTTCGATATAAATTACTGAAGCGTCTCAATAAAAACTGATTGCAAACTGAATGATGATGGAATTCGGAATGATTCACCAATTTGCATAAACTTATGCTTAAAAAATATCATGAATTTATCGAATATTACGCTTTCAGTCTTCAGATCCCAACGCAAACACAGAAATTGAGAGCTAAATTTACAGAAAATTCAGCAGATACTGTAACAAAAATAAGAAATTAACAATGTTTTTAATCAATAACGTTGCTTTCCTTAACCAATTAAATAAATTAGCTAAATAAATCCACAAATACAATCAAAACATCATAGATCGAGGATAAACAAGTACAGAAATAAGCAGATTCAGAGATCAACAAGAATATAAGCAAAAATCAGAGATCGTGATGAAGGAGATCAACGGAAGAAATAAAAAACAGCGAAGACTTACCAAGATGTGAAGAGATGGTGCAGCGGAGAGTGGATGTGAGAGTGTGGGAGGGAGAGTAAATGGGAGCCTAGGTTTTCTTTCTGAAGGTAGCTGGAGAGCAGAGAGAGAGAATGAATGAAATTAAAGAAGAAAGCGAACCGCTTCAATCATAAATAAAAGTTTGAGGGTTTTTTTTTTTTTTTTTTTTTGGGAAACTAACAAAAGTTTGACTTTAGTAGGTCGACAGGGAAAAGGATCCGACGAGGATGCTAGGGATTTATGATCTCACATGTTCATTGTATATTATGATATCAGTTTTTATTATATATTATTCATATTTAATATTTAATATTAAAATTTTGAAATATTTCATATTTAATATTAAATTTCTTTTACAATTGAAGAAGAATGTGACGAAAGAAAATTTTCAATTGAACAAAAGAAATGTTCAAGTGTCATAATGAAAAAGTTCATTTTTTTAATCAAATTGACAATCGTTTAGTCATTCATATTATGAATTATGATTACCAATTCAGATATTATGTTTCATTTGTATAAATAAAAGTGAGGAATTCTTTTTTTGATACAACGATATTCAGCTAAAATGATAGGCAATTTGGTCTAAGTTTTATAACGATAGAATTAAAACAATTAAGCATCGAATTCGCTAAGTGAATAAAACTCGAATTCGGCTCATGGTGAGTTCAACATCAATTATGAAAGTCAATTGTGTGGTTTAATCTTGCTTATCACACTTGTGCGGTATAGAGATCGAGATAAGACATAATGGGCAACGTCCACGCAACTTCATGCCGTTCTACAGGAACGTTGACGTTCTTATCTCCCCCTAACGGCGGGAAGACTGTCTCATTAAAGTGACAACCCGCAAATGAGTAGTAAAGAGATCGCGTGCAAGGACTCTAAAAGAGCTAGTGTGAAGGAGAATCATAATCAACAAAGATTCACATCCTTCTTTGAGGACCCATATTGATACGTTGCGGCGGCGTAACTTGGCACATGAAATGCACACCCAAATGTGTAAATACAAAAAAAATCAGGTTCGTACCTAGTAACCAACTATAACGTCATATAGGTTGAGTGGCAATGAGCCTTAAGGTGGACCAACATAACTGCGTACAAGATTGCATAGCCCTTGGCAGAAATCGAAAACTTGGTACATTTACCAAAATTCGGGCGATCATTGAAATTGCGATTTATGATCGCTAGGCGAGGCTATTTAGGGTGAATCATGGGAATTCGATGTTCAATTATAAACCCAAAAGACATGTAATACGTTATCGAAAACCGTCGATATAAACTCTCCGACGTTATCCAATCTCCCGAACATTAAGGGATAAATATGGTGGTGAACCCTTAATCGGCCTGAAGGTTTAACAGCAATGTGTATGGACAAACATGTGACCAGTTTGTCGATTCATCAACCAAAACTATAAGTATTTATATGGTCCGCATTTTGGTTGGATTAGTCCACATATAGTCCCTTGAATCCACTGTGAAAAATGAGTCATTTCGTATCTTTGCTAGGAATGATATATAAATTAATTTCCCTAATGACCAGGCTTGGCAAAGTGTGCTTGTTGGCACAAGATCCTTACTTCAGGTAAGGAGATGCGTCGTAGCATCATTGGTCGACCTAAGTGTCCCAAATGGTCGTGCCAAAACAAGTAAACTGCTCAATCACCAGGCTCCAGGCCAGTCATATGGCGTGTTCCCAGTTGGGAGGCAGCTCATTGGCCCCAAATCAAAGCTTCAAGCTCATTTTTAGAAGTGGTGCAAAGATATTTCACTCTATTTTCTTCAATGGTTTCATTGATGATCATTGTTCTCTCGAATATCCTTAAAAACTCAACGACAGGGAGAATTTAAGGTCCCTTAAATGGTGATGCAGTACCATTCATACAACGAGGAGTGTGTCAATGCTCTTAATCAGGTTAGATATACCTGATGTTGTTGTTAGAGATGTGATTTAGGTGTAAAGTTAATGTGCGTAGTATCGCATTCATCCAGACAACTAACTTCCCCACATTCCTACCTAATCACATGTTTAATTGAATCGGTCACATGTATACAAGAAACATGATTCAATTAACTCATATTTGAGGACAATATCAATAAGATTATCCATAAGCAAAACATGCACCAAACTTAAATCCAAGAACATAGAAAAATGTTCACAAAGTAAACCAAAGTTACTAGGGTGGATTCAACCAACAAGGTCATTCATGTCAAAATTATGCTCTTCCAACGGTGTTCGATGAAGCAAAATTAGTCTCATATATTAACTACTAGAATGGTACTTCTTAACAATATTGATAGGGGCACGAACAGGTGTATAACCAATGATCTATTCCATCGAGACGGAAATAGATTCTGCATGGTTAAGGTTTGGGAATACTATCCCTTATTCTTGAAGTTTTAGGTCTTAGGTGCCAATGATCATGCTTCAGGCATGATGCCACATCTTGGCAGACCCTAATTCTACCATATACTTGTGATAGTAATTAGATCTGAGAATTTGGTAAACTTCTGCTTTCTACACTACTACTTCAGGGGCGAGTTAGAAACATGGAAGGACGAGAAAAGTTTTCTCCAGTCAAAATTCGATCAGATTTATAAACTTCAGAATTGTACTCATTCATGGACGTAATCATGGTGTGCTTCAGGTAATGTCTTTCATAATTAGACAGTCCGTATAAGTGAGCCAAAGAGCCATGGAATCCTCGTTCATGAGGTACCTTCGTTGGTAATGCTTCGGGCATAAGTCTTCAAATGAAGATCATGACGGAGGCTTATTCAGCTCTTCCTTGCCATTGTTGGCTTTAATGGTTTCTCAGCTACTTGATAGTCAAGTAGAGATTCACGTCTTGTACCCCACATAAAGTGGTTTTTATTTAAAACATCCAAATCAGGGAAAATCAAACTTGTGACGGTTCAACAATCCTTTGAATTGGAGGGAACAAGATTGTGATTGGTACTTATGGGAATGAATCATCAAAGTTAGAACATTCGAATTCTAAGACATGGTTTTCATGAAAAACGTCGGGTTTTCATAAGTGTATTGTTTTATGAAAACTTCGGGTTTCAAAGGCACTAAATTTGAAACTAGAGGTTCAATTTAGTTTATGAACAAAGAGAGGTTCCTACAAGAACATAGAATGTAATATACAACTAAATGTAATGGATTTGAGGTTCTTCGAGAACTCAAGTGTGAGAGTTTCGTTGCTACGAAAGTATGTCAATGGTTCAAAGTATAAAAATAAATTATTGAATTGTTAAGGTCAATAATTTTTTTATTCATGATCAGATTAATGGATTGCATGTCACTTTTAATTACTTCAATAAATCGGGCCATACATGGTCGATTGTAGAAGCAAAATAATATTATCGGGTCAAAAATATAGCCCCAAAAATATTTGGGCTAGGTGTCGTGAGTAGGGAAGGCCTTAAAGGCCTTGGGAGTAGACTGCAGGCCATGGGTCTGGGTAGGAGATAGAAAACAGCAACCCAAGCTGCTAGTTTGGTCAAGGCCCAGAAAAAGCTGGCATGTGGGTTGAGGCACTGGAGCCCAGCCTTACAAGCTGGCTGAGGAAGACGTGGGCCGTGGCAGGGATTAAGCCTAGCAGCACAGTTGCTGGCGTGGGCCGAGACTGGAGGACCAACCCAACATGCGCTGGCGTGGGTCGGGGTTGCAGGCCCGTGGTTAGAAAACAGACCGGGCACACAACCTAGTTATCCATAGAGGCAGCGAAGCCCAAAGGCTTCAACACAGGTCTAATACGTTGCCGCACGATCCCCTAATTCTTATCTTTCTTTTTTTCTTTTCAAATTTTACTAAGGTTTGAGAAACCCTAATTGCTTATAATTTATTTTATATACATTGACTCACAAATTCCACATAACAATATAATTGCGTAATGCATGAAACAAATATATATATTGACAAATATATGAACATATACAATATATATATATATATATATATATATATATATATATATCGGAAGATAAATATAAACATAAGGGGTTCATGCATCATAGGGAATGTTTTCATGCTTCAAGGTTGTTTCAAATATCTTACTTTATTTTAAGCATACCTGATTGGCAGAAAACAACAAAAGTCTTTGAATTTGTAGAAGATTCTTCTCGGAAAGCCGAAATTGCATCTCCAATGCGTTGTATCACGTTCAACATAGAAAAATTAAATTGAATCAATAGCATGTAGATCAATTCAAAATAATAAATTAATCACAAAAAGAATGATTAAAACGTAATACTCCCCATGATTAAAACGTAATACTCCCCTGATTAACGATCAAACTCTCTTTAGCGCAACATCAAGAGCGTGTTGATAACGTGTTATAGACATAATTTACTGAACAATTATGAAAGCCATAGAAAGAGAGAAAGGTGCGACAATAGTAGAGAGAAGATAGAGATGTGTAATTGTAGGTGTTCTATTCCACCCCATTATGCCTTTATTTATAGTAGTAGGGAATGTTAATTCCTTACCCTTTTAAGATTACAACTTTTAATAGGTAATCAACTCCTAATAGGAATATAGGAGATATTCTTAGATATACTATGATTTACACAATCACATTCCTAATCTAATAGGACTACAACAAAACTGAACTAAATTCAATAACTAGGTCAATTTTTTGACTTGGATCCCTTATTTTAATCCAAGTTAAGGAAAATAGACAAAAATAAATAAAATTAAAAAAGGAAAAATAGAAGGATGGATACGCATGTAAGGTGGTCGGCGTGAAAGCAGCCACAAAAAGCCTAGAAACTTGTACAATTTTTCTCATTCAGTAATTTTAAAAGCACATTCAAATGAGCACGTATAAATTAAAAATTTGAATTTATGTTAGAAATATATAAACTGAACTAAATTCAATAACTAGGTTAAATTTTTGACCTGGATCCCTTATTTTAATCCAAGCTAAGGAAAATAGGCAAAAAAAAAATTAAAAAAAGAAAAAAATAGAAGGATGGATACGCACATAAGATGGTCGGCGTGAAAGCAACCGCAAAAAGCCTAGAAGCTCATACAATTTTCCTCCTTTAGTCGTTTTCAAATCACGTTCAAACGAGCACGTGTAAATTTAAAAATTGAATTTATGTTAGAAATATATAAACTGAACTAAATTCAATAACTAGGTCAAATTTTTGACCTGGATCCCTTATTTTAATCCAAGCTAAGGAAAATATGCAAAACAAAAAAATTAAAAAAAGAAAAAAAATAGAAGGATGGATACACACGTAAGATGGTCGGCGTGAAAACAACCGCAAAAAGCCTAGAAGCTCATACAATTCTCCTCCTTCAATCATTTTAAAAGCACATTCAAACAAGCACGTATAAATTTAAAATTTGAATTTATGTTAAAAATATATAAATTGAACTAAATTCAATATCTGGGCAAATTTTTGACCTAGATCCCTTATTTTAATCCAAGCTAAGGAAAATAGGCAAAAAAAATAAAATTGAAAAAAGGAAAAGTAGAAGGATGGATACGCACGTAAGATGGTCGGCATGAAAGGCGTGAAAGCAGCCGCAAAAAGTCTAGAAGCTCATACAATTATCCTCCTTTAATCATTTTACAAGCACATTCAAACGAGCACGTATAAATTTAAAAATTGAATTTATGTTAGAAATGTATGAGGGTGCTTCTCACCTTCTTGTGTGAGTGATCCCGATCGTGCTTCCCTTGGCTGCCACCGATCCTAGCTGCAGTTGGGATCTGTGGGTAGCTTTTTGTTTTTGTTTTTTCTTTCTTCTCCCCTTCCATCTGCTGCTGGTTCTTCCAATTTTCCCCTTTGACTTTCCCAATTCTTCAACCCCTGTGGGTATCCTTTTTCATGGCCCTTCCTTGCTTGGAGTTTCAGCTATGTTTTCTGTAGAGTTTCGATGTTGTATCCAGCTCGGGTGTCTCCCACACCACCACATTCTCCTTATTGTCTTCCGTTTCTGACGGTGTTGCTCGGGAATTTCCAGGAGCTTCTTTCCGACGGTTGGCTTCTCTCTCTCGCCGGCTGTCTCCTGTTGATGGTTGTGTGTCGGTAGCGCCTGTGGAGGGGATGCTCTGCGGTGGGTGGAGGATTGAGTGGCTGGCTGATTCTCGAATCAGTAGTGGCGACCACAGTGGATGGTTCTTGGTTGTTCGTTTTTGTTTTGCTTCATTGTTGTTGGGCTCTTTTTCTGTATTTTTTTTGTTTTTAGGCCCGTTCTTTGTTTGTTTATAGGAATAAATTGGGCATTTGTTTCATTTGTAAGTGTGTGTTTTTTTTAATAAATGTTTCTTGTTGGCGATCCTTTTTGGATCTCACTTCCAAAAAATAAAAAACACTACTAAATTCAATAACTAGGTTAAATTTTTGACCTGGATCACTTATTTTAATCCAAGCTAAGGAAAATAGGCACACAAAAAAAATTAAAAAAAAAAAAGGAAAAATAGAAGGGTGGATACGCACGTAAGATGGTCTGCGTGAAAGCAGCCGCTAAAAGCCTAGAAGCTCATACAATTCTCCTCCGCTTGGAGTTTCCACCTTTCCTCCCTCTCACTTCTTCCTTTTCGTTTCTGTATTTCCAGCATTTGGATCGCTACTCCGCTCTCAGCTTCCAGGTAAACTCTTCCCCTCCTCAATTTTTGCATCTATCGAAAACCAAAACATTCGTAATTCTGACTTTGTATTTTTCTGAATTTCATTTTCTTCGAATAATTTGATCAATATTGTCAAAATTCTTCCCATGATTTTGAATTTTAGGTATAGGCGATGATTTTCATCTCACTTTGTTTAATCCTTAAATTTTCAATTTATTTTTTTATATAATCTGTTGTATCTAATTTGGACTGCATCGATAAGACCAAATTTCATATCTTACTGCTGTTCTTTTGATGGTCAGAAGAGCTCAGAGCTTAATCCAGGCTTCTTATTTTATTTTCTCGAATGCAGTTTCGATTTTTGGTTACTACTGGTGCTGATTTGGTTGGAAATTTCGAATCTTTCAGGTCTGGTTCTGAAGAATTGAAGAGCAATGATTTGGGGGACTATTCGCCGTAAAGTAGCTTCGGTATTCGATCAAACTTTCGTTGTTTTTGCCATCAATTGATATATTTTGTGCCCCAATGTGCATGTTTTAGTTTTGGGATTCTTTGTTCTATGTTTCAAGTGATAATTAAACAATGTGTTATAGTTTGGTGGTTGCTTATGTATGTTTCAATGGACAGTCTGAGGTGCTGGGACAAGCGTGGAAGGTTAGGCATGGAGTGTCCGTCCCAAGCTGTTACCGAGCTGTACCAAAAGAGGTGCTAAAATTGAGCTTTTGTTTCACGTTCGCTTTTTTATTTGCTTACTGAAAGGGTCCTTGATGAGGTATTTGGTTGTGCGGCAATGGCAACTATCTTATCGTACTTTAGTATTTGGTTGTAGTTTTTTGGAATATCATCTAATAGCTTTTGCTCACAGCAGGCTTTGTTTATTGGGAAAGGATATGAATGCGTTCAGAGAGCAAGCTACCACATTGTTTTAGGTAAATTTAAGACTTTATAACCCAAACCCTCTTTTTATGTCTACTTTTTCCAGTGTGTTTCTTTTCCTTTTGTCTCTTGTGGTGTTACTGACCTTTTCAAATTCTAACTATGCAGGCAATCATGCTCCATCGCTAATCAGGTTGAGCTCTGATCTTTTATTTCAGTGATAAATTTAGTCCTCTGCACTTCTACTTCACAATGTGTCTACAGGAATATGCGATCATAGATATGGTTTTCATAAGCTCTTGTGAGCCTGCCTGAAATTAATTATTTATAAGTACCACCTGGTCAATAGATTTTTCAAAATTTGATTCTCTTTCAAACTAATTCTCTTATTAATTTAAAACGCTCTCATCACAATTATGTCACCAAGATTCTCCTTCCCTATATAGTTCAGCTTGTGGTTTGTTCAACCTTTTTCTTTCCACCCATGCTGCCTGGTTATTTGCTCATGACTCATGGAATCATAGATGAAAGTACTCTGAATAATGGTTGAACTTATACTTTTATTATTATTTTGGTTTTCAATTCCCATCTTTTTGGTGGGTGGGTTGGGGAAAGTGGAAGACAAGGGCATTGACCACCTTTAAGGAATTAGAACTTACTGAATATGTTAAATTTTAATTTCAAGTGCGATAGGTGAACATTTAATACACTTAAGATGAATCTCACTTGGAAGATCTGTAAATAGATTGATCATATGTTTTTCAATATACTTCCTCATCAGTTCTATAACAAGAGAGAAAGTGGTTCTGTCGTTTTTGTGTTGAATTTTTAGGTGCATTGTTAATTATTAACTCATCATATACTTCAAAAGGCTTGCCTCTTTCCACTAGCAATGAGATCGTTTGGTGTTATAGTTGACATCCTTAATCTTGGATTAGAATCAGAATGTTTTGCCCAAGCCTAAACCAAATGACTGAAGAGCAAAAAACTTCATTTGATATTAGAAATGTATTTCTTTTTCTCTTATGGTGTTTTATTTGTTCTTGGTTGCAGGGAAGCCGCTTCCCTATGTCAAACAGATTCTTTTATCCGATTGAGCAATAGATCATTTTCTTCAGACAGTGGTATTTAATGAATATATTAGTCTTGACATATTTACATGCTTTGTATATATTATATATGCAAGTAATTAAACTTTTAATGGTTGACTTATGCAGGAGACGTGGTAGAAGCTGTTGTTCCTTTCATGGGTGAATCTATTACTGATGGCACTTTGGCAACATTCTTAAAGAGTACGTTACTGAACATGCCTTGTGATACTTTAATCCATAAGTTATTTATTTCTTATTTGTCTGTTTGTTTAATTCACGTAATATGAGTTCTTTTGAGACTCACGCTGCTGATGATAGCTCATGTACCTTAGCGTGTGTGTGTGTGTGTAGTGTAGTGTATAATTCTTTGAGAGTCATGCTTTTGCTACATGTGCAGAACCCGGTGACAGAGTTGCAGTTGACGAGCCTATTGCCCAAATTGAAACGGATAAGGTAATTTTTTAAACAAACTTTTCCTGTTTGTTAATTTTGCCATTCTTAAGTGCTGAGATGCATTTTCACTAAATCTTTGTATTGACATATATATAAATTTTTGTTTACAACTAGGTGACAATTGATGTAGTTAGTCCTGAAGCTGGTGTCATTAAAGAGGTAATATTCAAGCAACATCACAATATAAATTCCTTCTACGATCATCACTAATCACGACCTAGAATTATACGTTCTGGTTTTAGTATACTGATCTTTTTATTTTTACCTTGAACATGTGCTTGTTAGTAGTTTGTGGCCAAGGAAGGCGAGACTGTGGAACCAGGTGTAAAGATTGCAATCATTTCCAAATCTGGTGAAGGTATAGAACAACTTGCGCCATCAGAGCAGGCTGATGCTAAGCCAGAACCTACTAAAACGAAGGAAAGTGCAGAAAAGCAAGTCCCCAAAGCAGAACCTGCCCCTGTCAAGGATGCACAACCCAAAACTAAGGCACCTTCTCCACCACCACCGCCACCACCTAAACAGGCAGCTTCAGAACTCCGGCTTCCTCCCAAGGATAGGGAAAGACGAGTAAGTTCAGGATTCTTTGTTTATCTAAGAAAAAAGATTTCTTATTAGATGAGAAAGGAATTTAATAGGTAGAAATTGTTTTCTCATGTATAGGTTCCTATGACAAGACTAAGGAAGCGGGTGGCAATACGCTTGAAAGATTCTCAGAATACATTTGCTCTCTTAACCACATTTAATGAGATTGATATGTAAGCTCATACCTCGTTTCAAAATATGGTTTCACCGTGTCTCTTTGCAAAATATCCTTTATCTTTCCTTTCAAATCTTCTTTGCGACAGACTTTCGGGTTTAACCATAAATGTTGAGTATTGTAGTTTTTTAGTTGGAGTTTTACGTATGAATGACAACACTTGTCTAGGTGTTCAAATGAGTGCGGAGGATGAGAGTCATCTACCACAGTGGCTCTCTCTTGTTCTGTCCTTACTTTGAAAGTGGACAAATTTGCCACCCAAACTCTTCAATTTTTTTTATGACAATGTTATTTAGTGGCTCTCTTTGTTTCCGTCTAAAGATTGGTATTATATAATGCAGGACTAACTTGATGAAGCTCCGTTCAGACTATAAGGACGCCTTTGTTGAAAAGCATGGTGTGAAATTGGGATTTATGTCCGGCTTTGTGAAAGTATGTGTTTTTGCATAAATACCGTCATTTATTGCCAAATGAAAATTGGAAGAGCAAAGTACTATTAAATTATTGTAAAATGTTAGTACTATACGTTTTGTGCATGTGGGCCCTTCTTAAGTTATACGTTAATTTGTTTCAGGCTGCTGTTAGCGCACTTGAGCAGTTGCCAATTGTCAATGCTGTCATTGATGGTGACGATATCATATACAGAGATTACATTGATATCAGCATAGCTGTCGGGACACCAAAGGTATGCTTGTATTATGCTGATTCTTAGCAACTGGCTTACGTTCCGTTGAACTCCAACTTACTGCCATGAGCATTGGTTCTGAGTTATTTTCTGGTCATTTATTGTTTGGCACGATGAATTCCATTATCGCATGTGAACTAACCACAATCAAAATACTTTTATTCAAGGGCCTTGTCGTTCCAGTTGTCCGCAATGCTGGTGGTATGAACTTTGCTCAGATAGAGAAGGAAATCAATACCCTGGCTAAGAAAGCAGCTGATGGTTCTATATCAATTGATGAAATGGCTGGAGGCACGTTCACAATATCAAATGGAGGCGTATATGGAAGCCTTCTAAGCACACCAATCATCAATCCTCCACAGGTATTGCTTTGTACTCATTTTTCGTTTTAGGAAACTCACCTTCGTAGCAAGAGTCTCGCAGCCAAGTTTATATGTTGATTTGTTTTTCCATTTACAGTCGGCAATTTTGGGTATGCACTCAATAGTGAACCGTCCCATGGTCGTTGGGGGGAACGTTGTACCAAGGCCAATGATGTACATTGCATTGACATACGATCATCGCCTCATTGATGGAAGAGAGGCTGTTTTCTTCTTGCGCCGCATTAAAGATGTCGTGGAAGACCCTCGCAGGCTTCTCCTTGATGTGTAAAGGAGTCGACGCCCCTGAACCGTGATTTTGATCTATATGTAGAACGCAATATATCCCGCCGTATCTCTGCATTCTGAAGCCGATATGGTTTGGCAAGTGTGTTTTGTCCAATGCTTTTGCTTTATAAAAGAGTTGGAATACTCTGCAGGACAGGTTGATCGAATGGAAAGAATCAAAAGTATATTTTTCGTTTCAGCCCAGTTACTTCGGCTTTTCGTTCACCGGGGATTTTAATAAAAAGCGCGGTTTAACTCAACTCAACGGTGTATTGGTGACGATTGTTTGCCTTTTATTATTATTTTTTTTCCGGTAAAGAGCCTTTTATTATTTCTTTCGAGAAGTATAATCCAGTTTCTTATGTTCTAAAGCTCTTTTTTAACTTCCAGCCTACAAACCAAGTTGTATTTTGACCAACCACATTTGCATATTTGATGTTTAAAAGAAAATACAGCCAAAAAGAAAACTGGGGATGTCAACTGTTTGGATTGGAGACGAGAATGCTATATATATCTTCGAAACCATGAAAATAAATCATATTTATAATCACAAATTAATTATAGAAATTATCCATAACCATACTCACCGCATCACGGATTTCCCATCGGTTAACGGTTTTATCCATTTTCGTCAATACAAGAAATATATTCATTCAATTGACGCATTATAATTTAGTCGTTTAATATTTGAAGTATAAAATGATTCAATGCGGATCTAGTGGAGTACAAAATTAAAGCATTGAATTTAAAATATTGTGATGTTGGCTAATCTTTGACATCTTCCATAAGCATCATTGAATTCTCTTTGATTTTGATTCAAAACTTTTGAACTTTTCCAAAAAATGCAACTCACACAATGTAATTTTTGTGTTCTCAAGATAATGCGTTCGATGAATAATGAATACATATATACATATATATATATATTGTACTATTACAATATATAAATTATGTTACATATTATATACATTATTTGGTCAGATTCGAGAACATATATGAATCGAGAACCCCTATAACCATATCTGAAACCATAACCGAATTATCTAAATAATATTCACGATTTGTCCCCACATCCAAAATATTACCGAATTTTCATACCCAAATATGTTGCATTCAAACAGTTATCCACTGTTATCGGATTTAACGATTAGGATTGTCATCCCTAGAGAAAACCTAGAGAGGAATTTTTTTCTGGACTAAGGGATATTTTTATTTTTATTTTTTGATAAAGGATAAATTACATTTATCAACGAAGCGCAAATACAACATAAGCCCAAATATGCATTAAGCACAAAGCGCAAAGCCAACCTTTGAGCCCAGCCCACAGAAAAAACTCTAAGCTAGAGCTACTGAAGCTGCAGCTGCAGTCGCCAGAAATCCACTCAACACTAACCGTTGCCCCCCTGATATCACACCAGAAAGCACCAAAAAATTGAGGAAGAAAAAGGCCACATCTTCCTCCAAGGACCAACAAATCGACCTCCGACACAAACCAAGGAAGCACGGGAAGAGAGATTCCACAAGCAACATCGCCGACAAGGGCCAACACTAGGAACTTGGAGAGATTTGGCAAGACAAATTTGTCATAAAATGTTACTATTGCACGGAGAAAGTTGGAACTTAGCCACAATGATTTTACTATTGCATTACCCAAAAATGGATCCTAACCAATGTGTAATAACTGAAACTCCAAAATCATTTCGACCAAAAAGTTTCCAATTCTGTTGCAGTAAATTCCAAGATAAACTGTTGAAATTCCCTGCTTCATCTTCGGATAATGGACTTAGGTGACAAAGAGGAATCTCAAGTCGGCTTCTGTTAATTTTGCAAGAGCGTCTGAAGCACCACCGATGGTCCTATATTATACACGGCAAAGAAGACGGTGTTAGATAGCTATCGTATGAATGACCAATTAATTTATAAAGAAAAGTACAGAGCAAACAAATCGAACTTACCCCTCGAACACTAATTCCTTTTTCTCCTGTAGCTTTAGAATCCGGTCCTCAATAGTGTTCTCAATCACAAATCTCATAATTCTGCAATGGAGAAGAAAATATCAGATATCTTAGAGAAGGGGGACAATCATGCCTTTTGAATAACATGGATTTTTCGGTTTGTAAAGTTTGGAACACTTCGTAAAAATGGGAGAAAAATGTGGACCTGATCGGTTTGTACTGCCCTATCCGGTGGATTCTATCTTGTGCTTGCCTCTCAACTGCTGGGTTCCACCACGGGTCCATCAAGAAAACCTAGTCCAAAATGCAACGTCTTCAAATCACTTGATCCACTTGTGTATGACTCAAGTTCCAATAATTTAGACACAAAAACATAGTTTAAATCTGACATAAGACATTACTCACATGCGATGCAACTGTCAGATTAAGAGCAACACCTCCAGCTTTCAAGCTCATTAAGAAAATCCTGCAATCTGGATCCTCGGTAAATCTCTTTATGGCATTATCCCTTGCAGACATAGTCATGCTTCCGACCAACTGAACACAATTGACACCGGACTGCAACAGTTTCTTTAAATTAGTATCGGTAATCTATTGATGCACAAATAGGAAACTGTTGTATATTATTCATTTTTACCTTTTGCAAGGAGTAGTTAATGATATCCAAGAACGATGTGAACTGGCTGAAAACAATTCCTTTTGCAGAGCCATCCTTTTCAACCATGGATCTGATTTCTTCCCTCTAGAGACAGAGGAAGTTAAAAAAGCATATGAGGAAGTTAAGAAAGATAACGTGCACGCTACGACATGTGTACGTGTTCTAAGTATATCTGCATCAATGCAGAGTTTCCTATTTCGATGGCCTTATCAACAACATATCAATGATTGACGAATAAGAAAATGGTGACGTACCAAAGCCTCAATTTTTGTGCTAGTCTGAAAATTTTCAAGCTTAATTCTGTTCAAAATGCTTGAAGATCTAAACCCCTTAATGGTAGTCTTGGTCTGATTAGCAGGACCTGGTGTTGTAGTGAAATCAACAGTAACTGGTTTAGAGCATGTCGGGCATGAGACTTGTCCCAAAGAAGCAGCAAAATCAAGCAAGCAAGCCTTGCAAAACACATGCTCACAAGCAGTAACCTGGAAATAGTTAGGAGCAAATCAATAACAGAACAGAAGCATTTAAAATGCATGCAAGGTACTCACTATTCAAATGAAAGGCAGTCATTATTCAAAATTTAACTGCTCACTAGCAACAAATAACGAAATAACAATAACGCACAAACAAGCATGTTTCCTTTTAGATCAAAAGTACATTTTGTTATTGTCCACATTTTGTTATTGTCCCGCTTAATCAAGCCATTTCAACTCTTCAAAGCTGACACAACACAGGGTTTTAGTTATTAACTAGCAATTGAGGTAATATAATTATCATTGCAAAAATTATCGCAGCAAGTTTTCTATGGAAATCCAGAACATAAAGTTAACAGCAAAAACACATTCTGACAGATCTACAAGAGAACAAATACTGAACCACCCTTCCATGACAAACCTATATTGGTAAACATGATTGACATATCACATAATCGTGAAAATATAAAATGCACAAACAAAGTAAGAAGGGGCGATTTTTTAGCATGGCAAAGCCATTTATTTAGTCTGAAAGAAAAGATCAACTAACCACTGGATCTTCTGCTGCTTCATGACAAATTCCACAGATTTTCTCATTGACATTAATGTTGCTTCCATTTCTCAGTGCAGCAGATGCAGAATACACCACAAGGTAAGGATGATTAACAGCCTGTAGTGAGTAAAAGAAAAAATAAGTGCACAGTACTAATGAACCAAACAGAACTTTGCTGATGAAAAAAACAATAAGCAACAGAAAGGGACAAAAGTTAAAAGAAGAAAAAATTACAAATTTGAAGATCAAAACTGTTACATATCAGATTTAGCCTTTCATCTTATCTATGCTTATAAAACAAAGTATTGACAAATGGCTATAGAACAGCTTATCTCGTAACTGAAAAAGCATAGTGCACATTCAATAAGTATATTGACCTGTCGCAAGCGAGTGAGAAGGTCAAATATGTGAGCATAATTGTTCATCACAGTTCCCTCTTCGACAAATCTGTAACAAAGAAAGCATATTATTCACCAAACCAAATGCTCAGTATATTCAACAGCAATAATGGCAATTAGCATGCCAACAGAGGCAAAGCATTGTCCACATAAGTTGTATGGGGCAACAAGAGAAGTAAAAAAAAAAGTGTTTAGGATCACAAATTAGTCACCGTAGTAAAATTTGCAAGTAGCATTTCACATTCATGTCCAATATGAGTACTGAAACAGCAATAGTGGCCAAATGAAGAAGGAAAAGAGAGAAAGAAAAAGGTGACATACGCGTTAAATTGTGACTGAGTATCATTATATATTGACTCATAAAAACCTTGTTCTTTGATATCCAAGGTGTCCCGCCTCAATGAAACCTATAGGTAGCAGAATAAGAAAGGAACATAAGAAATCTAGACTTCAGAACTGCACACAGCCATATAGAAACAAAACTTACAATTCTAGGAGGTAGTGCAAGATCAGCAGCCCTGCCCTTTTTAGTTCGTCGCAGGACTATGTTCTTTAGAATTTTGTGTTTTAGCAAATACATGGCCCTTTTGCCTTGGATATGATTTCCATATATCTGTATCGGTGTCGCCACATACTTGCAAGGAACACGGATTACAAACATGTAAGCACATCTGTTTCTGTAAGGAAATCAACAAAAAAATATACCAAACTAGAAACTCACTTTATTCCACCAACAAAAATGTCTAACTGAATTATGAGGGCAATTCGAACATTGTGCTGCGGAGCTGCAGGTCACAATTACATTAGAAAAAATGATTAAACACTTGAGAAAAAAGTAGAAATACAAGAGAAAGAGCCAGAAAACATTTAATTAGTTACAAGCAGGCAGCAGTAACTATTGACAGAAGTCTGTCATATATACCTAACAAGGAAAAATGTATCCAACATAAGTAATACGAGATATGTTGATAATATGTATTGTATCATATAGGCATGCAACTTATAAATAATATGTATTACACCATACCTATGATCAAGAGTCCTGCAATCACAATCCTTGCATAAGTAATATGAGTAGGGGACTAACTGCAAGAAGCGGATCTGTGCAAATGCAATTCCAATTATATAAGCTAGATGGCCATAAAAAAACGAGTTTAAAAAATATGTTCTAAAATATAGTAGACTTTACCAAAGAATAAAGTTCTCCAACACGGTTCTGAAGAGGTGTGCCACTTAGAGCCCATTTGTATGAAGACTCTAAAGCAAGAACTGCTTTCGCAGTATTACAACGCCTTGATTTTATATAATGGGCCTAGTTTTAAACAAGAAGTTAGAGACATTTATTCCAAAATAACATATATCAAACAAGTAAAGAGAAGTTGAGTCTTGAAAAAAAAATGGTTGTCTGGGAATAAATCGAAGAAAACACAATCAAACAAAAACATGGACATCAGTTTTCCACTTCTAATTAACTGAAATATAAGGGTTTTTATTTCAACATAAACATAGCCACTACCTTCCCCCCAATACCCGACCACAACTATATTAAGTCAACGCACCTCATCCAAAATGATACGGTTCCACTTCACAGAATGCAAAACTGACTTATCTAGGCTCAAGCGCTGTCCAATATCTTCTGAATCCATATCATCTTCCTCGTTCAGTGCTGATCTCTTCCTGGAAGCTCCATTCTTTCCTTTAGACTCAAATGTCTTCTGCGACACTGGTTGTGGATGCTTTCTCCTTTGTTGCTTAGACTGCTTCTCAGTTCTAAAAGCGTTAGGCCCACAAAAATATTTTAAGTGAGTTGACATTTTCTTCTCGTAATACAACTTTCCACAATATTGACACTTTTGTTTGGGAGGCATCACATTCTTCCTGTAGTCAGCCTCGACAATAGAGTATGTAGTAATGACAAAATCATACTCTGAGAAAATTTGGGAACTCTTCTCTCTATTAGCCCCAT
Organism: Malus domestica; assembly: GCF_042453785.1. Classification (NCBI taxonomy): domain Eukaryota; kingdom Viridiplantae; phylum Streptophyta; class Magnoliopsida; order Rosales; family Rosaceae; genus Malus; species Malus domestica. The sequence goes on along the minus strand of NC_091677.1, from coordinate 8,211,824 downwards.
GATAAACCAAAACCTTTGTACTTCCCTTTGAAGTAAACCGCTCTATTTCACTAACCCATTGACTCACAGCAACTACAGGGCAAACTACAAGGGTGGTTTTGATTCTAGGAAAGCTTGTGGAAGAACCAGTGTCATAACATGTCGAATTAAGTTCCCGTTTAGCAAGGACAAGAGTAATGGCTTGAATAGTCTTCCCCATTCCCATCTCATCTGCTAGGATTCCTCCTCTAGTTTCAGACTCTTCCTGTTTCACGGCCCATGACAACCATTCCTTCTGGTACCTTAGCAAAGGCATAATCAGATCAGATGGTGCCTCAGCAGCATCGCATATCACATTCTTCTGAGTATCCAGATCAAAATCTTCAGTTACGTTGTCATCAAGCCATTTATCATGCTCCTCTTCCCACGTATTCCACTGCCAACGCCGCTTTTGCCCCCCAGATTTACGATTCTTTTTCTTTTTTTTGTCGTGCAACCTAAGATCGTCAATTTCACCTGATGTGAACCTGGGGGCTGGCACCATCGAGCTTGGTCCTCCTGCTTCTGCCTTGTTCTCCACCACCACCTTCGACTTTTTTATCGCAGGCTCCTTCATTTTACCATTAGGTTTATCATTCAAGTCAAAAACAACTTCCACATTGTTTTGGTACTCTTCACCTACATGCATCAAAACACCAGATTTATGTCAATAAAGCATGCAAACTCACCAATATAACAAAATTCAACCTTCCGCTAAACTGACATTGTTTGTTTAAATCGAAAACATTCCCCAATCAAGAAAGGAGCGCTAAACCAAACCACCAGTCACAGTAATCAGAACTAAAAACCTCGACAAGAATTGCGAATTTTTAACCAAAATCTAAACTCTTAACTTCTTATACGTATCTGGTTAAGAAAGATTTAATTTTTGTTTTACCTTCTTCACTCTCAAAATCAGAAGCGGAAGGCGAAGACGGTGGTACATAAGTATCCTCATCAGACGGTGAATAAGCATCTTCCTTTTCCTCGTGTTGCTCATTTCCTGCACATCCAACAAATATCCATAATTTTATTCAAGTCAAAAGCTTTCTCCTTGTTAAATTCCAACATCAAAATAATACATAACACACAACAAAAAAACAAAGAAAAAATCCAAACAAAATTCGCATCCCTCCCGATCCAATTTAAGACTCAAAACACTTCAATTCGAACTTTCTCGGTAACCTAACAGGTCACATCCTAATTGTAAATTACAATTTTGAACTTCAATCAGAAATACACACACACACACACATACATACACACACACAATTGAATTTGAGTGGGAAGATTTTACCGTCGGACGAAGGGCCGGCGGTGCGCTTGCGAGAACGAAGCTCCATTGACGGAGAAAGCGAGTTAGGGTTCTGCGATCGCGAGTTTCGATGTATTTGTACTGAGTGAGGACGAGGCGGAGTCGACGACAAAAGGGCACTATCTGGAAGCGAGCGGCGGGAAAGTGCGTACCTTTATATGGACAGGGACTGGCGAGTGAAGCAGCGGGAATCCACGTCGACGTTGCGCCTCTGGGGCTTCCCAAGCGTGCGCCACGCCTCTGGCGGCAACCGTACGCGTGCTGATTACTCTCCGTCGATCTGTGGGGCCCTTGGGACTTTTGATGGAGTGTACGGTGGATGTGGCATCGGGGAAGTGGTTTTATTGAGGCACGAGAAACACCTTCGTCTCTTGGAATTATTTGAATTTTTAATTACCATCTTATCCCTTTTCATTTTCTCCAGTCGCACCCTTACCCTGGAAGTTTTGTGTAAAATAAACAATTTGTTTTTGGTAAAAAAAAAAAATGTTTTTACATTTATTTTGATCTTTCGTACCCTGCAAGCCTGGACAAATATTGGAAGATATAAAAAAGTAAATATTAGATGAAATGTCTATATGAATCTTTTCGATATCGAAAGAATAGACTGATGATGAAGTAGCCAACTAATATCTTCTTCTTCTTTTTTTTTTTTTTTTTTTTTTAACAGAAACTGGGATTAACCAGGGCACAACGGCCTGCAAGAACAACGAAAGCCAACAAAGGCTAACAAAGAGACGAAACAAGCAATAGAGAGATGGGATTACACAAAGACGTAGCCACAAATGGCAGAAACGTCATCCCACAACCAAAGCAAAAATTACACAAACGGGGGACAAGGGAGCCCATCCTTGTTCAAAATTCTCACAAAAGAAGATTCGGGTCTTTCGACCCAAACTAAGTCACGCATCTCCAGTGTGAAGTTAGAAGCAACGAAGTCCGCCGCAGCATTTGCTGATCTTGGAACCCAAGACCAGAAGCAAGATTGGAAAGTCTTCCCCATCACACGAATACGGCTAATAATTGTGAAGATTTCCCAATCACAACTCATCGAGCAATCATTCAAACAGGTAATAATATTCTTTGTAAGACAAAAATAACATAACTTATTGGCTATTGTTACATTACGTCCAATTAGGGACTTCCGATAAAATATTGCTTTTATTTACAAATGAAATTGGAAGATAGGTGAATTAAGATTCTAAATCTAAAGTCATATGAAGGGAAGTTAATGTGATAAGTTTCGAAGTCAAATACGCATCGTTACACGTTTTAATATAGCATAAAATTCCTATCTTAATTACTTGAATTACAAATTTTTCTTTCATTATATTGTCACTAAAGTTATAGCGCCAACTATTATTTGGTCTATTGGTGTTAAGCGATCATTAATCCCATGTGCTGAATTTCTCCACTTATAGGTTACGTGTGGAGAAATTAAGTTTGAAATTAATTGTGTTCAAGTGATGATAGTTTGTACGTTGAATTAGAATAAAAGAAATGTTAAGAAGACTCTTTAAAATAAGATTTTCTATTGATTTCATGTTATTTTATATTTAACGTTAAGTCATGTATCAACAATATAAATCATTGTGCCAAAAACACAAATGGCAGAGAGTTCTACTTTTGAGATAATTTCTTTAGCATTTCTCTTAAAATCATTTGAATTGTCACTTGGTACTACGGTTAGTGGTATTCCTCTTCACTTTTAAGTGAGATAACTTATATTCGATTCTCGTGAAAGACGAATTTGAACCACATTATTGTTAACTCATTGTGAGACTAAGTATTGGTTTGGTACTAATGTGATTTTATAAAAATGGGTATAAAAAAAAAGCTGAGCTCAAAAAGTTGTTTGGTAAACACTTAAAAGCAACTTATTTTCACAATTTTGGGTGAAAAAAAAGCTGAAAACGTGAAGCAGCAAAAATGAGCTTATTCTCGCATCATAACAGAATCAGTTTTTTTTCAAAGCATAACAATACTGAACCAACTAGCTCACCCCTTTTTCTTAGTGTAGATAATATCGTTTGTTAAAAAAAAAAAAAATTTGAACCAAACTATGTTAGTATGAATATTTGATGGCTAATGATGTTTACTGTGTGATAAGAAGACAAATTAAATCAACTTAAGCGGAAATTGTGGATTGATTACAATACCAATTCAAGAGATTAAACTCAATGTGCCTAAATATTTATTGTAACAAAAGACTGCTATCCCATTTGAAGCTGTTTTGCTGAATTACAAATTGATAACTAATAGAAGCTGGTGTCAATAGCTTTAACCGCACTCAGCCATGCAGAATCTACGTTTAATTTCGACCACCTCCACCGGACCCACTTCCAGATCCTTGGCCGCTACCGGCACCAGCTCCCACACCAATGCCAATCCCAATTCCAATTCCAATTCCTCCACCATGGCCACCACCACGACCACCACCAGCACCTCCTCCACCTCCTAGGCCACCACCAGCTCCGCCGCCTACACCCCCGCCTGCACCAAAACCACCTCCATGGCCTGAACCTCCACCAAGACCGCCACCACCACCACCTCCTCCTCCTCCTCCTCCTCCTCCTCCACCTCCTCCACCGCCAACACCTCCACCAGCTCCACCTCCGACACCACCTCCTGCACCAAAACCGCCTCCATGGCCTGATCCTCCACCCACACCGCCGCCACCACCTCCTCCTGCACCTCCTCCACCGCCAACACCGCCTCCAGCTCCACCTCCTGCACCACCACCAGCACCAAAACCGCCCCCATGGCCTGAACCTCCACCAACACCAACACCTCCTCCTGAACCGCCTCCACCGCCTCCTCCAAGACCACCACCTCCTCCAACACCTCCACCTACACCGCCACCAGCTCCAAAACCCCCACCATGACCCGACCCACCTCCATGACCACCTCCTCCACCACCTCCAGCACCACCTCCAACTCCACCACCTATACCACCACCAGCCCCTGCTCCTCCACCATGACCTCCACCACCACCAAAGCCTCCTCCTCCTCCAGCTCCGCCTCCAAAGCCACCGCCCCTTGGTCCCCTACCACGATTTCCTCGATCAAACCGACCACCACATCTCCGACCCCATTGACAATCATCATCATCACCGCGAAATCTAGTTTTGTCAACTTTCCCATCACCTAGAGTGGTGATTGCACTCAATTGGAGGACAATGTACAGAACAACAAGACTCAAAGAAAGCCATTTTCGACAGACAACCATGGCTTCTCTCTTTTCTTCTGAAAAATGCTTAATTAAATCTCAGATAGCTAGCTGAGCTTGCGATCTTCTTCCTTCAAAAGACCATCCTTTTATGGGCCTGAACTCCTTAGCCAAAAATACAGTACGTACTGCTACACTAAACAGCCTTTAATGGCTGCATGTTCATGCCACGCGTTGTCACAGTTGGGAAATTTGGCCAACCATTAAATGCCAAATGGAGGAGTAAGTCAAAACTCAAAGGCTGACTTGGATATATAGATCAATTCAGTTTGCATTGAACATTTGACTTATATGTACATTCACTTCTGCTTCTTCTCGTATTGTTACATATGAAAGTTAAATAATAGTGCGTAATTGGTATGAGACACGCGTATATAGATCAGTTTAGTTTGCATTGACCATTTGACTTTTATGTACATTCACTTCTGCTTCTTTCTACATTGTTACGTATGAAAGTTAAATAATAGTACGGTTATATTTCTCCTCTATATTGAAATTTGAAAGGTAAATGATGTTTAGTTCATCTTGCATTGGATATATTGACATGCATTTTTTCACACATTTCTCCACTATATTTCATGAATATCCCATGAATGTATGAATGAGGGAGGATTAATTTCACTTTTCCAAGGGCTGTAATTCATTTGTTTGACTCTCACATGTTGGATTTATCTCTAATTCAATTTGATGAACATGTATGCTTTAATGAAAGTTTGACATAACAATAAGTAGGCCAAACACTTCCCAACCAATTTTATGTGAGCTCTGCAATTTTGCATCTGCAGGGCCATGCAAATTGAAGCGGGTCAACTCTACCGACGCTCTACCATTAATATTACTCTTTGCCAAATTAAATCACCCACCTTCCACTTTGCAATTTGCAGAAACAAGTGGGAAAATTGCTGTGGCCTGTAAATGTTCATGCAGGATTGTCAAGTTTTCGGGAACAAGTTGGGCTGGAACGTGCGTGGCATTGCGAGTGTATCCATTCGTAGCCAATTGGTTTTGAGTTGGATTAATTTCACCGGTTGCTAATTGGTTTTGTGCCGAATGGTTAACTAGCGATTGAGTGACTTGATACTCAGCATATATTTAAATTTGGGAACTTTAACGAAAAACTTTCTGTACTGTTCACTTTAACAAAAAACCACATTTTTACGCTAAAAAATAAATCCTGGTACTTTTCACTTTATTCTTTATTTTGTCATTGTCGTTAAAACTCAAAGTTTTCAAACCATTTTCATTAGTTTTTCTTTTAAATTTCCATCAAGAACTGGTGTGATAAGCCTTGGCTAACAGATTGGACGTTATTTTTTTATTTATTTGATGCAAGTGAAGCGATACTGGCGGGAGGAGTCAAATACATGATCCCAGATGCACAATTTCATGATATTAATCAACTGAGCTACAAGCTACGAGTAATATGTTAGAAGTTATGCTTTCTAGTGTTCGTCACATTCGCGATTAGTTTCTATCATCCAGTTGAAATTAACGAACGAAAATAATTTTCTTTTCTGATTAAAATATGTTAAACAAAGAATACAAGATGGATAACAATCCATCTTTAAGAAAAGATCCAGAAAGTTTGATTTGGATCACACAGAGAAGCCACAAACTAACAAAGGGTGACGAATGGCTCGAGTTAAGCCCCCCCTACATCTTTGATTTGCAGACAATATCCTCTCCTAGTTCACATCTACGACCCTGACAATGCTCACAGTTTCAAATGCAGCTTTGCTTAAAGAGGCCGAGTTCTACGCCCCAATGCGCGACCACATAGAAGAGCATTCTTTGGGATCGGATATTCATCTCTCCATGAATTCGCAGGCGAGTAGACGCGGAAATAGAATTGCTGGCCTAAGTACTGCCGAGCCCAGTTCTCAGACCTTATGTTCCACATTCCCACATTGTCCAACGGCATGTAGAGTGCAGTCCATGAGCTGGGATACACCTGTTCGTAGAAAGCAGACACATATAAGTTCGATCACGAAGACATATTTGTAAATCGCGTATAGGATTTTTCAAAACTGGATTTATCAATGTACCTGAACGGTGGAGCGAGATATAGTGTCTCTCAAATTGTATCTCAATCTGCTTGCAGGTGTCCACTGTCCACCGTCCATCCTGCCCATATCGGAATCACCACAGTTTAAGATATGTGTTCTTATGGAATTTCTGGCATTGTATTAAATTCAAAAAAAAGCTTGAACTTCTGAAGTTCGAGAAACCTACCCTACAACAAAGAAATTATGGCCATCAATGTGCCATGACTGCACAGTATCCTCTGGATTCTCGAACACGAGTTCAGCAAAGCCTCGGAAATCAGCATTCATGACAGAAGTCTGAAGATAAGCGCCGCCTCCAGTGGGGTTGTCTTGGATGCTTCCAAGGGAAAAAACCCCTGAGATCTTGAAGTAGTCAGCAAGTTTAAGTGGCGTGTCTGGTTGAATGTACGATACACTGTTCACAGCATATCTCTGTTTGCCATCAATAATTGGAGCAGAGCTCATGAGCCTAATCGTGCGGGTGGTGTTGATCAATCCGTAATGATACGAGCCTTGTGGGTTCGGTCTTGGACCACTCGCTGTCAAATTCCGCCTGGTATTATACACGAAAAGGCATGAGTTATAGAAACATTCAACAATTCTTTTATGCTGCTTGTATTCATTAGTTACCTGAGAGATCGCGCTTGTTCAAGAGACCAGTCAACCTGAGTTGTTGGGCCACCGGGGGGAGGACCAGAAACACTTCCTGCAGAGTTACTGTAGTGGAGAATGGAGGTTGAACTGAGCACTTGTGACGTGAAACGCGAAGAGACAACAATGTAGTAATCTTGCGGCGGTTGATCAGCTGTAACCAATACAGAATAGGACTGACCCAAATGAATGTCAAGAGAACTGTAAGTATTTTGAAGAGAATGGGTGCCTTCCACCTCAACCAACATCATCGTGTGCCCCTGTATTCTGAAATTGATGGAAGTTGTAAGCCCCACATTCGATATCCGCAACCTGTATGTCTTGCCTGCCAAGCAAATATAACATCAAAATGCCTCGAGTACTAAAAAAATGACAGAAATGGTGATCAAAATGCTGATTATATTCATTAGTTACCTTGATCAACTGTAAATGTAAACCCATTGGATCCACGGCCATTGATGAGGAGTCCGTCGGGGAAGGGAAGATTATTCCCACCATCTAAGATTGCTTTCAAATCCTGTAAGGATTCAAAACAATCCCATCAACGAACAACACATATCACATTCCTCATTTTGTACTATGTATTCAATTACAATTATGACTCATGAGTTAACGCAATAACGACCACATTTTTATACCACATTATGTAGTAAGCGAACAACTGCGCATTAAAATTGTTACAGATACTTACAGTGTGATTTTTACTGAACCAGTCTCCGGCGAGTATAGTGAAGTCTCCAGCAGGAGGAGGGAAAGGTACGGGAATACGCGGGCGGCTGTCAATTTTGATACCACCGAAACCTCCTGCAGCCTTGTGGAAGCCAAGGGAAGGGAAGTAGAAGTAACTGCCAATCTGATCCTTGACTTGAAGAGCATATGTGAAGTTCTGTCCCGGTGGGATGGGGCAATTCGTGCCAAACACCCCATCCTGCCAGGAATTCCTTCTCTGCTGTACTCCATTCCTAAACAAGAGTTGCAGGATTTGTTGGTGATGAAATTGAGGTTCTACCATAAAATCAATTGGCAATATAGGAAGTAGCCTAAGACCATATAAGCACATAGCAAACCTTGTCCCTCACTAATGTGGGACAACTTTCAACACGTCCCCGCACGTATGGCGGATTTTCAAGCCTACATGTGGACAACAACTGGGTGACATGGAGAGTGTGGCCGTTTGGCTTCACACGAGGACAACCCGCTCTGATACCATGATGAAATTGATGTTCCACCGTAAAACTAATTGGCAATATAGGAAGTAGCCCAAGATCATATAAGCACATAACAAACCTTGTCCCTCACCGATGTGGGACAACTCTCAACAGTTGGTTAGTCGAACTAGGAATTTTGCTAATGAAAACTACAGGAAAGAAGACAAATTCGATCGAAAACCCTAGAGACTGTTACATGAAAAGCTCGATTGGGAAGTAGTATATCTTTTAAGAAAAAAATTCGCAAAAACATCATATTGCTGAATTGAACAGCTGGATGTGCGCTGAAGAATCCGAGTTGAGCGGATGGATCTGAGAGACTGATGTAAACCAGAATGACCAATCATTTTCCATGTTTTCACTTTTTGCCACATGAACCAAGTGACGAAAACGTGCCAATTCAAAAAGGTGAAAAATTAAATTCCATTTCTTTTATAAAGACGATATTCTAAACTGCTTTAATCTAGAGAGAAGGGAGATTCAAACTTAATTCCAATAGAGCAGCACTACCTACCATGACCAACCAACTAGCCTAACTCACGTCTCATTTCTAAGTGATTCAGTTATGAAAAATAAAGGCATACATAATTGGTATTTAACAATAAACATTATATTAATGAAAAAATAAATAAACAGGGAACGATGACTGACCAAGAGATGAGAAAAGGTTCATCCAAGCTATTGAAAACGTTGATGATGAGGTTATCATTGGTGACCGAATCGATCTGCGGCCCGGGAAATTGCCCATTTATCAATATCCCCTGCGTTTCCATTCAAACCCCATTTTATTAGCAACAAAATTTCCCACAACACAGGGGGGAGAGAGAGAGAGAAGGTAGTGATAAAGTTACCTGCTGTTTAACTCCAAGGGGGTAAATATCACCATAGGTGACATTCCAGTTGTAGAACCTGTACGGATCTTCCCCATTTGTGCAGGTCACCGTAAGCAGGGCAACCAATACCACACAACAAGCACTTTTGTACACTCCCATCTCTCTCTCTCTCTAACCAACCCAATATTCTTATATGGATGTTTGAGAGAAATCAATGGAGAAATGGGAAAATAAAACCCTCCCAGAAGATAAAGATTCAATCTTTAGAATCTTTATCTTTCACTCTGTGAAGCTCCCCTTCACCTCCTCTGCTTTTATTCTCTCTGTTTTTGCTTTTTCTTTGAGCACTTTTGAGAGGGTTCTACAGAAGTGCTTTTGTCCGCTAGATGAGACCTCCTGGATATTTTTAGTAAGCCAATAGGGTACGAGTGTCTATGGGCTGGTTTGGTATTGCTGTGCTTTGAAAAAAAGTTGCTGTGAGAATAAGCGGTTGTGCTGTGAGAATAAGCGGTTGTGAAATAAATCAGCAAAGTGTTTGGTAAACTTTTTTGTAAAAGTGTTTTTGAAAAAAAAAGCAGTTTAATAGTGGGTCTTTTCATTAAAGAAGCATTGTAGCTTCGTGTGTTTTGGAAAAAAAGTCAGTTTTCCAAAGCTGCAAATAGCAGCTTCAGCTTTTTCCTTTGATTTCAGCTTATTCTCACAGCAGCTTCCAAAATAAGCCTTTTTTTTCAGTTTACCAAACACCTAAAACCCTCACAATTTTTTTTCATGAGTGCTTTTTTTAAGCACCTCACCCCCAAACTAGGTCTATGAGCTGTACTAGTTGCAGTCCAGTGTCTATATGTAAAGCAAATAAATAGGTTTTGCTGCAGTCACTGATCGGTCCACAGTCCACACCGCGTATTTAGGATTGTGTGACGAAGTTCAAAATTTTAGGACGTTTTATTTTATATATTTGGTAAAATAAAAAGAGCTTGATTAGGGTATTGGGATTATCATACAGTTGCAGAAGAAAGTCATTTTACTTGGAAGTGGATCATCTCCTGAGCTCAAGATAAAGATCTTCCTGAGCAGCCTATCTGAACTGTTAAAATTTGACCTAACGACTTTAAAAAATGGCTCATATAAAAATTATAATAATTGTAGTTGTTGAATTAAATTTGAACAATCCAAATAAGTTGCTCAGGAGGATCTCCATCCTGAGTTCAGAAGATAATCTAGTTCCATTTTGCTTGGCTTGTGATTGGTGAAAAAGGAGCTCAAATTAGGGAAAGGTGGACTAAATTTCTATATTCCTAAAACGGACGATGTAATTGAACTTAAAGTTCTCGGTTATAAAGGCATTTTGAGATATTTCTCGTGTCTAAATTTGTGTTTATTATGTCAATCCTAATGATTTTCCTATTTCAGCAAAAGTGGTTTGTGATTGTCGTATAACAATCAATTTCCCTAAAATTTATCTTGTTTAGAGAAATATTGCATGATTAACTTCAAATACTGAAAGTATTGTAGTTGTTATTGTCTGAACGAGTAACATGCCTTGTTGAAATAAAAAAATGACATCTTGACTAAAATATTCATGGGGCCTTGTCGGTGATAGGCAAGACAATAATATAAAATTATGTGGGTGATCCTTCACTCCATCTGACTAAACACATTGAATTAATAGCTAAATAAAGATATTAGATTTAATTATGCATTTTTAATTGGGCAACAAATCTTACTGACTACCGAAGACTTTGGTTCCAGACAGTAATAATTTAGTATAACACATGCACCTCAAGTCTTTCAAGATTTTTTTTTTAGTTTTTTATTTTCTCAAAGAAACCGACCGACACAGCCAATGGGTGGTAATTGAATTCCTTTAATTTGTGTCCTCCAGGAATCAGACTTTTTTTCTTAAATTGTCCTCAGAATTTGTCTTCTACAAATCCACCCAAATTGGGAGGTGGCTGGTGTGGTGGGAGGACGTGAATATGGGAGGCAGTGTGTCACATCCCAATCCGGACCCCCACTACATCTCAGACTCGACTCTGCCGTAGCACGATATTATCCGTTTTGGGTCCCGACCACGTCCTCACAGTTTTTGTTTTGGGAACTCACATGAGAACTTCCCAATGGGTCACCCATTATGTGATTACTCTCGCGCAAACTCGCTTAACTTCGAAGTTCCGATAGAACCCGAAGCCAGTGAACTCCCAAAATGTCTCGTGCTAGGAAGAGATGAGAATATAAATATAAGACTTAAAGAATCCACTCCTAAGCAATGTGAGATGTTACAATCCACCCCCTTAGGAGCTCGACATCCTTGTCGGCACACATCCAGCCAAGGATTGGTTCTGATACCAAATTGTCACATCCCGACCCGGACCCCCACCACATCCCGGGCTTGACTCGGCCGTAGCACGATATTTTCCGCTTTGGACCCCAACCACGCCCTCACGGTTTTTGTTTTGGGAACTCACACGAGAACTTCACAGTGGGTCACCCCATCATGGGATTGCTCTTGCGCGAACTTGCTTAACTTCGGAGTTCTGATCGAACTCGAAGCCAGTGAGCTCTCAAAAGGCCTCGTGCTAGGAAGAGATGTGAATATACATTTAAGGCTTAGAGGATCCACCCCTTGGGTGATGTAGGATGTTACAATGAGATTGCTCTTGCGCGAACTCGCTTAACTTCGGAGTTTCGATGGAACCCGAAGCCAGTGAGCTCTCAAAAGGCCTCGTGCTAGGAAGAGATGTGAATATACATTTAAGGCTTAGAGGATCCACCCCTTGGGTGATGTAGGATGTTACAATGAGATTGCTCTTGCGCGAACTCGCTTAACTTCGGAGTTTCGATGGAACCCGAAGCCAGTGAGCTCCCCAAAGTCCTTGTGCTAAGAAGAAATGGGAATATACATATAAGGTTTAGAAGATCCACTCCCCTAAGCGATGTGAGATGTTACAATCCACCCCTCTTAGAGGCCTGACGTCCTCGTCGGCACACAACCGGCCATGGATTGGCTCTGATACCAAATTGTCGCATCCCGGCCCGAGCCCCCACCACAACCCGGGCTCGACTCCATCATAGCACGATATTGTCCGCTTTGGGCCCCGTTCACACCCTCATAGTTTTGTTTATAGGAACTTACACAATAACTTCCCAGTGGGTCACCCATCATGGGAATGCTCTCGTGCGAACTCACTTAACTTCGGAGTTCCAATGGAACCCAAAGCCAATGAGCTCCCAAAAGGCCTTGTGTTTTATGGAGGTGGACATGTACATATAAGGCATAAAAGATCTACTCCCCTGGATAATGTGAGATGTTACATAGTGGGTGTATTTGTGAATATGGGATGTTGTGAGGGCTGGGAAGAAAAAGATATGGAGGATTAGGGGAGCATGGAAGACCTGTGAGTATGATATGTGGTGGGATGGGTTGTGTTGGCTGGGAAAGAAAAAGGCAGCAAGGCATAAAGTCCTCTCCATTTTATAACTTGAACATCTGAAATTCTTTATGGTGTAGAAATGTACATTTGGATGACTTTGGTACCTGAAGCCTTTCTAGACATAGTTGCAAGCTTTTCCTCCAATTCTTGCTTTACAGATGTAAGGGTGGATGCCCGGGCTTGCTCCTCTGCTAATTGTTGTCTCTCTTGCTACAAGAAATTTACCACTGTTTAAACGAAGATGCATGGGAGACTGGGAGTGCTCTGGAAGTTGGTGAAGAAAAGATAGGGATGAGAGGATGGGAGGGAGAAAAGATAAAATTTGTAAAGATAAATTTAATTTTATATAGATAAACTTAATTTTCAATAATTATAGTATAAAAATAAATTATTTTCAACAAGGAGAGAGGATGGGAGGGAGAAAAGATAAAATTTGTAAAGATAAATTTAATTTTATATAGATAAACTTAATTTTCAATAATTATAGTATAAAAATAAATTATTTTCAACAAGGACATTTTAGTAATCAAGCTAGTTTTAATTCCGATTCCAGTGAATTAGTAAACAATATATACAGAACCAATATCATTTGTATTCTGATTCCAGTTTAGTTTAGTAAACAACTTTAACAATAATCTAATTCTGTTTCATCCTCAATCAAATTCCTCCTTAATTCAATTTCCTTCAACTTGATTACGGATTAGTAAACGAGCCCTTAATGATTGAACCCTTGTTGATTGGATTCAAGTTTTATGGTTCTTTGTGAGAGTTTGCTTCAAATTCATTGAAATAAAAAATTTCAAGCTCGTTTGGATGTATTTTTAAAATGACTGAAAGCGTTTTTGGTGAAAATGTTTTTGGAATCAATTCTTAGTAAAAATGCAAGTAAATTCTGAAAAAACACTAAAAGTGCTTCCTGGAAGAAGCACGTAACTGATGCTTCTTGCAGAAAACAGTTTAAGTGCTTTTGAAACTAAAAAATATTTTCTCTAAAAATGTTTTCAGTTATTTTAAAAGTACATCCAAACGAACCCTTCAACTCACAGTAAAAAAATCAGTTTCTTTTCAATCTAATTTCTCTAATTTTAATTACTTTTAAGGCAACGAGCTATGAGTGGGACTCGGAGACCGCATAAACTCTAATCCAGTGTGGAAGAGCTGAGTGTGATGACCTACCAAGATCTTTTACCCACCAAGACACATGTCTCCATACACCAATGGGCTTAATGCTTGGATTAAAGTAAGCTTGAAGTGCTTTTCTTTTTTTAAGAAACAATTCACTGAAACTTGGTCATGTATCCCCCACAAAATCCAAGCCGTCATCAAAAAAATTTCTTCTTGACCAAAGCATCATCATAATTGATTTGTTATATATTAATATTTTCAATTTCTTTTGGGTAAACATATTTTCAATTATTAGTTACGTGCTTTCTTCCATCGTTCCAACAACAACAACAACAACAACAAAGCCTTTTCCCACTAAGTGGGGTCGGCTATATGAATCCTAGAACGCCATTGCGCTCGGTTTTGTGTCATGTCCTCCGTTAGATCCAAGTACTGTCTTTTCTTAGAGTCTCTTCCAAAGTTTTCCTAGGTCTTCCTCTACCCCTTCGGCCCTGAACCTCTGTCCCGTAGTCACATCTTCGAACCGGAGCGTCATTCGGCCTTCTTTGCACATGTCCAAATCACCGGAGCCGATTTTCTCTCATCTTTCCTACAATTTCGGCTACTCCTACTTTACCTCGGATATCCTCATTCCCAATCTTATCCTTTCTCGTGTGCCCACACATCCCACGAAGCATCCTCATCTCCGCTACACCCATTTTGTGTACGTGTTGATGCTTCACCGCCTAACATTCTGTGTCATACAACATCGCTGGCCTTATTGCCGTCCTATAAAATTTTCCCTTGAGCTTCAGTGGCCTACGACGGTCACACAACACGCCGGATGCATTCTTACACTTCATCCATCCAGCTCGTATTCTATGGTTGAGATCTCCATCTAATTCTCCGTTCTCTTGCAAGATAGATCCTAGGTAGCGAAAACGGTCGCTTTTTGTGATCTTCGCTAGATTGCTCCGGTCATTAGCATGGATAAGTATATAAATGGATAGAGATAGGAAAGCAAACACAAGATGTACGTGGTTCACCCAGATTGGCTACGTCCACGGAATAGAAGAGTTCTCATTAATTGTGAAGGGTTTACACAAGTACATAGGTTCAAGCTCTCCTTTAGTGAGTACAAGTGAATGATTTAGTACAAATGACATTAGGAAATATTGTGGGAGAATGATCTCGTAATCACAAAACTTCTAAGTATCGGAGTGTGGTGTCGTCTTGACTTGCCTTATCTGTCTCATAGGTAGATGTGGCATCTTCTCTGGAAGTACTCTTCCTCCATCCAGGGGTGGTATCTTTAACTGGTGGAGATGCACAAGGTAATGTATCAATTTCACTTGAAGCTTACTTGTAGTTTCAGGCTTGGTCAAGCGCGATACAAACCATGTAGTAGGAGTCCCCCAAGTCGCCGAGCTAGGGGGTCTGCTGAAAGAGGTGACAGACAAGGTAAGCAATCAGAGCTCCGACTGATTGTTCACCTTCTCCCCATCTTGCAGCAGCATGAAGGATAAAGAGAAGAAAAATGAGAAGAGATGATATGAGATACTTTTGCTTTTGAAGAAGTAACTTTCCACAGGCTTATTCTTGAACTGAGCTGGAGGGTTTTCTGGTTTCCTCCAGAGTATAAGGCCGACTGAAGAATTTGAGGGTCAAAACAAGTCCATCAAATCTAGAGTACGTTCCACCCTGCTGATATGGGATACTTTTGCTTTTGACAGCGTAATGGATGTATCGGCACGTGTGCTGGTACGCTTGTCTCCACATGCTTCCTTGTATCCTTCGCACTTGCCCTATCTGTTCCTCAAGCAGATGCGGAATCTTCCCTGGAAATATAAGATGTTGAAGATGAGTACTCGAGAGCAATGCCAGGTAAGTAATCAGGTAAGGGGTTCCAGGCAGTCAGTTCCTGGCTGGAAGCTTGATTCCAAGTGCTGACTGATTGCTCTCTTTCTCCTTGTCTTGCAGGTAAAAACAAGGCCAAAGGAAAAGACAGGGAAAAAGCATGATATGGGATACTCTTGCTTTTAACCCTGATGATATGAGATATTCTTGCTCTAGTATAGCTTGTTTGCAGTGGTATTATCGGGGGGAAGGAAAGCTGAATATTTCGAAAGGCTTCGTTGGGAGTGCCCTCTCAGATATGATGAAGGGTTGAGCATTTTTGCAGGTCTGCCTGTCTGTTGGGGATGGAGGTCGACATATATAGGAGTCTCCCTAAGAAGTAGTAATGTTATTCCTTTACCCTGCTTGGTCATAGCACGGTAGTGGGAGCTGCCAGTTTCACATGTTTTAACTCTGTCAGAGCACTTTGAAAAAGTGGTCTGTGGTATCTGGCTCTCGAGATTCGGAGAACGATGCCTCTTCGATTTTTGAGAAAGCAATCATGCTGGGGGTCTGGCTCTCGAGATTCGGAGAGCAGTGTCTCTTCGATTTTTGAGAAAGTAATCATGTTGGGAGTTTGGCTCTCAAGATTCGGAGGGCGGTGCCTCTTCGATTTTGGAGCAAGCAATCTGATGGGAGTGTTGTCTCGAATGTGAGTAAAGGTTGGGCATGTTTGCTAGTCTACCTTGCCACGAAGCACAAAGGTTGACACACAGGGACTTTCCAATTATCCAGCAATGGTACTGTTCCTTTACCCTCTCTTCGATTTTGAGAAAGTAGTCATGTTGGGAGTCTGGCTCTCGAGATTCGGAGGACGGTGTCTCTTCGATTTTGGAGCAAGCAATCTTGTTGGGAGTGTTTTCTCGAATGTGAGTAAAGGTTGGGCATGTTTGCTAGTCTACCTTGCCACGAAGCACATAGGTTGACAAACAGGGACTTTCCAATTATCCAGCAGTGGTACTGTTCCTTTACCCTTGTGGGTAATAATATGGTAGCTAGACCTTCAAAATTTATGTGTCTAAACTTTGTTAGTGCTGTTTCTTTGCTATTCTTTTACCTTTCTTGGTCAGAGCGATGTAGTGGGAGTTGCAAGCTTCACGTGCTCAACTTTGGCAGAGAACTTTGGCAAAATTATCTGTGGTACCCATGAGCTATTGTTGCGTGTGGGAAGTGGGTGATTGAACAGTAAGATTCATGTGCTTTCTACTTCACCAGAAGTCTTCGCCAGAATGCCCATAATTTCTGCAAAGCTGAGTGTGCGTGTAACAGGTGCTGACAAGGCTAGAAAAGTAGGTGCCTCTTCGATTTCTGAGATCGGCCCTCGTGGTCTCTAAGCAGCCCAGCTTTTGAGAAAGCGAGCGCCTCTTCGATTGATTCGGAGAACGATGCCTCGTCGATTTTTGAGAAAGCAATCATGCTGGGGGTCTGGCTCTTGAAGATTCGAGGAGCAGTGTCTCTTCGATTTTTGAGAAAGTAATCATGTTGGGAGTCTGGCTCTCGAGATTCGGAGGGCGGTGCCTCTTCGATTTTGGAGCAAGCAATCTTGTTAGGAGTATTTTCTCGAATGTGAGTAAAGGTTGGGCATGTTTGCTAGTCTACCTTGCCACGAAGCAACAGGGACTTTCCAATTATCCAGCAATGGTACTGTTCCTTTACCCTCTCTTCGATTTTTAAGAAAGTAGTCATGTTGGGAGTCTGGCTCTCGAGATTCGGAGGACGGTGCCTCTTCGATTTTGGAGCAAGCAATCTTATTGGGAGTGTTTTCTCGAATGTGAGTAAAGGTTGGGCATGTTTGCTAGTCTACCTTGCCACGAAGCACAGAGGTTGACACACAGGGACTTTCCAATTATCCAGCAGTGGTACTATTCCTTTACCCTTGTGGGTAATAATATGGTAGCTAGACCTTCAAAATTTATGGGTATAAACTTTGTTAGTGCTGTTTCTTTGCTATTCTTTTACCCTTCTTGGTCAGAGCGATGTAGTGGGAGCTGCAAGCTTCACGTGCTCAACTTTGGCAGAGAACTTTGGCAAAGTTATCTGTGGTACCCATGAGCTATTGTTGCGTGTGGGAAGTGGGTGATTGAACAGTAAGATTCATGTGTTTTCTACTTCCCCAGAAGTCTTCGACAGACTGCCCATAATTTCCGCAAAGCTGAGTGTGCGTGTGACAGGTGCTGACAAGGCTGGAAAAGTAGGTGCCTCTTCGATTTCTGAGATCGGCCCTCGTGGTCTCTGGGGAGCCCAGCTTTTGAGAAAGCGAGCGCCTCTTCGATTTCTGAGATCAGCCTTCGAGGTCTTTGAGCAGCCCAACTTTTGAGAAAGCAAACGCCTTTTCGATTTCTGAGATCAACCCTCGTGATCTCTAAGCAGCCCAGCTTTTGAGAAAGCAAACGCCTCTTCGATTTCTGAGCAGGCGCCTCTTCGATTTCTGAAGCTCCGTCGAGTGCAGATTTTTATAGGGGCTGGCATTAAGTTCCAAAGCACACTTGAATCTCCACCAGTAGAAGCTTCATTCTTGCACTTCTAAGATCTTGATTTGTCCGACCTCTTCTCTCTTCAACACCTTTGAAAATGTCTGGCCCCTCCGACCGTCGTTTTGACTTGAACCTTGTTGAAGAGGCAGCCCCGCCTTCTCCAGACAACATATGGCGCCCATCCTTCGTCTCCCTTACTGGTCCTCTTACCGTTGGGGATTCCGTGATGAAGAATGATATGACCGCTGCGGTGGTGGCCAGGAACCTTCTCACTCCCAAAGATAACAGACTACTTTCCAAACGGTCTGATGAGTTAGCTGTTAAGGATTCGCTGGCTCTCAGTGTTCAGTGTGCAGGTTCTGTGTCTAATATGGCCCAACGCCTATTTGCTCGAACCCGCCAAGTTGAATCATTGGCGGCTGAAGTGATGAGTCTCAAACAGGAGATTAGAGGGCTCAAGCATGAGAATAAACAGTTGCACCGGCTCGCACATGACTATGCTACAAACATGAAGAGGAAGCTTGACCAGATGAAGGAAACTGATGGTCAGGTTTTACTTGATCATCAGAGATTTGTGGGTTTGTTCCAAAGGCATTTATTGCCTTCGTCTTCTGGGGCTGTACCGCGTAATGAAGCTCCAAATGATCAACCTCTGATGCCTCCTCCTTCTAGGGTTCTGTCCAGTACTGAGGCTCCAAATGATCCCCCTCCGGTGCCTTCTCTTTCTGGGGCTCTACCGACTACTGAGACTTCTCCTAAGCAACCTTTGTGAAGGCTCCCTCTTGTGTGTTTATTTTGACTCATGTATATGTACATATTTGTAGCTTATCGGGGATATCAATAAATAAGCTTTCCTTCATTTCAACGTATTGTGTTAAATACACCAAAGCCTTCTTCGCTAAGTTCTTTGAATTTTCTTTTGTTGAAGCTTGTATGTTGAAGCTTTCTGAGTGGAGCATGTAGGTTGGGGTAGTGTTCCCTTAATTTTCCGAGTGAGGAAAACTTCTCGGTTGGAGACTTGGAAAATCCAAGTCACTGAGTGGGATCGGCTATATGAATCTTAGAACGCCATTGTGCTCGATCCTGTGTCATGTCCTTCGTTAGATCCAAGTACTCTAAGTCTTTTCTTAGAGTCTCTTCCAAAGTTTTCCTAGGTCTTCCTCTACCCCTTCGGCCCTGAACCTCTGTCCCATAGTCGCATCTTATAATCGGAGCGTCAGTAGGCCTTCTTTGCACATGTCCAAACCACCGTAACCGATTTTCTCTCATCTTTCCTTCAATTTTGGCTACTCCTACTTTACCCCGGATATCCTCATTCCTAATCTTATCCTTTCTCGTGTGCCCACACATCCAACGAAGCATCCTCATCTCCGCTACACCCATTTTGTGTACGTGTTGATGTTTCACCGCCCAACATTCTGTGCCATACAGCATCGCCGGCCTTATTGCCGTCCTATAAAATTTTCCCTTGAGCTTCAGTGGCATACGGCGGTCACATAACATGCCGGATGCACTCTTCCACTTCATCCATCCAGCTTGTATTCTATGGTTGAGATCTCCATCTAATTCTCCGTTTTTTTGCAAGATAGATCCTAGGTAACGAAAACGGTCGCTCTTTGGTATTTCTTGATCTCCGATCCTCACCCCTAACTCGTTTTGGCCTCCATTTGCACTGAACTTGCACTCCATATATTCTGTCTTTGATCGGCTTAGGCGAAGACCTTTAGATTCCAACACTTCTCTCCAAAGGTTAAGCTTTGCATTTACCCCTTCCTGAGTTTCATCTATCAACACTATATCGTCTGCGAACAGCATACACCAAGGAATATCATCTTGAATATGTCCTGTTAACTCATCCATTACCAACGCAAAAAGGTAAGGACTTAAGGATGAGCCTTGATGTAATCCTACAGTTATGGGAAAGCTTTCGGTTTGTCCTTCATGAGTTCTTACGGCAGTCTTTGCTCCTTCATACATATCCTTTATAGCTTGGCAAAAAAAAAAGATGGCAAAAAAAAAAAGGTCAGAGAGAAATTTTAAAACTTGGTGGCCAAAAATGTACTGTGGTCAGAGATGGATATAGAAGACCAAGCTGAATGGAATTGTTGTTAGGAAGCCCAAAGACTTTAGGATTCTACTACTCTTTAGGCAAGCGACAACCATTTTCAACCCATGTTTTGGTTACATATCAAACTTACAATGAATTCATCAACTCTAAGGATTTGATTTATCCTTTCAGATTGGACAAGCTAAAAGATAATTAAGTAACAAATAAATAAAGTGTACACAAGGAGAAAAATGTGTATGAAATTCAAACTTTTCCTTCTGCAACTCGACTTTAATATCATTTTTTCTTGTGAAATTCAAATTTCGTCATTTAATACGAACTCAGAAATTTGCTCTACTTTGGTGGGCTTCCATTTATTCAAGTAAAATAAGATCAAATTTGCTGACGAGGAAAGATTCCATCATATTTTTCGAAGGTTGTGTTGATACACAAAACCAGAGGTCTTGGAACAACGTAAATCCGACCGTGAATCTGCAAGAAATGTAAATAACACAAGATGTATCGTGATTCACCCCAAGGTTTGGGCTACGTCCACACTGATTATGTATTTATTTGAGGAAGAGAGAGCTCTGAGAGTGAGAGCTTGAGGGGGTGAGGAGCCTTAGGAATTGGCCTCAGAAATGGCCTCCCCTAATTGTGAGGGTGAGGGGTCCTTTCATAGAATAAGGACTCCTCACTTATTACATATTTGCCCATTCCTTTATCACATAATTACATTAAAGTCCCTCGAGTATTTGTACGAGATCTAAATACGAGGCCCTAAATATGGTATAAACAGTAGTCCCCCAAGTCTTCAGTCAAGAGAGTTTTTTGGCTGGAGACTTGAAATTCAGTCCATGTGTGGGCCGAAGTAACTAGATGTTGTCTTGAACTGATGTTCGATATGAGGCGGTGCTCAATCTGAAATGATGCTCAACTAGGAGTAGCACATGTTGCGAGGCTGTTCGACTCGTGGCTTATGTTGCCTTGGTTGGTTCAACTTGTGGCGTTGAAGGTGAGGGAGTCCCTTTTATAGAATAAGGGCTCGCTCATCAATACATAAATGATGGGTTAAAGTTGATGCTCACGACGAGGTTGTTGCTCAGTAGGCGGCGATGCTCTCTAATGATGGCGAGGGAGTCCCTTTTATAGAATAAGGGCTTGATCCTCAATACATGAATAATGGGCTAGAGTCCCCCAAGTATTTTCATGAGGCCTAGTTGAGGCCCAATATATGGTACATAATGTAGTTCCCCAAGTCTTCGGTCAATAGAGTCTGTTGGCTGAAGACTTCAAATTGAATCCATGTATGGGCCGAAGTGGCGGTTGTTCAGAGGCGGTATTTGTATACCCTGCACTGAAGCTTTGTAGGTGAAGCTTTGCAAGTGAAGCTTTGAAGCTAGAGCTCTGTAAATGATGCTTTTGAAGTTAGAGCTCTGTAAATGAAGCTTTTGAAGCTGATTGACATGAGTGATGCTCATGGATGTTGTCATGAGTGATGCTCATGAATGTTAACATAAGTGATGCTCATGAATGTTGACATGAATGATGGTTATGAATGTTTATGTATGATTATCATGAGTGATGCTCATGAATGTTTATGTATGAATGACATGAGTAATGCTCATGTATAATTTGGAGTACTGGGTGTACTTTTAATCACCTGGTTGGTGGCATGAAGGAAAGTACGGGTTGTACATTTTATCACCTGGTTAGTGGTAATAGCGGTAAGTTGCCGAATAATTTTGGAGTACTGGGCGTACTTTTGATCACCTGGTTGGTGGTAATAGCGGCGGGTTGCCGAATAATTGTGGAGTATTGGGCGTACTTTTGATGACCTGGTTGGTGCTATTTTAGGTTTATGGGCATTCGCTCTCCACACAACATTCTAGCCTATTTATTTTGGGCTTTGCCGTTTTTTTTTAATTACCCTCTGATGGGGTTTATACATATTACCTTCTGATGGGGTTTATACAGATGTCTCCGAAAGATAATAAAAATAAATTACATCATTCTGGTGGGGTGATTATTCCTTACTTTTGCTTTCTCTTTTGCTTTTTTTTTTTTTTTTTTTCCAGAAAAGAGGAACATGCATGATTTAGAAGTTGGTGGTCGACAGTTGGTTTTTAGAAAATGGGCAGGTTCATGATGAAGAATCTTATCTTGTCCCTTTGCCCATGCTGTCCATGACCCAATCACTGCTGGCCTTGACCCCAGCCCTGGCCGACTCAGAGAGCATCCATTGCACTTGCAGATAGAAGGAACCTTGCACCAGTTCTTATCTTATTCATGAGTGCTTGAAGACTTGATGCTAATTATTCAAGGCGGCACAGGCCATGAAATAACATGCCTATGAGAAGTATTGAAGGCCTACCGATTCCAGCTTTGCGTCATTCTCCTTACAGGCAAGCTTTACCATGTCTACATGCTCAAATGCCTACACTTCTTTCATTTTACCTAAAAGAGACCCATGCTTATGGCTTATCTTCCCTGCGTGTACAAGATCATTCCACAGGTCTGGCTTATTCACCTCCGCTGATAACATATCTAACTTAATCAGCAGCTTCTTCCATTGCAAACGTTTCTTAATAAGATGAATAGACTGTGTAATTGCAGCAGCATGACTCTTCCAATCACTTTCATCCTCATCCAGAATCAGCCACTTACTAGCAATGATTCTATCAACCGTCAGCCCGTCACACGTCGACGGCTTCACAGCAGCCTGAGTACCAAATAAACAAATCAACCCGAACCTGCCGCAACCTGGATACAAACTTTTCACCGTTGGCAGCCCCAATACACCACACCCACTGATATTTTTCCCTGAAACAGCATTTCCAAAGCTCAAAGCAAGAGGCTTGGAGCCCGTAACGAAGATACTACTCGAAAATGTGGGATTTTGGAGGGACCCGGATAGGATTTTTGAGGTATTAGGAGAAAATGAAGAGAACCCAGAATCCAGAATATTGCGTCTTCCAATTGGATTCGGTAAATTCTGAGGGTGTAAGGGTTGATTTACATTTATGGGTTGGGATTCAGATAGAGTAGAGAAAAGCAGATTGGGGGAAAAACGGCTTTTGGCTTCTGGGTTTGGGTAGAGAAGCTGCCAGGATCCACTACTACTTGCTCTTCGTCCATTGGAAATGGAGAGGTCGTATCGGTGGTGATGTCAAATAATAGATTGGATCAATGTACCTGCAACCTATAATTTAAAGTGTGTCATCTACGACTATAGCAAATTGACTCTGACCATTTCTGTTATCCAGCTTCTGAATCAAATAAACCTTATAAGCAGCATCCTGCCACAATCGGCCGGCGATGTAGATGGCGACCATGGCGAGCAAGAGAGCTGAAATCCGAGAGTGAAAAGTTGAGCCGAATAGCCGGTTGTGCGACGGTCGGCTATGCATGTCTTTCCGGTGCGGCAGAAAATAAAGGGGCGCAGAGCTCGAGCGGATTTCAGTGAGTGGTGGCGAGCTAGATCACGAGAGGGGTTTCGGAGCTCGATCAAGTTAGAAACTAACTTATACTCTCGACAGTATAAGGCTGCGATCGCGACTGCTCAATTTTCTGGGTCCACGCCTGGACCGTCGTCCACTCCATCTTAGAGTTTCACCTGATCAGTTGGAGATTCAGAGAATCAAGTGAAATGGGAGCTCATTGATTTGACGAGGAAGAAGAAGAAGATGGAGGACTGGGCTGATGAAAAATGAGCAAAATACAGACAGGGAAAGCAGGAGAGAGAGAGAGAGAGCTGATGAGTGTTTGATATTTGGATCTTTTCTGTTTCTGAGTTTTCTGTGATCTTGCAGGTTCACGGCGGAGGTGAAAAAATGAAAAAGAACCGACACAACTTTTCGTATCAATTCCCATAGACGGCGCCAAATGTTGATGCAGAAAACCGGAGGTCTTGGAACAACGTAAATCCGACTGTGAATCTGCAAGAAATGTAAATAACACAAGATGTATCGTGATTCACCCCAAGGTTTGGGCTACGTCCACATTGATTAGGTATTTATTTGAGAGAGAGAGAGCTCTGAGAGTGAGAGCTTGAGGGGGTGAGGAGCCTTAGGAATTGGCCTCAGAAATGGCCTCCCCTAATTGTGAGGGTGAGGGGTCCTTTTATAGAATAATGACTCCTCACTTATTACATATGTGCCCATTCCTTTATCACATAATTACATTTAAGTTCCTCGAGTATTTGTACGAGATCTAAATATGGTATAAACATGTTGCACAATTTAATCAAAGACTCCTATCCTTTTTCTATGCATACGGGCACAATTCTGTCAACGTCCAACCAAACAAAATGGGTCAATTATTTATACATGCTTTCAAAGCCACCTCACTCGTAATTTAAAAAGGTTAACGTTTTGCTCGTGTATTCCAATATTTTTGGTAGGTAAGCAAGTGGTAGGAGAACGGCTGGTGAACGATGCCCACAAGTGCTTTCTACCATGGCTCTACCAATCGAATCAATCTGATAAGTGCTTTTCTAGTTTATTGGACGGCTGAGATTTGCAGTGCACATGTTGTTTTCCCACATTGGTGGGACGCACTACCAATATATACGGGTCAGAAAAAGCAGATTCAACAGAGAAAAATTGTAGGAGCAAAGCTGCAAAAGAAAGATAAGATGGGGGTGATCAAGGCAGCTGCAGGAGATGCAATTTTGACCTCCATGTGGGTGTTCTGTGCACCCAGCATGGGAGTTTTCACATCCATCATAGCCTCGTTTCTTGGCATCCAAGCTAGGTCTTTGTCAGGTCTTTTCATCACCACAATAATTTCCACAGTTCTGATTTTAACAATCAGCTTGATAGGCAAGCTCTTGGGTGGTGCCAGCTTCAACCCCTCCACCACCGCCAGTTTCTACACTGCTGGTCTCAACCCGGGAACTTCTCTCCTCTCCATGGCAGTTCGGTTCCCGGCTCAGGCGGCCGGCGGAGTAGGTGGCGCCAAGGCAATTTTACAAGTGATGCCAAAGAAGTACAAGCACATGCTTAGAGGGCCTTCTTTGAAAGTGGATTTGTATACTGGTATTATAGCTGAGGGGGTGATGACTTGTCTTCTTTGCTTTGCTTTGCTTGTGATTATGCTGAGAGGGCCTAGAAATCCAATTGTGAAGATATGGATGCTTTCGATCGTGACGATTGGATTGGTGGTCGCCGGAAATGGGTACACAGGACCTTCCATGAACCCTGCCAATGCTTTTGGGTGGGCGTATGTAAATAATTGGCACAACAGTTGGGAGCTTTTCTTGGTTTATTGGATTGGCCCCTTTGTTGGAGCAACTGTAGCTGCTTTGGTTTTTAGGGTTTTGTTTCCCCCACCAGTACCAAAGGAAAAGAAAGCTTGAAAAAGAAAAGAACATTAGGTTAATGCAGATATTTGATTCAATAGTTATGGTGTCTGTGATTCTCTTTTCTTTCTCTTATGAATGAAATGATTTACAATTGTGAATTTTGGGATTCATTTTGTAGATTTAATATTATGAAGGCCTTCGATGTTGATACTGATTTCGTTACTCATTTCTTAGCGAGAACAATTTAAGTTTTACTTAGGGACCGCTAGATTAAACTAGATCTAAAGATTGGGAAGAAGTGTAACAATATTTGTCAAAATCTTTGTCCCTTGATCATATTCCTATATATATATATATGCAACTTGTTTAGAAAGGCACAAAATGCACAACTTACCAAGTGATCATCTCTCACTTAAAAGATTGGAAACACAGAGTTGTACACATTTAACCATCAAATCAAAGAGAGATTCTTTAAGAATGGAAGCACAGAATTATGCTTGATCAACTTGAATTTCCCCCCAGATTCCTTCAGGAAGAAGTGATCCGGCATCCTTTCGCTTTGCATCCCTTTGCGTCTTTTAGGGTTGCTTTTTGGCATATTAAACCAAACTACAGCATCAGAAACGTTTCTGATAAATCCTCTACAGACATACAGAATTGATTCATGGCATTGACAAATCTAAAAGGATTTGTGTACAAATACAAATGGTGCAGCATGATTCCCATCTATCTCATTGCAGGCATCAATGCAAAGGAGTTACCATGGAAACGAAACCCAATTTGGATGGAGAGTTTCATTTTTGTTCTATACATTTGAATGACTAAATGATCTCCGATTTGAAATGAGTATTGTTGATATTTATATACTTTAATAAGAAGATTCAGGACATTCAGTACTTTAAAGGAAAGCCATCTCGCTCGCTTTATTAAACATTGGAAATTATAGGAAATCCAAAATCAGCAAACTAAAGCATAAAATCAAACAGATTAATGTTGCTCACAAAATCAAATAAAATTGGAAATATACAAACTGCCACCAATGTTTATCAAAGTTGAGGAAAAATAACAGGGGTAGACTGTGTGATCAAGTGCACTATTACACATGAACAGAAAATACTTGAAGTTGCTAAGGGGAACTCGTCAGTAGAACAAAATAGAAACTCCCTAGAGAGAGAGAGAGAGAGAGAGATCCTAGTGTTCCATACTAGAAGATCCATGTGGAATTGATCATGACCGTGATGATGATTGACGGTCATGATCATAGGGGGGTCAACAAAAAGAGGACAATGTAAACTGCCATTCTTGCTTTGCATGTTCCATGTGATGGTCAGGTCACCATCTGGCTTGAACTTGGCCAACTTAATCTGATCATGAGTGCTTACCATCTGCCCTTCATCCAAGTCAACATGTGATTCTTCCGAAGCCTATTTTATTTATCAAAATATAACATCAAATAATTAATTAATGGGTAGCAAAAATCCAAATTATTAAGTACTTAAATCATGTTAATTTTATTCCAACGATATTCTATTTAATCTAATCTAAATTATGGACATTAATTTGAATTTAGGTGCAAACGAATGAGCCTACTGTTCTAGTCAGCATGGATACGATCAAGGATACAATGCTTAAACTATGTTGTAATATCTTATTACCTGGCAAATGTGGCACCAATAAGTGAAGAGCAAACCCAACCATGGTGCAGATGGGCACTCTAACTTGGGAAAATTCTCATTGAAATGGGGGAGCTTTGACTCTTGTTTAACTTCGACGTCTCCTATTTTTAGCCTACACTCCTTGCCCTTATTTACTTCCTCCGGCCACCTCCTCCCTTCCCTTTCATCCTGACAGAACAATAGTAGTGGCATGATAATATTACCTGACTTGAACATTGACAGAAATTCTTGAGGAAAATGCAAACTGCAGCCACATCCGTGGCTTGAACTTGAAAGCATTTCCAATAAATTGGTGCAGTATGTCTTGGCTGCCCAGGATTGCTATTTGCTGGTTCCATTTCAACAGTAAGCTCCAATTACATCCAAGCCTTGAAATGAAGCCACATTCAAGACCTCTTCAACAAGAACACTGCTACCAGAAATCGGGTTTAAGATATCGAACGGGGCAACCATTTTGTGCAAATTCAATCACCCCGTGACATCCTCAGCTCCCCTGAACAAATTAGATATGCATATTTGTAATCACATGACAAATTTCCACAAGCCCATTGGAACAATGTATGTTGTAGACTATATAATGAATGGCAAAAAGGAAGAAATATATAGTATTACATTTTAAAACCAGAATTAGACTATAATGTAATAATATGAAGGATTATTTTAGAACCCTTGAAAGATCACTGGCTTCTAATAATAATATATAATAAAAACATTATTAAGAGAACACTGTTTTTCTCATAAAAAATTAGCAATCCGAATACGAGATCAAATAAAACACACGAGAAAACAACAAAACCCAGATAGATTGTGCATAACGGACAAAAAGCAACAAGGAAATTTGATCTGGCACGAATATATATACATACATACATGCATACACACACACACACACACCAGGGGCGGATCCACTCTTGGACCACCGTACGTCTAAAGAAAAAATCTCTAAGGACCACCTAGCGGATTCAACATGTGATGGAAGAGAGAAGATCACCATGACTCTGCTATTTTTGAACCTTGGTTATAACAAAGAATAAAGACTTGTTCTCTTCATTTCCGACTTGTCCAACTCTCACTTTTTTTGCTTTTTTTTGTTTAAATTGTTGTCTATGCCACCCTAGCATTTCAATTAGCAAAGGGATGGTGTATTACTTAATCAATATTTTTATACCATATGTAATTGACACATATTATTATTTTTAATTCCTATAAATTCATACGACCTCTGAAATGTATTTCGTAATGTATTATGAGCTTGTAGTCGCTTGCACTTTCATCATCAAATTCATTAAATTACTAAAGCAAAAATTCTATTTTTTTGGTAAGTTCTATGTTGAATAATAAATCTCAAATTCTCAATACAAGTATAGTTTTTTTTTTTTTTTTTTTTTTTTTTGTGTAAGTGTAAATAGGCATTACTTGTATATATGATGCATAGTAAGTTGACTTAAATATGCCTATTCAACCTAGTTTGTCGCCTAGACCCCGTCTAGGTGCATAGGCGTCCCAATCCGCTACCTGACTAGCGCTTAACGTCCCTTGGTTAGGACTACTCAAAGTTAGAATCCTAGATTCGCCATTGAACACACATATATATGTATGTGTGTGTGTGTGTGTAGAGAGAGAGAGAGAGAGAGAGAGAGAGAGAGAGAGAGAGAGAGAGAGGAAACGTACCATGGAGCTCAAGGAAAGAGGTTGAAGAAGAAGGAGAGGTAGTTATAAGCAGGAGCAGTTTGAGATCGAGAAGCTTTCAGCAAAGGCCATGATACATATCATATCAGGAACAATGTTCTGAAATCCCTAGATCGCGCGCAGGCATACACCAACTCTCTCTGTTTTTGTGACGTCTAATCCGACCATGAACAATGTTTAAATAATAATCAGCACAGAAAAAAAGTAGGTAATGTTTTCAGATTCATTGAACCTGGCCCTGAGTGGATCTTGAGCTCTCACTACTTTACACAGAAGGAATATTTACACGCTGATGATCCCAGCCATGCATGCGGTGTGTAATGTTTCACGACCTCTTTATTTATACTATTATTTAAGAAAATAAGTTTTGTCAACCTCCCTTGAAGAATGACAATTATGTCGTCAATTGCTTAATATATGTTGGATTCTACAGCTGAAAATTAGGATGATGCAAAAAAATTAGGTTTGTGTTACCTATTTAGTTTTGGTGTTCTATTTGGTTTTGGATTTTGACTTCTTAGTTGGTTTCCTTAGTGGAGAGATTTTATTAATTACCTATTTAATTATGATTTGGATTTACTTCCTATTAGGATTTTTATTGTAACCTAAGTCCTATGCACTATAAATAGGACCTTAGGGTTAGTGTATTTCGTGTGGCTCATTCGTGTGACAATTTGGTGAGAGTCAACTTGTGAGTTTGTGAGTTAAGAGAGCAATTTGGGAGAATCTTTTCTGTTAGGTTTGAGTACTCTACTCGTTTGGTTTAAGGTTTGTAATTTGTGGGATTTGGGTTGTGAAAGTTTAAACACTTTTTTGTAATCTCCGTTTGTTTAGTGAAATTGCTCGCAGTGCTTCGCCCGTGGACTTAGGATTTACGCCGAACCACTTAAATCTCTTGTGTTAGTTTGAGATTGTTTGTTTTAGCTTTCGCCTACGATGTTGATATTTGATACTTTGTTATAATTCGCTTCCATTTGCACATAAAAGTACATCAATATATGCATAGCATATATTTGTTATAATTCGCTTCTGTATTTGTTATAATTCGCTTCTGTTTGTGCATAAAAGTACAACAATATATGCATAGCATATATGCATGCTTACTAATATATATATAATAACAGGGCCGGCCCAGGCCTAGTGCAGGCAGGACGACCGTCTAGGGCCCAAAAAAATTAGGGTGATATATTTATATATGTTTTTATAAGAGTATAAATTTATAAAATTTGGTTCAAAGACACAGAAATTTAACTAGAAGTGGTGGTTTGTCATTTGAAAATAATGAGGATGTCTTAGGTTCAAAACACCATGTGTGCTTATTTACTTTCCATTTTTTACAAATTTCTTTTTATAAGAGTATAAATTTATAAAATTTGGTTAAAGGATCAAGAAGTTTAATTAGAAACAATGATTTTTGTTGTTTAAAATTAACAAGAGATCCTAAGTTCGAAATGCTATGTGCATGTTTATTTTTTTCAATTTTTACAATTTTTTGTTTGGTTGTTAATTTATTTTTAGTTACTATCTAGTAGCTATGTGGGTTGTTATTTTTAAATATTCGTTTTAATTCAAGTCTAATCTTCAACAAAGAATAATACGTAGACCAATTTTACAAATTATATGACGTATCATCAAAATGTTTAATTTATTGCCCATTCATTAATAATACATATCAATTAAAGACTCGAAAACATCATTATTTTTTAGTCCCATATTGACAAGGTTAGTAAATAAGAAAAAAAACATCTCACAATTTATTCAAAAACACATTCAAAGTTCAGATGGAAAACAAAACTCATCATCTATCTACTTGTAAGCCCGAAGTTTTTTTTGTTTCCCTCTCTCAATACAAAATAAATTAGTCTTTCTGTGTATCTAAATTATTGAGTTTGAAGTGTTTTTCTAAGTATAATTTTTTCGATGTCTTATGTGTGAAAATAAATAATTTTCTTACATGAAGTTAGGGCAATTTTTTTGACGTCGCCCCGGACCTCAAAAATCTCTAGACCGGCCCTGCATAATAAAAAAGATTATACGATGTATTGGACGATCAAAGTCACTTACTTATTAGACAGTTTAATTGCTTTCAGTTATGACCCTTTTAAAATAAATATTAAACACATAATCTCGTAAGCAAATAATTTTAACTACTTTAATTAAAAGTCGTTTTATTGCATTAAGGTGACGCTATTGAGAGGTGAAAATTTGATAACAGTACTTTTGATACATTATGAGAATACCTTTAAGAACTTAACTATATACAAAGCTATTGCCGTACACATGAGATTATGCGTTTGATTATTTGAGGATAACACTTTGCATTCTCTCTTTGGGTGATGAACTCATTTTTTACTTGCTAATAACGTATCTTAACTATATAAATTTCAATATCTGAATCGTTCAATATCTGAATCTTTATTTGAAGATCACCTTTACAAAAAACAATTTCAATGAGAGATATTTAGTCATTCATGATAAATTCCGTCCATTTCTTTGACACGTTAGATGATTAAACGATGTCGAATTCAAATTATTTTTTGAAGAATTAATATTCAAATGAAGATTAATAAATTGAATAATTCCAATCGTTGATTTTATTCGCAAATGGGAGAATATTTCCAAAAGATTTATTTGCCCACAAGGATAGTCTCGATTCCAAGGGGATGAAACACAATGTGGTAAAAATATATTGACAATTAATAAACAGAATTTATTTAAATTTTGACCCTGTCATATACGCATTCACTAATTAACATTTTTTTCCCCCAAGAAAAGGACAAGACCACATGACAGAATTTAAAATAGGGTTAGGATAGTATGGATGCTTGTAGTTCGTGGAGATAATTTAAACTGAGGATGTCAATATATAAAAGTTTGCCTCAACTATTGTGAATTTATGGACTTTGAACAACCCCTCATACTTCTCTCAGCCTTTTTCTTTCTTTTTATAATTTTTTTCATTGAGACCTAAACGTCGATGTATGATATTTGCATCTCTCATTCTATTCTTGAGAATAACTTATCTTTATTGTATAAATTTCATCATTAAAACCGTTCATTTTTTTAATCTTTATTCATTTAAAAAAAAGGAGTTACATGTTCCAATCCATGAGCACACATCTAAGAACTCTTCAAAGTGGTAAAAAAGTAATCATGTCTTGAGGTTTGAAGAGCATGTGAACCAACCCAATTGGGCATGTGTTTTGTGAATGCTGCCTCCTCAATTATATATGGCATCAGCACCCGACGGCAAAAGCTAAGGCACTAGAGACTTTTCTTCCTTGTTTTTACTTTTCAGTTCAATTCTAGTGATGGAATAATTTTGCTTCTTTTTGTTTAGTAAATTCCATATTACTCATAATTTGGTCAGTTAAAAAGTGCGTGTGTGGGCTTTAGTTTGCTGAGCTTAGGGGTGGTTTGGGATTGAGGTGATTAAAAAAAAAGCACCCATGAAAAAAAGCTGTGAGGGTTTTAAGTGTTTGGTAAACTGAAAAAAAAAAGGGCTTATTTTGGAAGCTGCTGTGAGAATAAGCTGAAATCAAAGGAAAAAGCCAAAGCTGCTATTTGCAGCTTTGGAAAACTGGCTTTTTTTCAAAGCACACGGAGCTACAATGCTCCTTTAATGAAAAGACCCACTATCAGATTGCTTTTTTTTTTCTTTCCAAAAGCATTTTTACAAAAAAGTTTACCAAACACTCTGCTGATTTATTTCACAGCCGCTTATTCTCACAGCAGCTTTTTTTTAAAGCACAACAATACCAAACCAGCCCTTAGTAACGTGAACTTGTGACTCGATGTTGGGCCAATAAATGTTTTGAGGATCTCTACCAACATTTGAAATATAAGTATTACTAAATCAAAAACTAGTTTGGTTGTATATGGCGACAGTTAATGCCCCATGGTGCGTAGTCAACGCAAGCTATATATTGAGATGCCTAAGAGTGTTGAGGCCTTGAAGACGGGCCTTGGGTCAGAGTAACCATTCATTCTCACTGCCAAGACGTAGATCAAACCCCAAAGCAGTCCAATCCATGCCGTGCAATCCAAGAAAAGAGTCCAGTTTTAGTCCACTCTAACGCACCATAACGCCCCCTCTATATATAAATGTAGCAGCATATGTGAACTCCTAAAACATTTGGTTAAGTTCTTGATTCGCTCAGTTATTTTTGGGAGATTTCCGTAGGAAGACGTTATAGTGTGGGGTATCTAACTTAGGGAGGTGTATTCAATTGAAATTTTCTTGGGTTGCACGGCACAGTTGCCATAGAAAACCAACTAATTACTAATTAGCTGTACAAATATCAGTAAACACTCCAATTTCTTCTTATAAATGTAATTCCCATTGAAAACGGACCCATAGTTAACTTGTGCACTTAATCAACGAATTCCTTGAGATTTTAGTTTGTCAAGCTTAGTAATGTGGGCTTCTGATACGAGGGCAATAAAGGTATTGAGGAAGATGAAAAACCTTGGGGCATGTGCCTTAGGAATATTATGTGTAGAGTTAGCCCGTTATGTCCGAGGGTATGCCTTTCTAAGCACCAAACGATACACGAGAGTGCAAGTGGAAACTACACCCGTAACTGGGACTTGCCCGTCTCGCTGGGCGGCATTGGCTTTCTAGAGCAATGGCTTTAGCAATGCATATATAATTGCGTAACATTGCTTACTCTCTCGTCTCGACACAACACTCATTTTCTGTGTAGTTCTCACATTTTTAAAGGAAAATTGACAATATTATCAATAGAGGAAAGGATTATAATTTACAACCGAAAGACCAAAGACCCAAGTCGTAGAAGATTAGATATACAAATAATCAATAGAATCACACAGAACACAAATATACATATATCTTCTTTGTTGGGTTTCATGATTTTCGAAAACTTCAAATACTTGGAATGCCTTGGAAACATTTTCAGAATCAATCTCGGAATTCGATTCGAAAAGGGTTTTAGCAATCCAGGATGACACCTGAAATTTTGCTTGTAAAATCCTAACAGAAAGTAGTTAAAGAAAATTTATAACTAATTAATCTAATTAAGCCTTGTAAAATCCTAACATTTGGTTATGTGCTTAATTTGCTTAGTTATTTTTGTGAGGCTGCAGTCCGAACACGTTGCAGTGATGGGTCTTTAACTTAATTAGTTGGCTCAACAATATTTTTTTTTTTTTTTCGCAATTTGTTTCGAAAGTTGGATTGGAGGCAGGCAGGCCGACAATTGGTTTGAGGCTCTGATATATACACAGTTGACTCTATTTGCTTAGTTTTCTTGGATGATATTCATGGACTTAATAAGCTAGCTCTCGAGTGATCTCTAATGGTCAATTTTGGTTTTATTTTTTAACCTAGGTTACCAACAAAAACAAAAGTTGATGTTGAAGAACAGATTGATGATTAGCTTGGACACTGCACACATTCGACAACAAAGTACACGTGTTACAGATTTGAGCTCCAATTTGGACCATGATCTGTCATTTTAAAGAGAATGACATCACAAGTGTAGCACTTCTCTAAGCCGTGACATATGACCTTTTATGTTGAATTTCAATGTTTACTAGGTTAACATTATTCTAAGTTTTAATGATATTTTTGGTATTTTGATATTTTGTTTCTATTAGGATTCCTAACAATCCTAGTGTTGAGGTATACTTTAAATGGTGTTAGGTTGTCATACTATTCAATCTTAAATTTTGAGAATTTTCTCATGCCTTCTAATAGTTGTCATACCATTCCATATGGCTCCATTTTTCTTAATTCCTTAGATTTCATAATAAGAACACAATAAGTGTTTACTGGACTAATCTGTCCCAAGATATGTTGTAACAAGGGACTCAAGAAGCAGAATTGGGTACATATACAGAACAAAGTTAATTAACCTAATTTGCATAGTCTAGCTTAAACTACCCTGTGTATGCTCTGTATAACAGTATGGCCAAACTATATATCTATGTAGTTTGATCATGTTGTTGCCTAGATAACCAGTTGGACATACACTGATGCTAAGTGCAGAGAATTTTCTGTTCTTGAACAACATTTTCCATAATATATTTTGGGGTTGTACCTACTCACCTAACTCTAGAAATCACCACATACTTGGATTTCGCTTTAAGACTTAATTTGGTATGTGGGAGCCAAGTCCTTGGAAAAGTTGGTCCAATATATGAGTAGTCGGTAGCAATAATTAGTTTTTTTATTTTTTATTTATTTTTATTAACGAACGATTGTGTCTACACTAAAAGGGTGGAGGGAGTGGACTAAACCTCACAATGAGTTAGGAATAATGTGATTCAAACTCGCATTTGGTGAGAATCGAACCTAAAACCTCTCACTTACAAATGAAGAGGAATATCATTAGAATAATAATTACAATCTCGTAATTTCATTTTAAATTATAAATTATTATAATTTGTATATATGCTTCTAGATCATCCAGAGGCTACTTTTCAGCTTAATTGGGATTCCACGGGTGCGTTGCAAGAAAGTTTTTCTCATGCTTAACATCAAATATGTGATGCCAACTCATCTGGAAGTGTTTTTAAAATGACTGAAAACGCTTTTGGTGAATACGTTTTCAGACCCCAAAAACACTTGAAATGCATCTTGAAAGAAGCACCAGTTATGTGTGCTGCAAGTGCTTTTGGTGAATGCATTTTTGAGTTCCAAACGCTTTAACCTAAATATGTTCATATAAGTGCTTTTTAAAAGATTTACTTGCACTTTTACTAAAAATTGGTTTCAAAGAACTTTCTTCAAAAGTTTTTTCAGTCATATAAAAATATTTCCAAACACACTTGCAAGCAAGGATTTTTTTTCTCTCTTTGACATACTTAGCTATAACTGAGAGTATATTCCATGCGAATATAACACTTATCCTGTGAATGAGTGTTATACTTATTTAAAGGGACATATTTCGATTACATGCAAGAAATTCTCCTATTTCACAACAAATAATGAATAGCCCTACGTGGAGTCATTGACTAGTTAAAGGTTAAGCACTAAGCAGAAAATAAATTAGGGAAATTGTTGAGAGTTATCCCACATCGGTGAGGGACAAGGTTTGCTATGTGCTTATATGGTCTTGGGTTACTCCCCATATTGCCAATTGGTTTTATGGTAAGTAGCCCAAGACCATATAAGCACATAGCAAACCTTGTCCCTCACCGATGCGGGACAACTCCCCCGCACGTATGGCGGATTTTCAAGCCTACACGTGAACAACTGGGTGATGTGGAGCGCGTGTGGCTGTTTGGCTTCACACGAAGACAACCCGCTCTGATACCATGATGAAATTGGGGTTCCACCATAAAACCAATTGGCAATATGGGGAGTAGCCCAAGACCATATAAGCATATAGCAAACCTTGTCCCTCACCTATGTGGGACAACTCTTAAAACGCCATTGGTTCGTTACTTTTATTGATGACTACATACGTATGACTTGGGTTTGTTTGATGAAATCCAAAAGTGAAGTTACTTCTTTGTTTCAACAGTTTTACAAAACGGTACAAGTACAATATAAGTCACAAATACAGGTTCTCAGGAGTGATAATGGTGGTGAATATGTTAACTCTGAACTTCGTGCCTTTCTTGATCATCATGAGATTGTTCATCAAACTACATGTCCATATACTCCACAACAAAATGGGGTTGCCGAACGCAAGAACCGTCAACTTCTGGAGGTTGTTCGTGCTTCTTTACTCAAGGCGTGTCTCCCGTTATCTTATTAGGGAGAAGCTCTCACCTCAGCTGCGTATCTCTTTAATCGTGTTCCATCC
This sequence comes from Malus domestica, assembly GCF_042453785.1. Classification (NCBI taxonomy): domain Eukaryota; kingdom Viridiplantae; phylum Streptophyta; class Magnoliopsida; order Rosales; family Rosaceae; genus Malus; species Malus domestica. Next base: position 8,175,128 of record NC_091677.1, on the reverse strand, counting down.
CGATTGGTTGATTTTCAGACACCCCTTCAGGCACTTTCTTCACATGTTGATGCTCCAGCAGTCCTTAATCTTCCACCTCATATGTTTGCTTGTGTGACCTTTGTTCATCTTCATAAACAACAGCGAAGTAAGCTTGAACCTCGAGCCTTACGATGTGTGTTTGTGAGGTATGCATCAAGGCAGAAAAGATACCGTTGTTATCACACATCGACAAATAAGTTGTTTGTCACTATGGATGTTGCGTTCCATGAGAATGATATGTACTTTGCCAATCCTAAGTCTTAACTTCAGGGGGAGAATCAGAAAGAAGTTCAAACTCTTGATTATACTATTCCGGATATAGATAGAGTGAATGATTTGGATTTAAGCGGTGATGTCTTAGAAATAAGTGGTGGTCATTCACACGAAAATAATGATGTGAATGAATTGGAATTAAGTGGTAATGTCTTGGAGACAAGTGGTGATCATTCACATGGAAACAATGTTGAAAACCTTAAAAGGGACGAGTCGACATCGCTAGATAACTCACTGCCAGTCTCCTCACCACCGGACAGCCCTGTGTCGCCAGCTACCTCACAGTTGATCTTGAGTCCTAATAACTATAATCAATCGTCTTCGATCCTAGATGCACCACCACCACGTTGTCTTCCTGATCGCGCTAACCAAGGTATTTCTAAACTTACTTATGAAGCTGACCCTAAATGCAAAACTAGGTATCCGGTGAGTAAGCTCAACCCTGAGTCTAATGTGTTATACCCGTTAAGTAATTATGTGTCTACCAGTCACCTGTGAGAATCAAATAAGTCGTTTGTGCATCAATTATCTATTATATATATTCCTAACAGTGTGCATGAGGTTTTAGCTGATCCACGTTGGCAAGCGGCAATGAATGAAGAGTTGAAGTCTTTGAAGAAGAATGCTACTTGGGAGATCACAGACTTGCCAACTGGCAAGAAACTTGTGGTATGAAAATGAGTCTATACTGTGAAATACAAAGCAGATAGGACGGTGGATCGTTTCAAGGCAAGACTGGTAGCAAAAGGATACACTAAAAAAATATGGAATCGACTACACAGATACATTTGCACCTGTAGCCAAGATCAACACAGTTCGTGTTTTGTTGTCCTTGGCTGCAAATCTTAATTGGCCCTTACAACAGTTCGATGTGAAGAACGTCTTCTTGCATGGAGACTTGACAAAAGAGATTTATATGGATCTTCCACCATGATGTAATGCTCCAGATAGATACAAAAGAAAAGTGTGTAGGTTGAAGAAATCCCAATATGGTTTAAAACAATCCCCTCGGACATGGTTTGGAAGATTCACAAAATCTATGAGAGCATTTGGCTACAAACAAAGTAACTCTGATCATACTCTGTTCCTGAAAAGACTAAATGGGAAACTTACTGCACTTATTATGTATGTAGATGATATGGTGGTAACAGGTAATGACCCAGAAAAACGCGCAGCCTTGCAAAGATATTTGTCTACAGAATTTGAGATGAATGACCTTAGATCTTTGAAATATTTTTTGGGGCTTGAGGTATTGAGAAGGAGTTCGGGAATTTTCTTATCACAGAGGAAGTATATTATTGATTTGTTGCACGAAACCAGCATGTCAGCTTGTCAACCAGTAGCTACACCATTAGAGGAAGGATTGAAGCTTAGCGTTGATCCTAATCAAGTACCAGTTGACAAAGGGAGATACCAAAGGTTAGTAGGTCGTTTAATGTACTTGGCACACACAAGACCGGACCTTGCCTATGCCTTAAGTGTAGTGAGTCAATACATGCATGATCCCGGAGAATAACATATGAATGCAGTGATGAGAATTTTGAGATATTTGAAGGGAAGTCCCGGCAAAGGAATTTTGTTTAAAAGGAATAATTATCTTAGAGTTCAAGTTTATACTGATGCAGATTGGGCAGGTTCGATTGACGATAGGCGCTCAACATCAGGTTACTTTACATTCGTTGGGGGTAACTTGGTTACATGGAGAAGTAAGAAATAGAATGTGGTTGCCTGTTCCAGTGCAGAATCTTAATATAGAGGTATGGCTTTGGGGATTTGTGAAATTTTGTGGCTTAGGCTCATGCTTAGCAATTTGGTATACTACATGATCAGCCCATGAAATTATTTTGTGATAATAAAGCTGCCCGTGACATTGCACATAATCCAGTTCAACATGATAGAACAAAGCATGTTGAAGTTGATCGGTTCTTCATCAAAGAAAAATTAGAAGAAAAAATAATTGAGGTACCGACAATAAGAACAGAAGATCAGTTGGTAGATATCCTCACGAAAGCTATTTCAAGTCATAAGTTTTCAAGTTTCTTACATAAGTTGGGCATGAGTAACATATATGCACCAACTTGAAGGGGAGTGTTGACTTTGTATTTTAGGTAGGATTCCTAATTGATATCAATTCCGTGTAATCTCATGTAATTAGTTTTCTTCCTATTACATTATGGTTGTACACCTTGTATAAATACCTCTCATTGAGAAGAATAAAAGCATTCTTTTCTTGGTATCAGAGCGGGTTGTCTTCGTGTGAATCCAAATGGCCACACGCGGTCCACGTCATCCAGTTATTGTCCACGTGTAGGCTTGAAAATCCGCCACACGTGCGAGGGCGTGTTGAGAGTTGTCCCACATCGGTGAGAGACAAGGTTTACTATGTGCTTATATGATCTTAGGCTACTTCCCATATTACCAATTGGTTTTATGGTGGAACCCAATTTCATCATAAATATGAGTCAAAATATTGCCAAATTGGCAATACGTACATAAACACAAAAACCGTTTCAAGTTGGGACAGGTGAGTTTTATGAGCCTTCGTCTTTTGCTTCCGTTTAGGCAGTGTGGGCGAGATGCCAAAAGCTAGCTAATAAGTCAAAACAGAAGAAAGGAGATAAATGCATCAAACTGGCCGTTTTTGTCTATAAAAAGCAACTTTTAAGAGAGAGAGAGCTGCAGTTGGGTTTTTCAGTAGTTATGGAGGAAGAAGATGCACGCACAGAAGAAAGTCTGGTTCAATTTCTAGGTTTTGATGGAGAAAGTTGTGAATACATAGCAAAGGTATTGGCGCGCCTCAATTTGAACGCGTGGCTAATATCGGAGACTTAGCCATACGATTCTAATTGAGCCGCGTCAATATCTCCTTTTGCATCTTTCTCCATCCATCCCTTCAACTCATCATCAGATATTCATGGTATGTTGTTCTTGATCAAAATCCCCCTTCCTTCTTTTATTCCTAGAGCCTCAATTTCTCCCTGGGTGTTATTAGAAACCCCATGATTTAAGCGCTAATTTTTCTTTTAATTGATTCTCTCTGGGTTCTATTAGAAATAGTCTTTTGTGTTAAGATATAATTGTACATCCATGCATGCTTCCTATTAGATCCATATATATACCTTCTATATATCAAACCAATTAGGCAAAGAAAATTGGAAAGAAACTTGAAATGATCATAACATATATGCGTATATCATCACCTCCTCCCCGCTAGCTAGGGTTTGCTGCCGACTGGTGATACCATATGTCTGAGAGAGAGCGAGAGAGAGAGAGAGAGAGAGAGAGAGACAAAGATAATTATTTGGAAATTGGAAAGGTGCTGAAAAAAGCATGATGATGTAGGTGATTGTCATTCAAGAGAGTAGGTAGAAAATTAAGGGCAGATGCTCCAGGTCGGGCCATGCCCTTCTCTCCCACTATATCATTGTATATTCAATTATCTAGGAAGAAAGATCCTTCCAGATTTTTTGAAACAGAAAAACAAATAAATTATAAAAACAAAAGAAAGAGAAGAAAACACGTTCTTTCTTGCTTTAACACAAATGAGATATCAAATTAGTATTTTATGTATATGTTAAATAAAATAAATCCAGCAGGAACCTTAAAGCAGGAGCAATGCTTCAAAATTGCTTAAATTTTAAGATCGTGTAATCAACTCATCATACACGCATGATCTTTGTGCGTATTTTATGTATATGTTAGAGTATTCTGGTATTTTATGTCTTAGGATTTTCTAGTGAGATAAGGATTATGATTCCTTTCATATTTTATGTTATGGTTAGATAACTTAGATTGCTTTCCTGTTTGTTTCAGAATTAGGGGCATGTTTACTTAAAGATATAAGAGAAGGAATAAGAGAACTTAGAAATAGGGGAAAGTAAGGAAATAAGAGTGCATTGGGCTAATTTATCTGATTCTTAAAGTTTAGGTATTTGATTACGGATTTCATGGAAAAACTAGCATTTTTCTTATTTCACGTGTTATTAAACACATGAAGTAAAATTAAGAAGTTAAATGATTCTCATACTGTCATACATATACTTTAGCAAATGCAAGGAGCTCAAGAACCAAAATGAATTCAATTCCTATTCCTTGTAACATGCACTAGGTGTTAATATCCTCTTGTAACTCAATATAATTTAAGTTTGATAAGATGTATTTTCACGTTATGTGGTAGGTTTGGAATAATAATACGACTTTGTATTCAGTTTGTTCTTCTTTTCTCTAATTCTTTGATTTTCTGTTGCTTTCCGTAGCACGTTCAAACCTATGTTTGTGCAGGACCAGCATATATAAATTGTACCTAACTGTGGCTATTACCATTGACTCGAACATAGAAGATAGAACAGTTCACAGTTGTATATATCTTGAGGTATAAACCATTCATTCGTTGTTTCGTTTTCACTAGAGGAATAGAACTGATCTAAAATTTCAGATGACGAAAAAATTACAGAAAACTCTAAAAACATTAAAAGTGAAAGAGACTTGGGGAGAGAGAAAACAGACATGCATGAAGGACTGTCAAGGCATCGTATTAATTAGATATGGACCAAAGGCTTCAGGAATCTCAGATCCAGAACCGAGCTGGTGAATCGGTAACCATAACTGCAATGTGAGTAGGTCCTACGTCCCTTTTCTTTCTCTTGGCTTTGCATTAAACATTTCACCATCTCTGTGGCCAAGTACTAGCTCTCCAACGGCTAGTCTAAGGAATATATGTATCTATCACTGTATCAACGTATCTCATATGCGCAACACCGAAAAGATTCTTTCATACAACTGCGAGTATTGAGCCGGTTAATCGGTTTTGTAGACTTATGGAGATATAATCTATGAAACAAACGAATCTCTCACAAAACGCCCAATTGAGTATTTATATGTGTGGTTTATGGAAAGAAAATTACATATAGCCGATCATATACGTCTCCTTGTTTATATAACATTTATAAAAAATAAAAAAAAGGAGTGTTGTTGTTTACTTGTTTTGTACATGTAATTGTATGTGTATGATCTTTATCTTTTTAAGTAATGGATGAAAGAAAGAGTGTCTATGCTAAAAGAAAAGCACTAGAGTACGTTATATGAGTTTTCTCAATTTGTTACCAAATAAATTGGTAAGAAATCCTAACCCTTTTGGTTACTTGTTTATAATATCTTGAGAAATTATTGTCTGTTGTGTTTTCGTGCTTTAATATGATCACATCACATGAGTACATGTAATAAACTGTGTTGGAGGCTAATTTCATGTTTATGGAAGGGGTAATGCACTTTTGTTGTTTCTTGTCATGTGGTCCTTTTCAATTTACCATATATATATATATATTGATAACTACCGACAATGTAATAAACTGTGTTGGAGGCTAATTTCATGTTTATGGAAGGGGTAATGCACTTTTGTTGTTTCTTGTCATGTGGTCCTTTTCAATTTACCATATTGATAACTACCGACATTACTCTCTCCATATGATACTATATCTTGATACTTCGATTGCATAGTTGTAAAAATGTTTGTCCGTAGAAATCTAAACAGAAAAAGAGAGAATGATTCGGTTTTGATCAATATCACCATTGAAATCGAATCAAACCAAATCATTGGGAATTGGTTTGGTTCAGTCAGTAAGCTTATTGAACGTATCAATAAAAAAAGTTCAACATTTCAAGAGTTTTAATATTTTAAACATCCAAACATTTCACGCATTCCAATTCGATTGAAAGATTAAGTTTTTCGAGACATAAAAAGTTTATCAAGTCAAATAGAACTAAGTTTTAATTTAATACAATCTCATGCTAGCAAACAATTTATTAATTACAAACTCACATAAGAATAAAATACATATAAATAGGGCTGTAAAGGAGGCGAGTCGAACCAATATCAATGTTCTTAAGTTTAGCTTGTTTAATAATTTTTGAGCTTGAGCTAGTCTTGGCTTGCTTCTTATTCAAACTGAGCTTGAGCAACCTTAAAAAGTTCAAGTTCGATACTGAGCTCAAGTTGTTTCGAGCTATTTCTTTCATATAGTAAGTTGGTTGGTTCGATTTTATAAAAAATAAACAGAAAGATTGTCTTTGACTTGGGCCTCCAAATACATGGTAGCTTGACTTGTTTTTAAATCAAGACGAACTAGGCTTGGCTTGGTTCTTTCATGAGTCGAGCTTTGACGAACCAAACACAAGCCAAACTCGGTGCAAGCTCGATCTATTTCGAGTAGATTTACAACCTGATATAAAAAATCTCTTAATTGTTAATAATCATTACAACTAATAATATGTGTATGGTAAAACCTCTAAATAATTAACTTATAATAAGTTGATATTTTAAAATAAATTAATTAATAATTAAAAGATACATGGTTGGGTTTTGGTTTTAGTTAGTTTCAAAAGTATCAAAACTGGGGAACTTTAACGAAAAACATCCGGTACTGTTCACTTTAACGAAAAACCATATTTTTACACTAAAAAGTCAATCATGGTACTATTCACTTTACCCTTTATTTTGTCCTTATCATTAAAACTCAAAGTTTTCAAGCCTTTTTCATTAGTTTTCCTTCAAAACTGAATAAAACCAAAAGTATATTGGTTCAATTCAAATTTTAAATTATTTGACTTTTTTTATTGGTCAAAACCAAACCAAAGTGATTCGAATCGGTTGGTTTGATACTCACCCTAGAGATCATCTTCTTATGTGACATGACTCAAAAGTTTGACCTTCTTTTCATTTCATCGTTATAAAACTTTTACTAAAGCCTCTTGATACGGAAAACAACTTAGATGACATAGGAATATAAGCATGTGATGTCTCATTTCAATAAAACAAAAATATGTGGAAAAAAACTTAAACATGCCTTTATCTTTTTTTCATTAATGGTATACATGTGTTATACAAGTCATCCTCTTCGATATGACTTCAAACTATCATTCTATTTTTTACCCTTCAATTACTAATATTGAAACAAAAAGGGTGTATACTAGTATGAATCCGGATCCTCTATATGAGAATCCCGGGGATTCGTGAATCATATTTGTTCATCATATATCGTGCGATCAGAAATCATTTTAAATATTTTTATTTAAAATTAAATACAAATAGTACCTGATCGTACGATGTATGATGAACGGACACGATTTATGGATCTCTAGGATCCTCACCAAAGAATCCAGAGAAGATCCTGTTGGTACTAGTACTTTCATTTTACATGTATTCATACACCTTTATAGTGAAAAGAAAAAAAGAAGCAAAGATTTGAAGAGCAAATACTAGGAGAAAGTATTGGGTACGATAATCGTGTCACATAACATACCTGTTCAAAACATACATAACAAGACACCTGCATTCAGATCTCACATAGGCACATTTTGATAGACCTTAATGAAGGGTTTCCTTTGTGCGTATCTTGGACAAAAAGATCGCGTAGTGCAATTACTTGTATTCATAACTTTCTTCAAAATTAAGATAAAAAACTACTTCGGTCACGTTACTTAATAAGATGATACGACGTCATTACTTGCTTTTTCATGTAGATTTTTATTGATAAACATTTCGACAGCTATGCAATACCAAAGTATCAAAATATAATCTCAGTAATATAAACATTATATCGACAATCAATAACCTATCGATATAATTATTGATATTAGATGGTTGGACGTGAAAAACGAAAAGATTCTCTCGAGTAGCATTTAAGCTTGGCCATGCATTGATGTCAGAGAAACATCATCAATAGCATCAGTTGCTGGTCGAAGGGCTCTTTGTGAAGGTTGTGTGGGTAGGTGGTGGGTGGGTCAAGAAGAAGATAGCAACCAGAGCTGCTAGATTTATCATTTATGGGGCTATTGACAAGGACCCATGGCCCCCTTTCAATTTTTGATAATTTGATGGATTCCAACTTTTCTCTGCTCCGTTTGTCTTGCCTCCTAAGAAATCAAATCCTAGTCCCACTTAGCAGATATGTTTGGATTTTGAGTAGAAATCATGGAAATATCTGATTACTTTTAATTAAGTTTTATTTTCCTTTTCACCAGCTCTTTAATAATTGGTGTGACAATGTTCAAATTCAAAGTACCCTGTAAAGCCAAATAGTAGCTTCTTCTTCCTTTCGAAAAGCTTACTTTTGCAAGCAAACCCTTTTGTTGTAGCCGTCTTGTTCCTTCCAAACAAAAGATCTTTCACCTTTTCTTATCTTTTGCTAGATTTTGCATTTGATTTGAGGGAAATAACAGTATTCTAATTCGTTAAGTTGGTCAATTACTTGTGAAGCAAAAAATAGTACATAAAATATTGGAGCTGATACGTGACTTTTATTCATAAGTGATGAGAATGCTCTTATGCACTAAAGTCATAAACTTTCTTTTTACAAAGAAACTAACTTAGGTATCGAAGATTTGCTGGCCAAACCCCCTCCCTCTCCCAACACCTCGTGGGCTCGCGTGTGGCTTTGGCCTTGATCAAAAGTGTTTATTTGTTTTGTAGGTACAATTTCATCAAGACTGAAAACGACATAAATTTGCTACCACAGTACTAATGACTAAGAATACTTATACTTTTATTATGTAGTTTACACATTTGTATGATTATTATCATGATTTTATACTATAGAACGCAATTAGTTCTATATATTTAATGAGTTATTTCTCATTACTCGAAAATTACAGCATGCCACATACAAATATGTTGTAATTATAACCTTAGCATACTCAGATTTACACGCAAGTTTCCAAGCAATCAAACAACCAATATGAGATGAACACACACCTGCTGGTGAAGAAGATAAGAACTTAAAACCTCGTGCATCATGTATGCAAAGCATTCTGGCAACCTCAACTGGGCCAAGTAAACCATGGGGAAACACCATTGGGTCAAGTTTTAGGGCCCTCCTACCTTTAAATGAGACTACCATAAAATGGATATGGATTTTGAACAATGAAAAGCAAAAGCCATCCTTGAGTCATGGGAATTGTGTACAACTACAATTTTTTTAGGGTGAAACTCATTTGGAAAACCAAAAAATGATAAGGGTAGCCACTAAAATATTGTGAAATTATTCAAATAATAAAATTTAAAATTTGTGGGTGTTAAGGCAGTCTGTCTGCCTCTTTTCACCCAAGTTCGATTGCTCTGACAAACTCAAAATATCAACAATAAAACTTTAGATTTATGCATTGATATGTCTATCTTTCTAATTACTCAACAAACTTAATTATTTGTTCTCTTATAAATAAAATCAAAGAGTCTTAACGTTTAAGATTCTCGACTGCAAATCAAATCTTGCAGGTAATTAAAAAAAGAACTTTTCATATAACGATGTATGATTTACTTGAAATATCGCTACAAAGACGTCGTCGATGGTTTTCTACCAGACCGGATTACACGACCTTCTTTTTATTGACGACACAGCCCACAGGCCCATCTAAAAAGCACAGAAACTAATCCAAAAACCAAAGAAAGCACAGAGAACACGACACACCCGATGACCCGAATGCTGAAAAATATGAGGGAGGGAAGACAAATGATTCAGTTGAGTTGCCCTCCACAAAACCCAAAAAAGGGAGGACATTATGAATTATCCAATCCCTCCTCCATCACAAAACCAAACCTCACCTTCTTAAAACAACACCTACCAGAAAACCACAGAAATAAACCATGATCATTAATCTCTCAGCTTCTCCACCCTCCTCTTCTTTCTCTCTCATCAAGTTATCCAATTCCAAATCACCCATATCTGATTTTCCATCAAAACCCAAAACCCACCACCCAAAACCTCCATCTTCTTCCATTTGCTGCTCATTTTCTTCACCAGACCTTGGTTTTCACTGCAAGGATCGATTTTTCATTGAAAATGGCAGGTGCCCACATGGGAAAAGGTTCAAGTTTAGGACTTGTGCGATTCCTGGGTTCGACTATGGCAACTTTGAAAGTGCTCAGTCGGTTTTGGAGGCGGCTGCTGTGTTAACGGCCATAATTGTTGTCCATGAGAGCGGTCACTTCCTTGCTGCTTATCTCCAAGGCATCCATGTAAGTAAGTTTGCAGTTGGTTTTGGTCCAATTTTAGCTAAATTCAATGCAAACAATGTGGAGTATTCTATTAGAGCTTTTCCTCTAGGTGGGTTTGTGGGGTTTCCAGATAATGATCCAGATAGTGATATTCCAGTTGACGATAAGAATCTGCTTAAGAACAGGCCAATATTGGATAGAATAATTGTGGTTTCAGCTGGTGTGGTTGCCAATATTATTTTTGCCTATCTTATAATACTTACTCAAGTGTTGTCTGTTGGTTTGCCTGTACAAGAGGCCTATCCTGGGGTGCTTGTGCCCGAGGTTCGCCCATTCTCCGCTGCTTCCCGAGATGGGTTGCTTGCCGGTGATGTGATCCTTAAGGTTAACGGAAATGAATTGCCAAGAGGAGGTCCTAATGGTGTTTCAGAGATTGTTGATGTGATTAAGCAGAATCCCAAAAGAAATGTGGTTCTTAAGGTTGCGAGGGGACAGCAGGATTTTGAAATTGGGATCACACCGGATGAGAATTATGATGGAACAGGCAAAATCGGAGTGCAATTATCGCCAAATGTTAAGTTTACGAAAGTTAAACCTAAAAGTGTTTCAGAAGCTTTTAATTATACTGGGAGAGAATTTTGGGGCTTGTCATCTAATGTTTTAGATAGTTTAAAGCAGACTTTTCTAAACTTCTCACAGACAGCTAGTAAGGTTTCAGGTCCAGTTGCAATCATAGCTGTAGGGGCAGAAGTTGCAAGGTCAAATATTGATGGACTCTATCAGTTTGCAGCCTTGCTTAATCTCAACCTTGCAGTAATCAACCTTCTTCCGCTACCTGCTTTAGACGGTGGTACCTTGGCTTTCATCCTCATAGAGGCTGCTAGGGGCGGGCGAAAGCTCCCTCTAGAAGTAGAGCAGGGGATTATGTCATCAGGGATAACCCTTGTTCTTTTCCTAGGATTGTTCCTTATCGTTAAGGACACGCTTAATCTCGATTTTATCAAGGACATGTTGTAATTGCTTGCAAAATCTCAGAAGTTTGGATGTAACTTGGGTTCCGGGAAAGCCCTGTGGTGCTGGCATTAGATCATCTGATGCCTGAAGAAGGAAACAAACCAAGAACATTGGGGATTCTCGACATATATCGTTGCTTTGATTCGAACAATGTGTAGAAGGTACTTCGGGCATCTTCTCTTTTCAAGTTGTTTAACAAAATGTGGTTCTTTATGGTCCTGTAAATCATAATTTTTTATAAACCCCGTTGGCAACATTGTTTACATTTTTGCTTTGACTTATGAAAGTCCATGAATATAACTGTTATACTCAAATTCTGTGGCAAATATTTGGTAATTGGGTTTGTGTTTATCAGAAAATTTATGCGTAAAACAGTGGAGTCATCACTGGTGTTTGATTGCTGCTCATGCTCTTTGTGTACGAAATGAAACACTAAATGAGTCCGGCTTTGTTAGATTTGACGGGTTCAAGACCTCTATCAGGACTTAGCTTTGTTAAATGTTACTAGCAAGTAGAGTCATAGCAATTTTTTCCAGGTGTGGTTTGCACCTCTATTGTGTTGTGTTAGAATTTAAACACAAGTGGCAACAACTTGAATTCACGATGCAGAAGGAGGTTTCTCGTCCTCCGGAGAATCAATGTAGTAAGTTTTTCTGTTTCCAGCACAATGATTAGAAAGAAATGCGAAATTGTCTTGGAAGAGAGACTTAATACAGACCAATAGATATACTTTCAGACTTTATATTGGAGTTAGCTATGTTGAGTTGGTCTTTAAAAGTCATTCTTCCTTATTTGAATGCAAACGGCACCAATTGATTTGAAGATCATATGGTATACTCTGGTGCTACTTCGGTCTTCGGAGTATGAAGTCAGGTTGCACAAGTTAGAAGATGTGCCGTAAGCGATGATGCAGAGGTTAGAAGATGTGGTGAAGATATCAAACCTTTGTTTTTATTTTTGGTGTTGGTATTTAGAAGTCAGAAGATCACTCCTTGACTCGTATCTAAGTTGAGAAACTTCCATGTCGTGGGTGTGTGTCGCGCGGCACTATTTGAGAGAAAGAGGAAGGCTTTTAGATACCTTTATCACAAAGCGTACTGGTGCACTTTTATATGGGACTATAAAGCTTCATTGAGATTAGGCTAAAATTGTTAGTAATGCAATACAAAATTAGAAAATACTAGAGCAATACATTTGAGAGAATTTTCAAATGATTTCTTGGTAAGTCTCATTGAAAGTCCCTTTTTTGTGTCTTTAAAGTGCATGGGTAGTGTTTTAGTTAAAAGTTTGTAGTGTTTGAGTAGTTGATTGATAGTGTTATAGTAGTGCGTTTTAAACTATTATATCTAAAGTTCTTTAATCCTTCAAAAAGATATGATTTATATTTGGCTTTATTCTACATGGGCCTGAAAGCCTTTATGGGCCGCAATCTTTTGTAGTTCATGATTGTCTTGTGATTGGAATTTTAAAAATCAACAAAATGTATCTTTTGTTACTTAAATTCAAATGAAAAAAGATAAATGATTTTCTCATTCTCTGTTTGTTTATTTAATTTGTACAAAGTAATATGAGAAAAAAAATTGAATTTGCAACTTATGCAATGTCTACAAGAAAAGTATACTATGCTAACACATTGAGGAACAAGCTTGTTAACCAAAGCTTCGACACAAAATTGATAAGAAACGAATATGTAAGTTCATACAAAAATATTTTATGAAAAATATATGTCTGTATTTGTTTTTTTATATTATTAACTTAATCAAAATATTATAGATTATTCATTGAAATACTTGTCATTAATTGTTTTCGACATTATCTCTACTTGACCGAAAAATGTGTATAAAAAAGCTTGTAAAGTATAATAAGTTTAAATTTAAATAATGTAAAAGAGTGATTAAAAGTATCATGTAAATTGTACAAATCTTCTACATGTAATAGGCATTGAAAAAGATTATTGTATAAATATGATATTAACACGACAATTACACATGTAATACGATTGAGTAACAAATGTAAATGTAACTGAGTAACAATTACAATATTTTAAGACATGGATCCACAGATTCTGAACTTGAGACTACGAAAACTAATTCCATTATTGTAAAATTAAATCAAAACGATCACATTTTCTAATACTTTTTTATGGGAATAATCCGTATAAATTGAACTCACAATTTATTATTATTTTTTCTTTTAAGAAGAACAACTGGTGGCAAACCATGGTTATCCATTCATTCCAGGGGCCGGAAAGACTCACAGAGGTATTTCAGCCTTTCACTAGCTACAAGTCTGACTTCCACACCAGCAGCAGATTTCGAACCCGAGATCTCTAGTTTTTAGTTTGAAAGTAATCTCGCAATCCGTCATTTATCACCGAACCACCAGCTTGTAGTTGAACTCACAACTAATTTTCAAAATTCTATAACAATTAGCATTTCATTTAGATACCTCCATCACAACTTTGAATAAATAATTAGAACAATTCATTCTAGTTATGATAAATAAAAATGGTCTTAAGAAAAAAAATTGTATTTTATTCCTGGTGAATATACAGTTGCAGACAATTTTGCTAATATGGGATTGTCTTCTCCAATGATGGTTCGTGTTGTTATGCTTTCAGACTATGTTGGCTTGCTTGGGTTCCGCTTCTCAAATTAATGTCTCTCGATATACATGTTTGTCTCACTTTCTTGTTTTTTTTTCTTAACCTTGTGATGTTACTTGTTCTGTTTTGCAGATTTAGACCTTTAGGTTCGGTTTTAAAGGGATTAGGTTTCATGTCCCCCCTCTTTTCCTTGTATCTTTGTTGTTTTTATTTCTAGAAGGGTAAAGTTTATGTCTCCTTTCTTTTCATGTATTTTTTTTATCCTTTTTTTCTTTTATTATAAGGGGTTAGGTTTATGTCCCCTTTACTAGGTTTTACTAGGTGTATCTTTTTTTCGATATCAATAAAATTCCCTCACACCGTCGAGGTTTTCTTAAAAATAAAAAATAAAAATCCTGGTGAATATAGTTTCGTACCAGACAAGGCTGCATACCACAACTAAATATAATAAAATAGAGTTAACTTCTATAACTTTTAGGATGAAATTCAAAGAACAAAGGATTGTGGTTGACCCAATTGAGTTTCTCGCCATGTTGTTTGCTTACATACCAAACAAGCTACTCAACTTCTAAAAAAGAAGAAATTACTATTTCACATTACTCATAAACAAAATTTTCTAAAAACACCATGTTCAAGTAATAATTAATATAGTCAAAATGCATATACGTTTTTAAGGAAAGCCATTAGCATTTTATAGAAAGAAGAAAAAAAAATTCAAATATTTACTGATGGAAAGAAAGGGAGTGAATATAAAGTAATCACAAACATACAAAATAAAAGAGAAGGTAACGTTCATTTTAATAGAAATACAAAATTGCCATTGAGTGCTCAAATAGCAAGAGAGGAAGGTGAAAATGAGTGAGGACTAGATTAAGTTTAAATGTTCCTTCCAATGTAACTAAAATTTCACTGTTAAGTATATTAGTTGACAAACTTATGATGATACTCTTAAATTATGTTGTGAGTCAAGTAAACTTCAATAGTACTACTTAATCTTGATTGATAAATTAAACTATTTTTATCATATTCATAAATTCACCCCGCAAATAAAAACTTAAGCAAGCACTATAAGTTAAGTGGTGTCGAATTTTGCATATTTTATATCCACGTAATTAATTATAAAAGGAGTCAGAAAAAGAGAATTGGTGATAACTTTGTTTTTTCCGTCCTTTTATTTTTCAAATAAAAAATGCTCGAATATATTTAAATATAAAGAGAAAATTTCTCCTGGAATAAATTTAAGACAGCGATGCGAATTCTTCCCTTGATAAGTTCGATGAGAATTTCATAATAACATACGACAAAAACTAATAATACAGACCACAGCTGACGTAACTTTAATAATAACTTTCAATACTGATTGGATAAGAATGCCAAGAAAAGTCGTCCGCCTTTTAATTCCGCATGTCGTTTTAGTCTTAAAAAGGTAAGATATCTTTTGTAATTAACTCTCGATGGACCCCACATGAACTCTGAACTCGTGAGAGGTTCGGCGAGCAATGCCGTTCGTAAATGTAGTCCAAATTGGTTTAGTATATGGTATATTTCAAACGTATTTCTTAAAATGTATCTTTGAAGTTTGACCTAAGAAGAAGAACAAATGAAATTAATATGATTTGAATTTACAATACTTGATTTCCTTTATATATAGGAAAAAAGAAATAGGGGAAGTGGAAATGTCCAAAATGGTGCTCTAGAAGTGAAAGAGGGGAAGAGTGTGGCTTAATAGCAATGAAGGGCGGACATAAAAAACGTGTCCATGGACGTACCACTTAGCATGCAACCCGGACCGAAATGGAAGCTCATACCTCTAAATAAATCACCCCCCCCCCCTCCCTCCTCTCTCCTCACACACTCACCCTCCCCACCAAAGTCCCCAAACTTCAGAGACCCTCCTTTCTCCTATCATCCTCTCTCTCTCTCTCTCTCTCTCTCAATCTGAAATCCCTATCTAAAACAAAAACAAAGCTAGAATAGAGACAAGATCTAAGCTCTAGCTTCTTGTATCTGTCTTTCTCTCTCCGGATTCCAATTCTCTCCCCTCTTTCTCTCTTGCATTTCTCTCTCACACCCTGGGAGAGGAGAGAGAAGATCAACCCTTCCAAACTTTCATCTCCTCTCTCTCTCTCTCTCTCTCTCTCTCTCTCTCTCTCCCAATTTCTCAAAGTAACATTTCAAGCATCCCATAAAACAAAAAGCCACATTGAACAAAACCAACCTCAAAGAATTAAGAAAGAAACATAGGAGGCTTGTAGCTACACATATAACCAATATAGAGCTAGCTAGGTATAGGCCTAAAAATTATCATGATGCTCAACAGCGGAGTCATGGACGGGGTTCATGAGGCGGCGGTAGGAGCTCAGAGAGGCGGCTCCCACCACCACCACCAGCAGAGCCTCAAGAAGGGGCCCTGGACGGCTGCAGAGGACGCGATTTTGATTGAGTACGTGAAGAAGCACGGAGAGGGAAACTGGAATGCGGTGCAGAAGAATTCAGGGCTGGCTAGATGCGGTAAGAGCTGCAGGCTCAGATGGGCTAACCATCTGAGGCCTAATCTGAAGAAAGGCTCACTCTCTCCTGAGGAGGAGAAACTGATCATCGAGCTTCACGCTAAGTTCGGCAACAAATGGGCTCGTATGGCTTCTCAGGTTAATTTTTTGTTGTTCATTCATTTGTTTTTGGTTTTCTTTATTTTTTGGATTTTATTTTATTTTATTTATGTACTCTATGGAATAATTTTTTTCTTTCTTTGTTTCTTTTTTCTTGTCCCTTGGTCTAAACCTTTTTATGTGATTTTTCTTTTCTTTTTTCGTTCTTATCTTTTATTCTGATTGTGACCTGAGTTACTTTCACTTCCTTTTTTTGGTCTTCTTGGACTATCTGTCTAAAATGTATAAAAACCTAGTGGAGGATTCTCTTCCTTATTCTATTTGATTCAGAAGTATAAAATTCTAAACTCTGAGTAAAGTTAGAGATTCAGAGTTTGAAACCCCTTTTTGTAATTTTTTTTTTGGTGTAAAAATCTTAGTTTCTGAGTTTTGCTAGCTCAAATTTTTTTATTAATAATGAATCCATTGTTCTTGTATATGCCAAAAAATTAATGTGTTCTTATTGTATATATGGTACTGATCTCATTTTTTTGACCAGATTCCCCATTTCCCTTAATTTTCTTACCTATTTGATTATCTTCTTTCTTTAATTTTCAATTTGTTTGACTTTCTCTTTCTCTGAAGCTCATGTTTGTCTGTTGCTTTTTTTTTGGCATATCATCGATCATCAGTTACCCGGCAGGACTGACAATGAAATAAAGAACTACTGGAATACTAGAATGAAGCGTCGCCAGAGAGCCGGTTTGCCAATTTACCCTCGTGACCTTCAACAAGAAGCACCGGCTGCCGCCTTCCAGCACCACCACCAACTTAGACATTCTTCTTCGTCTTCTGCTTCTTCATTCTCATCACTCCTGTCTTCCTCTCAGCCTCGGGAACCTAACAATTTCAGTCCCTCGCAGCTTTCTCTTTACGACCACATCACAAGTACTTTCTCCTCCACCTCAGACCACCAAAACCCTAATAACAATTACTTTCTTCAAAACCACCACCACATTTCTTATTCTCTTTACTCCAATCCCATGACTCAATTCCATGGAAATGGTGGCTTTGCTACGCCTTTGTCCCCGTTTTCTCCATTCGGGTCGTCATCGACTTCAGCTCTCTTCAACCAAAGCAACATTCCAAACCAAGCCTTGATAGGTCAGTACAATTCTCATGGAGGGTTTGGTGGTTACAACAATCTTAGTCCGAGCTCCATGATCATGGGGCCTCCTACTTATGACCCAACCCCTTTGGTTCAAGGGTCCAATCCAGAGCTCCCTTCCAACCAAACACTGCTGAGTATTAATGGCCTCGGTGAGGGTCAGATGGGGGGCTCAGGCTATACCGCTGGTGAAGATCACTATGATATTGCACCTGTGCCGTCCCAAGGGAATAGTGGTCTGTTGGATGATGTTTTGGTGGAGGCTCAGAATAAATCGAATAAGAAAGCAAAGAGTGGCGACAGCTGTTCGTCAGGGTGGTCCAGTAAAGAGAAAGGTCTTATGGTGGAAGAGGAGGAAGAGGAGGGGGAAGAGTCAGCTGAGGAGGAGGCCGAAGACACCGCTCAGGTTGAATCGAAGAGTAGCGGCGAGAATAGTGCTGACAATCAGAGGGATGGTAGCTCCTCTCCGTCAGCAATTGGTAAATACAAAAACTTTTGCATGCCTTTTGTGTTTTAGTGTAATTAATAGTGTCATCAAAATTGTTCACCAAATTGAATAGAAGAGTACGCATGTTATGGTAATACTATCTTGTTAGACTAATGTTATCTTGTAAACACATTTATAAACCGACTTAATCAATAGTATGACAATATAAGCATTTTATGTTGTTAGTCGTTAGACAATATCTAGTGGGCTCAAATTATAACTGAAATACTAACTCTTTACGTTTGGACAACAAAATTTAGTAAACAAATTTGACGAATGTAGCAAGTTGATTTTTATCATTTGATCATACCGATATATATATATATATATATATATATATATATATATATATATATATATATATATGCTATGTATAATCCTGTGGTTTTGTTGCACAGGCATGAAACAAAATGAGGATCCATTAGAGGATATGGATGATGACCTGTTGAACCTGCTCAACTTTCCCTCTGCACCTGCAGTGTCTGAGTCATGGTACGTGCAAGGATGCATGTCCAACCGCGCATCGATGTCAGGTGTCGTTACTAGTGACAATGTGAGTCTAGAGATTCAGCAAAATGCACCATTAATGACACCATCAGTCAAGACCAACACTGCGGCAACATCCGAAGTTAAGCGCTCCCTAGGATCTTGCTACTGGAACAACATGCCCGGCATATGCTGAGAATTGAAAGCTTCATGCTGAGATCATCTGCTT
Organism: Malus domestica; assembly: GCF_042453785.1. NCBI lineage: Eukaryota > Viridiplantae > Streptophyta > Magnoliopsida > Rosales > Rosaceae > Malus > Malus domestica. Next base: position 8,156,269 of record NC_091677.1, on the reverse strand, counting down.
CAACAGACTAGAGATAGTGAGAGTGTCCATACATATGAGTACTGACGAGGACTAGAGCTTAGTGTGCATATGGTTAGTATGCTAGAGAGTTTCACTAGGCTAGTGAATCCGTCTCGCGGGTTTTATCTTTTTAGTTAGCTAGAGTTTTCATAATTAGGGCTAGTTATTCTAGCAGTAAGGAAGACAAAAATTGTCTTAGGGTTAATGAAACTTCTCTTCTATTTTAGTTCAGCGTTTATGTTGAAGTCGAGTAACTAAACTCAAAAACCAAAATCAAAATGTTGTTTATGTTATGCGTGTGTTGTATATATCATCAGTGTTTAACTTAATTAGAGTTTTAGTTTCAGCTTTAATGGCACCAGTTCTTCATGAGTTAGAACCATTTCATGGATTCTTGTTAAATTTATCTTATTTTATGTTTTCCTTTCTTAAATATCTATTAATTTGTGGGGTTTTTTTTTCAATTAATTTTCTTAATTTTCTATAATATGATAAAATGCTAGCTGTTGGATTAAACGAACCCAATGGAGAAGTTTTATGCTTCAAAAAATAGGGAACTCAACCAACCCAATGAATAGAAACTTTTGAGTGTTGGCTGTGGCCGAACAATGTCATCACAAAAGTTTATGTGACCCTCACATTTGTCGTGACGATTTTTCATCTATTTGTGACGTTTCCTAATCTGCACTAAAATTTAACTTTTTTTCTAAATTTTTTAGCACATGCCATGCCAAACTTAGGGCTTGTGATGTAATAAATCCAAAATCCAAGAGACAAGAAGACAACATTATCACGAAATTCAGCCAAAAATATCACTGAAAATTTGCTAAATATAGAGGTGTTCTTTGCAGCCTTCGGGAGCCAACCCATCCTTCGATCTCAAGTTGGGTTGGCTTATTTTGGCAAAAAGAAGGGGTTCACGCATAACCACTTTTCCCTATTCACCGCCTGGCTTCTTCCCTCACTGATGTTGTAATAAAAAAAGTATTGAAAATGTAAGATCAAACATAGGAGTTGCTGCTTTTGAATTGGAGAGTGACCATGCACGCAAACATTTTTTTTCAAGTTCTACCCCATTTGCTTTTCTAATTCATCATAAATTGGTAATGATCGATGTATATATCACTAAAATTCCTTAAAAAGCCCAAAAAAACTTTTTTAAAAAGGTGCAGAAAATAACTTTAAAAAAAAAGCCAATAGTAAACTTCAACTAGTTTTACTTATTGACCACTACTATAGAACCAGTGAGTCGAGAGGGAAGGGAAATTGGTCAATGGGGAAACAATGTATATCTTGTATCCGTTACTGATTTTGCTTGACCTTTTTCAGTTTCTGGTTCACATCTATGTACTAGATCAATTGTTGAGTTGGATAAAAAAACAAAATATACCTACTTAACCATTGGCATGATCAATGTTCAAGTACCGAAGTACGTAGCGTGCGTTTCATAGTTGACTTAAAATATATAAATTTTTTATGAGTGTTTGCACAATGAAGTATTATTAGTTTCAATAATAGCATTCTTTTTCTTATTCATTGTTCGCTTATACGCAGAAATGTAAAATCAGTCAAGAGTCAAATATTTCCAACTTAACCTTTTCACAATGGGTTGGGAATTTGAGTTTGATTGTTATGAATTAAAAGTAAATTTACACAATGGGCCGGAATTTAAACTTGAACTCCAATTGTTGAGTGTAATGTGTCTCATGAGTTTGATTCTTATAGTATATGGGAATCAAACTCACACCCCGCTAAAGAAATCATGTTATAGCAATCAAACTCAAACATCTTGATTCTCTTGTAAATGGGGAATCAAACTCACATAATAATGTTGTTCCTCCTATGGGGAACTTACTTGTTTCCACACTTATAATTAACGTATCTTTATCGTACAAAAATCATAATCGGAACCGCACATTTTCTTTATTATCAACTAAAGATTATATCCACACACAAAAAAAAAAAAAAATTTAGATGTCTTTTAGCCCTTCATATGCCTCAAACAAATGAATGGTTCATCATGAGGTGCTACTTGTTACCAAAACCTTTGATTGGTTTAATACGCATGAATAGCTAAAAGACCTCCAAAGTAAATGAAATTTTGCAGATATGATCTTTAGATGATAATAAAGAGAATGGACGGTTCCGGTTTTGATGTTCATACAACGAAGATATGTTAATTATAAGTGGTGGGACAAGTAGGTTCCTCTATGGAGGGAACACAGATCATTATCCATACCACTATGGAAGTAGAACTTCCACAATGCTCTGGTGGTTTGATTCATATAAACAGAAATCAAAACCCTTGATGAGTTTGATTCCTATGATAATATTATTGCTACAATAGTGACAATAAAGCTAAATTGTACTATTAAGCGTGGAACCTACTTAATTTTTCGTTTTTCCTATTTTATGATTAATTATTCTCCACTGTGGAAGGCCTAAGTCTAATGTAAGAGTTTATGTTAATCCAATAATTTAAGTACCTCATGCAATATCTTGCAACAGATCATATGTAAGATAGTCAGGACTGGTAGCTTGCGGGGATTGTGGGAGAATAATAGTGGCCTGAGGGAATGGAGGTAACGCATGAATGTTCACTACATTGGCACATTGTGATAAGTGCCTGGGGTTTTTAGGGAACATAAAGATTGCATGAGCAAAAGATTGGTGGCATTGATATACTTGTCCGTGTAACTCATGCACAATGTGAGGCAGTTTCCACACCACCCCGTTTCTAGCGATTGAATCCAATTCCCCTACAAACCTTGTGTGCTCTTTTCTTAATTCTCTGGCAATTTCTCCTACCAACCATTCAAATATGTTTCTTTATCTAACTAATTCTTTAACTTTTTTTCTAAACTAAAAAAATGTGTCCATAAGTACATATGTCAATTTTGTGTATCTAAATAATTTTATATTAATTAGTATGAATGCTTTTAAATTCTTAACAACTTAGCAATTCTAGAGACTTCAATTTCAACGAACAACCATGGCTTAATGACATCCTTTTCATGAAGCATTGATGCCTTAACATAGATTTACTTCAACCGAATATTATTACTTGACTTGGATTACTAGTCTTCCCACATTAGAGTTGGTGAAGAGAGGTCCTAAGCTCTCCAAGAAATTTTCAGTTCCATGGAATGTTTTGAGCTTAGAATAACCAATCTTGCCTTCCTTTAGGTGGCTCCTTCACAAAATCCCCCCAACGATGCAAGTATGAACTCACAATTCCACCATTGCATATTCACCTCCTTTCCGATTAAATTCATCAAATTCCTCACCCCCTCTACCAACCTGCACAAAATAGATGAGCTTTGCATTTGAGAAACGGACGAACATATGCACATGTCTAGATATATAAATTTCCAGTAACATGTCTTTTTATGCATGTGATATTGGGTCATATTGCTTACAAATAATTAAATATATGTGTATGACAGTTATACGTATGAAGAAGACAAAGGGTAGTAATGGTTTTAAATAACCTTACTGTAGCCTGATATCATGCCACAAAGAGGGATCTTTGCATGCTTGTTGACATGGTTGAGAGCAGCCTCAAGCATTTCAACGCCAACATTGTCAAGGTACACATCAATTCCACTGGGGAAATATCTGTAAAATTTTCAGTCTTCATGTTCATATATATGTTTCTCAGAATCTTAATGCTAATTTGTTAAACAATGATTACTTGGTTAAAGTAGCATCAAAATCTGTCTCGGCCTGGTAGTGAAAAGCGTCATCATATCCAAAATCCTCCTTGATTAACCTAACCTAAAAACCACAGAAATTTATAGACCATCGAAACAAACAAAAAATTGATCTAGATAAGTTAATTAGAGAAAGAAATATGTATATCTCTGTTTTAACAAACACTATAATATTCTATTATTTAATAATTCAACTTTTTAATGGCCACTTGAGAGGCTCCATCATCACATATCTAACTGGGTTTGTCGTTGTCGTTACAATTGACATCAAGGACTCCGTCATCCCAGATCTAATGGCCTTGGTCGTCGTCCTTGAATAGACTAGCCGAATCTCGTCAAAATTTCCACAAAATTCATCACTCTGTCGTCGACGTATCCATAGTCCACGACCTAGTCAGCGTGTGGAGTAAGAACAGTGCAGCCTGTGGAGGAAGAACATTGAAATAAGATTTGTTCATGTATAGTGAGCCTGCGACTTACTCCCTTCCTCGCTAAATCTAGCGAGGGACTATTCACAGTGTCAAAGTAGCGAGACATATAGCGAGCCTCTTAGAGCTTAATTAGGTTTTGTGATTTTTCCATTAAAATAGCCAAACAGCATCATCTACTGAGGCTATTTGAGATGCTGTAAGGGAGATATTATTAGAATTTTTGTACAACAGTAAGGTGAAAATTTATAAGGAAAATTATATTTTTTGAGTGTCAATCACTATAAAAAAATTGGGCACTGCACACAATAAATTATTTGTGTCCTTTGGCCTCAAAGGGCACCGACATATTGATAAGTGTAGACACATGTCATTAGTAGAATAAGGGTGTGTGCCATGTCAGCTAAAAAAAACATTTGAGAATTGTTGGTAGTTAGTTGAATGGTTAAAAGTTAGTTAGGTGGATGAAGAGGAGATAACAAGTGTAAAATGCTATATATAGCAGAGCTTGTAAGCATTAAGACCTAATGAAAGTAATCTGAAAAGTCTCTACATTTCTCTCTCTCTTTCTTTTTCTCTTTTGCTATTCTCTCTGTAAACCTTTCATTTCTTCAGATTCATAGTGTTAATATGGTATCAAGAGCCATCGGTTTTGTTGTGGGCTGGGTTATCTCAGGATTATCGGTGCTGAAGGTTTGATCATCTTGGGGTTCGTCGACGTATTGGAATTTTTTTTCTTCTGGAGTTTTGAGTTGGTGCGAATCAGGTTATTCTTTTCGATTCTCTATCATGCTTTAATTATGTGGAGTAGTAGATTTAGCTTGTTTGCGGCACGAAGCCATTACTGTTTGTTTGTGGTACACAGTCATTTCAAGATTGATCGTATTGTTGGGCATGAAGCCATTTATGTGAATGTTTGTAAAAGATTAGTTAATTGAAGATTGTGGGCACAAAGCCATTTCTGTGAATTTCTTTGAAGAGTTGTTGAAATTTGAGGGCACGAAGCCATTTCTTTGAATGTTTGTGACGAATAGTTGAATTTTTGTGACCACTGTTAGTTGAAATTTGAAGCATTTCTTGTTATTTTTGTTCTTTTTGAAGTGTTGAGGAGAGAGTTGTTTCTTGATAAGACCGTTAATCTAGACCATAGCGATGGCATCTTCATCTGTAAAAATTGAAGGCCTTTTGGGAATGTTGACAATTAAGTTGAATGACAAGAATTTTTCGAAATGGGTATTTCAGTTCAAATATGTTCTCAAAGGATATAAGTTGTTTGATCACTTTGATGGGTCACTTTCACCTCCACCAAAATTTGTGGTTAGTACTGATCGTGATGTTACAAATGAAATCTCTAAGGCATATACAGAATGGGAAGCTGTTGATCTTGCTCTCTTGAGTTTGTTAATTGCTACATTGACTGATGAGTCTATTGAGCATGTTTTGGGATCTAGGACTGCTCATGAGGCCTGGACAAATCTTCAAGATAGGTATGCTTATGTTTCTAAAGCAAGGGTGAATACGTTAAAGACTGAATTTCAGACCACACAGAGGGTAGTGACTCTATTGATCAATATCTGTCTAAACTTAGAAATATTAAAGATCAGTTGATTGCTGCGGGGGAATTTGTAACTGATAATGATTTCATTGTTGCTGCTTTATCTGGTTTACCAAGGGAATATTCTGAGATTAGAACAATGATATACACAAGAGACAATACTATGTCCTTAAGGGAATTTTGAGAGCAGTTACTATGTGCAGAAAGGGAGGCTAAGTCTGTGGTGAGTGGTTTATCTCAAAAATTTCTGGAATGTATGTGCAAGGGAATGTTGCTTCTTCTTCACAATCTACAATGGCACAGGGGTCATCAAGTAATTCTGATGAGGTTATGTATAGTACTGGAGAGATTCTTACACGGATTTCGAATGCAACTCCGTCTTTTGGAGTGCCAAATCAGGGAGCATCATCATCATCTAATTCTGTAATGCATCCATCACTACCAATGCCAGTTTCTCATATTCAGTATCCATCACCATTTCCTAGTACTCAGTCTCTTAGGGTGCAGCCTCAACCTCCGGTGTATCCTGATTTCTCTAATACATCACTATTTCCAAGTAATCAGTTTCCTATAGTGCATCCTCAACCTTCATTCTATCCTGATTTTTCTAATGCATATGGCTTTGTTGGGAATACTAATGCACAGAGACAGTATCCTAATTCCAATATTGGTACAAGAAATGTCTATGGTACAAAACCAAATGGTAATGGTAATTTTAGATCATCAAACTATGGTGGTAATCGTGGGAATACCTAAGGTGGAGGACATAATGGTGGAAATTGGCAGTCATGGTCTGGAAACACTGAAACTAGGCCGAATATTGTCCCTGAATGTCAGATATGTTCCAAGAAGGGACATACAACTCCAAATTGCTGGAAGAGGTCTACCAATCTGAGTTCAAATGGATCAATTCTTGAGTGTCAAATCTGTGGCAAGCGAGGACACAGTGCATTAGATTGTCATCATAGGAACAATTTTGCCTATCAAGGTTCTGCACCTGCTCCTACGTTAACTGCCATGCAAGCTCAAGCTCCAGCCAACTTTCTTCCTAATGATTCATGGATCATTGACACTGAAGCATCACATCACATGACAGCAGATCTCAATTCTTTGCAGCAGATTTTTCCATATGAAGGCAATGATAAAATAACAATTGGCAATGGTGAAGGTTTGCAAATCAAACATATTGGTTCTACATGTTTGAAGACATTACCTCATTCATTACTTTTGAGAAATGTCTTACATGTTCCAACTATTGTTGTTAGTCTTTTATCTATCAAACAAATGTGCAAAGACAACTATTGCTGGTTCATATGTGATGATACTAACTTCTATGTGCATGACAAGGTAACCAAGGCTATAATATACCACAGAAGGAGCAGTGATGGTGAGTTGTTTTAGATTTCGGTCAAGATGTTTTCAAAGAATTTAGTTTCTCTAGCTCAAAAGTCAACTACTTTGCTTGGTCAGAAGGTTAAGTCAACAGTGTGGCATCAAAGATTAAGCCATCCTAGTAATGAAGTTCTCTCTGTTATGTTGCAGCAATCTGATATAGTTAGTGCTTCTGATGATTCACAGCATGTATGTTCCTATTGTATATCTGGGAAAATGTCTAGACAACCTTTCTTAGATAGGAAAGAACAATGTAGTTTTCCATTTCAAAAAGTCCATTCGGATCTCTGGGGTCCTTCACTAACTAAGTCTGTAGAAGGGTTTAGATATTATGTGAGTTTTGTGGATGAGTTTACAAGACATGTATGGATTTTTCCCTTGATAAATAAATCAGAAGTGTTTGGTATCTTTCAGAATTTCTATCATTTCGTTTATACTCAGTTTGATGTTAGAATTAAATGCTTGCATACAGATGGGGGTGGAGAGTTTAATAGTAATCAGTTTAAGGGTTTTCTGCAAACTCAGGGAATCTTTCATATGGTTTCATGTCCATACACACCTCAGCAAAATGGAATTGCTGAAAGAAAACATAGACATATCATAGAAACAGCTATAACTTTGATGACAACTGCTCAGTTACCTCAAACCTTGGGGTTTCATGCTTGTGCTCATTCTGTGTTTTTAATAAATAGGATGCCATGTAGGATTTTGTGAATGAAGTCTCCTTATCGGTTGTTATTTGGGGTTAAACCTCAACTTCAAAACCTGAAAATATTTGGCACTACTGTATATCCTTACATCAGGCCTTATAATAATAACAAGTTGCAACCAAGAGCATCGCTATGTGTTTTTGTTGGCTATGAACTAGGATATAAGGGTGTTATATGTTATCATGAACAAACTCAGAAGCTATTGATAACAAGACATGTGGTTCATGATGAGAATGTGTTTCCCAGCAGACTCCAACAAAATTAGCATATTTATATTACATGTAAAGCCTAAAACCAACTATCAAACTCACATTTCTTTGATTTTCTTTATAAAACAAACTTGTAGACAAATCAAACGAATTTAAGCACATTCTCAATTCAAGCTCCAAATAATTAGTGAGAAAAAAATGAAGGTTCCTTGATGAGACATTTGACTTTCCTGCATGATGAAATACAGGAAGAAAAAAAATACACACACACACAAAAGTCGTTAGAAAATACACAAAAATCATAGAAAAATAACAAAGGAAAAGCCCATATCCGAGAAGAGTCCGTGATGCGGTGGTTGTCCAGCTGACAAATGGCATCCATGAACGGAGTCTGAGAAAGGCAAAGATGAAAGAGGCAAAAATGGGTTTGTTTGAATCTGAACCAAATCAAATCTCCCTTTGATTATAACCAAAAAGAGAAAAAAGCTCAGTTCCCCTTTTGTTTCAAATGAACCCTAACCCTAACCTTAAAATTAATCACAAATTATTAACTAAATTAACCAATACAAGTTCTAAGTTCTTACCATTTTACCTGGTACGAAGTGGAGAGGAAGGAATCACATTATGCAAACACTGAACTGAAGGGGAACTGGGGATGAGATGAGAGTTGAGGCTGACTGATTTGCAGATTCTGTATGAAGGAGAAAGATTTGCAAAGTCTGAGAATATGTGAACTCGACTAGAAACTTAAGTTGAGACCCAACGATTCACAGTGTGTGTGAGCTTTGAAGGGGAAGGATTTGCAAATTTTGTTTCTGCGTGAGATGTGAACTGAAGTTTAGAATTGAGATGAGAGGTGAGAGAGAGAAAGAGAGGGAAATAAAAAAATTTGGGGAAAAGATAAAGAGAGAGAGAGAGCCTGGGGTTGAAGAGAGGCTCAATTCAATTGGGGAAGGGAGAGTAAGAGAGATGAGAGGCTGGGTTTGAATGGGGAAACACAAAGAGAGGCGGAAGGAAGGAAATGAGGAGAGAGTGAGGCGTGAAGATTGAGGAAACTGCTTTTCTCATTTCGTATAAAACATTATTTTAAACAAAGGGCACAAAAAATCTACCTTTACATTAAATATATTAAATTACAGGGCACGATTATATTTATGGTGTCATTGCAAATTAATAAAAAAAATCTATTTCTAACATTAAAGGCACAAAAGTCATGGTTTTGTGCCCAATAATGTGATTGTGTCCATTTCTCTTAACATTGGGCACAATACATGGTGCCCATTACGGAATGAGCACTGTTCCACCCTATTGATGTTTAAACAAACACAAACACCTCATTTGTGTCCCTAATTTTGTGCCCAAAGGCCATTTTTCGTGTAGTGAATAACATCTTCCATGTATAAACTCATAATAATATTGCATTGAATAGATATTTCAAAGTTCAGCATTCACACACTAAAACATAGTAATTCCAAGAATGAAACCGTAATAGAAGTACTTCTTGTCCACGGGGGCAGCAACAACAAGCTATTACTATATCAATAATGAGCACAATGAAGAATCTTGCCAAGTCTCTAGGACTAAGACTTGACGAAAACATGAAAGAACAAGAACAAGAAATACACTTTTTTCTTTTTTCTTTTTCCTCGCACATCCAATTCAAAACTAGTGCAATAGTCCCTTTATATAGCATAATAGAGGTCTTCTTCAATAAGGAATACCAATCCTAATTGAAATCTAGTTATGAATCATACACCAATTGAGAAACCAACTACATTTAGAAAAACAACTTAAATTGGGTAAACAACTCCAATTGAAAAAACCACTTAAATTGAAAAATAACTCCAATTGGGTTGGGAGAACCACTACAATTGGAAAATCAACTTAATCCTCTAAAACTATAATTATTAATAGACTTAAGAAAACTCATCATGGGCTGGAAAAAACTAATTCTTTAATACAAGTGATCTCATATACAATAAAAAGGTTGTGAAAAAAATGTGAAGATAAAGTTTCACATAAGTGTAACCAAACCTTGCAAGAGCGTACAAGAAGTTGCCACTCTCCATCCCAGTTGTTTATGGTGGAACCTCAACTTCCTCCGTGGTATCAGAGCTACGTTGGCTCACATGTGAAGTCCAACTCCATGTCACCCAATTTGTGCTATTCACGCGTTTGATTTGAAAATTCTCCACACGTGAGGAGGTATATGTAAGAATGTGAGGACAAAGTCTCACAAAGGTGAAGGACCAAACCTTTGCACATTATGTTAAATACTACTGCAACTAAGTAATTAAATAGCCATAAATAATTAAATATATGTTAATTTTATTTAATTATTTTTGGTTCTATAGTTACTGAAAGGGCACTTCAAATAATTGACCTCATTCATATTCTAAAATTCCAAACGAAGGTGCTACACTCATATATATATGAACTCGGTCCTTTGGTATAATGAAAACATATATAGCTAGATGTCTTAAACTTTTAAATTTCTGTACGGTCTTAAAACAAAATCTTAGGAGCCGTTGCTCTTTAAGTAGATTTTGTGGAAAAATTACAAAAAAATATTTTTGTTTTATTCATTAGGGTTTTATTTAGATTGCGTCATTTTGAGTATTAAAAGAGAATTTTAAATTTGTACGGTTAATCTTTATTTTCAACTTGATGTATCAAACTGGAATTCGATTCTTAGTTGAACTCTAGCGTATGAAGAAGTTAAATTTTTTCTCGCACCCACAAACCATGAACCTGAAAATGAACATTCACGTTGATTGGTAGAAGGTGATAAATATGTAGGTGTCTCATGGGGGAAGGGATATTATCGATCGCCGGTGGGTTGGGTGTAGGCCGATCGCCATTGTGTTGAGTTTGGATAATTATCAACCAAATAATTTGAAGATGGTGCTTGGTTTTGACAAACATTGGCCCCTTATGGTTGGATCTAGGACGAATATCTGCCGTTATACTAAAAGAAGAAAAAAAATTGTTTTCCCCGTGCTCAGTATGAGCATAATTTGGAATTAGAACAAGGCCACATGTCATGCTCATTGTTTGATATCCATGCTCCCACTTGAAAGTAGAGGGGTTGGATTACCTTCTAGATTACTAGTATTAGTTTTAAGGAAAACTAATCAAAATGGTTTGAAAACTTTGAGTTTTAATGATAAAGACAAAATAAAGGGTAAAGTGAATAGTATCATGATTGACTTTTTAGTGTAAAAATGTGGTTTTTCGTTAAAATGAACAGTACCGGGTGCTTTTCGTTAAAGTTCCCTTAGTTTTATGGCAAAACTTCAACTTTCTTAAAATCATACATAGACGATAAACCACATCTTTGACGGTGATTGGTGCAGATGAAAGTTCCAATTGGGATGAAATATCAAATTGACGATGATTGGTACTCATCTGATCCGGTGCTTCCAATGACCCTATACCCTCTGTGCTTGGCTAACTGCCCTGCATACATTCCAACAGCCCCAGCAGCAGCCGAAATTTACACATTGGAACCTGGTTTTGGGTCTGCTAGCACCTCAATTCCCAACAATGCTGCAAACCCAGGCACCCCGACGCATTATTAATCAATCACAACAATATTCTTGTCAAGTTAGAATTAATCTTATTGCTACTTAATTGATTAGTTGTAAGTAAATAAGGAATAAGTGATTACCGCACTCTGATATATTCAGGCCAGAAAACTACCTAGCAAATATATTCAGGCAAGGGAATACCATCATTTGGGTCGATCTTTCTTGTTAAGAACTGGTATGGTACCACACAATATTCAGCAAATGGTGCGAATGGACTGACCACTATGCCAGCTTCGACATAGTTACTATCTTTTGACCGAATTACCCTTCCAACCCCAAATGATGCAATTACCTACATGCATAAAAAATAACGTAATTTAAATCGGAATGTTTAAGCATGCTTGCATGTTACAAGTATGATTGAATATGTTATGGTACGCACGAACCTCATCAAGGTTGAACTGGGGGAGTGTTGAATTGGGGAGTGCATAGCCCATCTTCCAGCCAGTGATTCTGTTGCGTTCATATGGCTTAACGGAGATGAATAGGATGATAAAATTAAAATAAATAAAGAAATAAATGAGAAAAAAAAACCCGAGTATGATTGAATATGTTATGGTACATACGAACCTCGTCAAGGTTGAACTGGTGAGTGCATAGCCCACCTTCTTAGCCAGTGATTATGTTGCGTTCATATGGCTCGATGGAGATGAATAGGGTGATGAAATTAAAATAAAAGAAGGAAAAAATGAGAAAAAAATGCTGCGTTCATATGGCTCGACAAGAAGAATAGGGTGATGAAATTACAATAAAAGAAGAAAAATATGAGAAAAAAAACGCTAGAAGGAGGGTTCGAACCTCCGACCTTGTGGTTAACAGCCACACGCTCTAACCAACTGAGCTACTCCAGCTGACTGGTTAGATGTGTGCTCAAACCTTATTACAGCTTTAAGCCCCTAGGAACTCAAACCTTACTTAATCCTTAAGAGCCCCAAAGAAAACTGCTACATAACATGTCAATGACACTGACAGAGCAATGGTTACAATTGGCGTGGAGGTGTCAAATGGGCGACCCGGCGAGCACGGCACAAGTATGGTCCATTTAAATAAGGCATGACACGGTCTACACTTATTTAAATAAGAGAATTTTAATGAAACACTTTCGTAATGTTCATTTTTAACTAAAATGATATTTTTACCTTGAAAAGTCATTCCTGGTACTATTCACTTACACCTTTATTTTGTCATTTTCATTAAAATTAAAAAATTTTGAGAATTTTTCGTTAGTTTTTCTTTTAAATAAAGTATAATACAACATGATTTATAATAAATGAATGGAACGGTCCTAAGATTTAGACCCTATTGACTAACCGGACCATGGTCCGTGACCATGGCCCATATGAAAAATCTTATGGACCATGGCTCATATAAAAATTCTCATTTATTCATTATTTTTCAATTACAAATATATATTTTAAAGTTAGTAAGACTTAATATTAGTGTTATTTAGCTTAATAACATATTCAAATAAGTTTCTTATATAAAAAAAAAATTCTTTACAAACGATAGGATAATCTATAATAAGGGAAGAGGGATTCAAACTTGAGATCTCGAGTGCTAAGTCGAAAACTCTTAACCAATTGAGCTACAAGTCACTTGCTTCACTTGCTATTTTTTTAACTTTTAATATAACTAAAGTTTGGTTTGCAAAGTTGCCCTTTTAGTGACTCGCCCAGCACGTCCCAAGTGCTAATTAGCCATGGCCGCGGGTTGGGTTGGGCTTAATGTTTTATTAAGTAGATCGACTCAAACACAATTTGTTAATTAAATAGGCCGCCTTTAAATGAATCGGAGCAGCCCATTTGACACTTAGCGTAATCTCAATTAACATGTATATATTTAATTTACCATTAGTGTCAATTAATATTAAGATACGATGCGTTTAATTAATAATAACTAGCATATGCCCCACACTTTGTGTGTGAAAATAATTTTTATTTTTAGTTTAAAATGGGAAGGAGAAAGGGAGAAAAAAGAAATGTGGATTAGAGAGAGAAATTTTCTTTTTTATATTTTATTTTTCAAAATTAGAGGATGTTAGGATCACCCTTGAATGAGGGTTTGAAAAATAATTGTAAAAGTTAGTTTGTGTGAATTTACTTTACTTTACTGCTCATGATTTTGTTTTGTGGTAGAAGACAAAATTGTTTTTTTACTTTTTTTTTATTGACAAAAAAGATTTTATTAATGTAATTTAGATAAGTATAGGAAGAAGAAATGAAAATTTGAATTAACCAGTCAACTTTTCTATATAAAAGGTATGAAAATATTGAGAGAGAAAATCCATATATTACGTGTATTCCAATTAATTCTCCTTTAGTCTAAAACCCCCATTTCCAATGCCCGCAAGTCCACACATCTGCTCTTTTGCCATCCACAGACATCAAAGGTACTTTTCTCACTCTATTTTTCTGTATGTGTTTGTGGGATAATGTTGGGTTTGCTTAATTTACAGTTTTTTTAGTGCATGAACCATTCTTTATTTTAGTACGAGAGGTTTGTGAATTTATCATCTCGCCTGTTGGTCTTACGTAGCTCTTATTCTAGGAAAATTTGCCTTATTACTGTTGTATATCATCATCTATTTAATTATTTGATGTGAAAATTAGATATCTATACATACACAAATCGGCACACTCAAGAATCTCTCAATGTTCTGGGCCACATGGACAATGAAACCCTATGATTTTATCTTCAGGATTTTAAGTTCCTTTGACCTTAATGCTTAATTTTATGGTTTTTTTTGCTGTGCAACCAAAAACGTTGAGGCCTCTGGGTCTCTTTTTAAGCATTACATGTGCGTCATATTAAATTATTTCCCACCTAGACTTCAACCATTTCTATTTTATCGATAACGATATTTTAATGAGTATCCAATGAGTTTTCGTCAAAATATCGCGATATTATGTTCAAAAATTCCTGAAATTTTTGAAAAGTCACAATTTTGAACACAGAGGGGTTCGAACCCCTCCCACATTAACTCCTTAGCGCCTTAACCACCATACCACTTATGTTGTTGTGATAATATGCTACAATATTTATATATATGCTTTTGTTTTGAATTCTTTTTACAAGAAACAAATTTGCACATTTTCCAAATTTTTTGTGGTATTATATTTTAAATTGTGTCAATTAATTACTTAGTCAATGGCATGTGGTTTTTAATTTTTCTATTTTTTATTTGGTCACTTACATGGTAGGGCTGGAAAAAATTCCGAAAAATCTCAAACCAAACCGAAAAAGTCCCAAACCCAAACCGAAAAATCCCAAACCAAAACCATCCTGAAGTTCGAGAATCCCATCCCGAAAAATACCAAAATTTTCGATATGGGATTGGTTTCCAAATCCCATTTGTTTGGTAATCCCGAAAAATACCGAAGTATTCGGTTTCTTATTGACTTTTGGGTTTTGGTTCTTGAAAACCATTGCCATGGTTGCTAACTACTCTTCAAAATACACTCACTCTACACATAGAGATGATGAAGATAGTGAAAATTTTGAACCTCATAGGAACTCTATGTGGTACTAAGTCACTCATGTATTTTACCATGCAATGTATAAAGTGTAAAATATTGTACTAATTCATTATATATAAATGATTATGGTGTGTTTAGACTTCTTTCATTAATTTCTACATATTTTCTACACTCACAATGTTTGTCAGCTCGCTATATAATCAACTTGATAATGTTAAATCCATCATGCAATGCATTTCCTTCCAATTTTTTGTGATAAACTAATAGATAATTGACTAAATAAACATCCTGCAAAGTTTCAATAAAAATTTCCAAGTTTTTCTTACAATTTCCATGGTTTCCATGTAATTTTTATCGATATCGATATTATCCCGATATTTCCATCGATATTTCCGTGTTTTCGGACTACCGATATTTCCGATATTACCGATATTTTCTTCCTTGGGTACTACACATGACATATTTGTGTCTTGAGTTATATATGCAAAAGAATGAAATATTGCGACAGGAGTATGGAATTCGTTGAGGAAGTTTTAAGATGGGTTGGACATTGAGATCAGGAAGTTACGGCTGCGATGAACTCGCACTTGAGCCACAATACGAATACTATCAAGAACCAGAACCCTACCAAGAACACGAACACGAGCACGAGCATGAACAAGAACAAGAGCAAGAAGAGAATGATGAGCAGACTGCTGGAGAAGATCAGAAAGAGGAAGGGAGGAGCAGCAGCAACGACAAGAAGCATATGAAAAACGCAGCTGCATCAGCTGCATTGGGACTTGGGAAAGCCAAGGTTGGTGCTGAGAAGACCAAGGAAAAAGTCAAGGGAAAAATCAATTGGATTAAAGATAAGTGTCACCACAAAGACAAGGTTTCCAAGTGACCAAATGTCGCTAGCTAAGTGTTGAAGAAGTGAAAATAATGAGTTCTCCATGTTGCAAAACATCATTAGAAGGAATAAATTCATTTTCTGTGAAGTTTGATTTATGCTTAGTTGATGTTGAGTTGAAAAGTTTGATTTATGCTTAGTTGATGTAGTTTTATCTCAACGTGAAATTTTTCATTTGCCCTTTCCTAGTCGTCATGGGAAAGAAAGGCAGAAATAAGAAATGAGATTCTAATTATATTCCCATTGTTTAATATTCTGATTGGTTCTTGTCCATTTTTGTTTTCCAATTGAACCCCGAATTATTCCGATTAGTATTTGTAAACACAAAATTTCAATACCTACAATATTCTTTCAATTTCATTTTAATTGTAATCCCATTGTTTAATTGACACACCCCGACCCGGAATGTCCATTAGTACTCTGAATTGAGCTGTGCTGGCCGACACCTGAATGGTGACGAAGCCATAAAGTATAGTGATGTGGAAAATATGAATAAATTTGAATCTAAAAGTGCCTAAAAGCCAGAGTACGCTGTGAGCGGGAATGAACCAATTTCACGCGCGAAGTCAGAGCATAAGTAAAGTACAGTAATTTGAGTAAGGATCATACCCTCAAAGATAGCCACCTATACTGAGATTCGCCAAGAATCCTCGTTGATACGAACCTTTAGCAACTAACCTGGAGGGGCAAAAAAAACAAAGCTTTTTAAAACCATTTCTCTTTCCAAAAATAATAAATCCTTACTGTAAAACCCGTATAATTTTCAAGAAATTAATTAATATATATACGTATATAGAAATACGTCCATAAAGCAATAAAAACTCAAGCAAGTGCCATGTCAAGTATCTCAGTAATAAATATATAAGCCAAGTGACGTAAATCAATAAAAAATGATATATCAGCTGGAGTCACCTAAAGTGACTTGTACGGCTGAATCTATAGCTCATAACCAATTCCTTCAGACGAGTCGACCACCTAGAGTGGTCTGTACGATAAGACTGGGCGTAAATAAATACGCTCAAGTGCTACGACCACGTGAAGACTGTGCGAATAATCGCGGGTCACCTACGAGTCGAAACCACCTATAATGGTCTGTACAACAAGATTGTGCACCTAACTTGGATCCAAGGTTAGCTTGCAGTGCTGGAGGTGAACATCACGTGAAGGACTGTGCCCTGACCACAGGCAGGAGCACTAACACCGGGGTGCAGGATAAGGAGCACTAAATGCATTTATATATAACCATACACAATACAACAACTATCATCATGATATACTCACCTGAAGCTTACCTGGCATCCGCAGCATCATTCCATAGTATGAATAACTATACTAATGCAAATACTAAGATATAATGCATCCTTGACACATCATTTAATTCGTAAATTTATTTAAAAACAATTTCGGGATATCGTAAAGCATATATACGTATATATAGAAAACAAAAGTCCACTCACCTGGAGTCCACGCTACAACCCCTAGTACAAATATCTAGACGTCACGAACAATCAGCGCTTATAACAATTATCAAATCACATCTCAGAATTCTTATCGATAGAACGTGTAACTTACTTAAAACACATCCCTACGTGACTTGATCTGGAAGATCCGCCCTCGAATTTCCGATCAGTAACTTCCAAATAACCACATTATGCTTCTAAAACATCATCCTACAATTTCGTTATGATCAAACGGTTGGATCTCCGCTAATTGCAAATTCAAGTGGCGGCCAACGTTTTATTTTACGAACTTACAAATCCAATTTGGGAAGATCCGTACATCGGATTCCTGATCCGTAAGTTCCTATGATCCTCAAATATTATGCATTATAATATATTAAAGTTTGGTGACGATCAAACGGTCAGATCATTAATTCATATTTTTACCAAGTAACATATCGTAATGATTTTTTGTTCAAATGATCAACCTACGTCATACGAATATCATTCAAGACATCTAATTTAGCCTCAAAATAGCATCGACGGCCATCTGGCCATGCACCACCGTGGGTGGCAGTCAGCCGCCCCGACTCGCCGGAAAATTCAATTATTTCCAACAATTCTCAAATTTCACATAAATGAAGATCTCAGTAAGTAGAGCAACTTTCATACCTGTGACTAAGGCTAATTTGGCCAGGAAGAGCTCCAATTTCGTTAAAACCCGTCGGAGAAAAAGGTGAATTACAGAAGTATTTGGATGATAAAAGACTAGATAGAAGACATAATATAGATGTTCTTTCTTGGTGGCAAATGGAGCATTTTCATTATCCAATACTTTCTCAGTTAGCACGAGATGTGCTAACAATTCCTATTTCAACTGTTGCGTCAGAATCTGCTTTTAGTATTGGGGGTAAAGTGCTAGATCAATATCGTACTTCATTGTTGCCAGACACGGTTCAAGCTTTGTTGTGTACACGAGATTGACTTTTTGGAAAAAGGAGGTAGTGTAGCGTTTATAAAATATAGAACTATTTTTATTTCTTTTCATAATTATTTTTAGTACCCATAATTTGAATAGTTTACATACAATGTTTGATTTTTCTATGTTTAGTTTATGCGGAAGAGAGTGCTAATGTGGAAAGCCTCAATGAAAACACCATCAATATAACTCTTAAAGATAATATATCAAGTCAAAGTTCCAATACTTATTCCCATGGTGATTGAGGAAAATTGAAGGGTTTGATTGGAAGAAAATGTGCAAGATGTTCTAATGTTCCAGTGTCCTTAATTTTGCAGATCTTTTGAATATTTGTTATTTTGTAATGTTCTAATGTTTTTTTTATTATGCTCTTATTTTAGATATGTAAATATATACTTAAAAGAAAAATGCATTTTTATGTTTTGGATGTGACAATATAGTATGTATTATCTATCATTATAGACTGCCAGTATTCGCATGGCATATATGCATGTCCTCAGTAGTACTCAGTTCTGCGGGGTCATGACTCATGAGTGACGTTTTACCCTTTGAATTTATTCCATATTTTCGCTGGTACCATATATAGTTTTCAGGCACCACCCATTTCACTTACCATCTACATATTTTTCCAAATCTTATAAAAATTCTCTCATAAATTTAACATAAATAAAACAAATTCATGCAGCACTCGTTGCAAAGGAAATTGATTTTTCTTAACTTTTGGATTGAATATACTAAAGGAGAAATCAATCGCAAATGTGTAGAAAGTTTAGAAACAGAGAGAACGAAAAACTGGCGCACAACCTTTTTTTCACTAAAAAAAGTATTATGTTTTTTATTTAATTATTTATTGATTTACAATATATTTTCCTTAACAGGTAATGGGTCAGGTCATATTACCCGTTAATATTATCGGGTCGGGTCATTTTACCCGTTTATTTTAACAGGTGTTACACGACACGACCCGTTAAGATATCGGGTATGACACGAACACGGAAAACACGACACGAATGCCACCAATTTACCATTTTATCCCTAACTTTAAACGTTAATAACTCTTTCATTACAACTCCTTTTCACGCACGGTTCTTGCCTACGTGCTCGTGAAATCAAGCTCTATCCAAATATGACAAGAAACTTAATAAATTATATGAGGATAAAATACATTCCATAAAATAACGTATAGCCACCTAAGGGCATTTTCGTAAATTCACTTATTAAAATTAAAAAAACCGTAAAATTGGGAATAGGTCGTTACATTAATACTCAGAAGAAATCAACTCTAAAACTTACGTATATAATCATTAATAAAGTTTCAAATTTGGTTAGTAGAAACACCGACACAACAATGTGTATCTTAACAAATAGTGCAACTTTGCTCAACCCTCCTAAAGTGAGGGTGATGCTCTCTCCCCCATTGATTGTCGTTAGATCGGTTAGATTTAATTGATTTAAAACACAAATTTTGAAATTTAATCTAACATAACGGCAATCAATGGGGGAGTGTCACCCGCACTTTAGGGGTTGAGCAAATGCACTCCTTTAAAAAATATAATGGAGGCATATATACTTTAGAGAACCTTCCATCACCACCAATTTGAATTAAGTACGGTGTCAAAAATTTATCTCAGTGGGAGCAATATAAACCTTAATGTTATTTTCCATCTAACGCTAGCAGTGTTCTCGTTTACAGTGATTGTGTAACAATGTTGTTTCTATGTATAAACCTAACAATGTTCTTATTTGCAGTGTATTTATATTTCGTATGTTGATGGTTAAAACCCCTTCAAATTTCATTCTCATTCGATTCGGTCCTTCTTAAATTAGTTTACAAATTAATATGAAAAAGAGGGGGCAGAGGGAACATAATGACGAGCTTTCTGAGGGAGTAAGAACCCTTGGTCCTAATGATGTAATGGTTTATGTGAAATTGGAGTCCAACTCAGAAGTCGGAAAATTCAAGTCAAATGGAGATGAGCTCAATAAGAGTCTCATGAGTTTGGTTTCTATAGGAAATATGAAACCCCCAATTGTTATAGGAAGCAAACTGGAACAACCTGATTCCCATAGCCCACATGAACCACTCTGGGAGATTTAAGACTAAGCATTGAAGCAAGTAGGATATCTTTATTCTACAAATTTAGTTTCAATTTTTTTGTTGAAGACTTGAATTAGATTACAAAGTTGCAAAGAAAAGGCTTAAGCAGCAATTTTGCGATCTACGTACGCACACATAAATAATCCGTCGACTCGACCGAAAAATAATTTACATCACTTGCAACTTCTTTTATTTTTCTGTCTTCAGAATGTCCCGAATGTGTTCTCGCCACTGTACGTCATGTAAAGAAAGCCATCTTCATCCTTATTTTCCTCATAAATAGCAGACATCGTAGCGGCTGCAACAAATCAATCAAGAAGTATCTATAAAACTGATTATAAAATAGTAACCTATGATATCAGAATTTCTTGTTTTGTAGTAATCAAGTATATTGAAGAGAACAGAGCCATAATAGAGCCATTATATCTCACCTGTGGGTGGCAAAATATTCTTAACAAAAATGAAAATAGCCTTCTCAGCACTGAGCTTGATCCTTTTCCGGACAACGTACACGAACTGGCCAATAGTCAGATCGGCAGGCACCAGGTATCTACATTCAGGAAAACCAGGCACCAATAATTTGTTACTTAATTTTGTCAAAATATAAAAAAAATACTGGGAGTAAGAGGACAACAATAGGTGTAACAAAACAATCACGTACGTTGACTAATTAGAGCGTAAACAGGTGAAGACAACAAACAAAATTAGCACAATCTATATGATATCCAGAATCCAGAGATGACACAGATTGAAGCAAAGAAGAAAGCGGTTGTCAAATGTATATGAGACAAATAAGTACTAGGAAACAACTTACTTTTTCTTGTCAATTTCAGGCACATCACTCTTTTCAGCCCTTTCCACAACCACCTGCAGCAGGCAATGAATTACAGAACAAAAAATAGAAGAGAAACATGCCCAGCAACTGCAATGAAAGAAATAACAATCATACTGGTATTCTGTCTGGATACTTCTCTCTTATGCGAGCAGCTTCGGCTTGTCTCTTTTCTGGCATGTACAAAGACACACACTTTAAACTTCGATACAAATTGTTGAAAAAGAGAAGAGCAATTTACATGGGTACTCTGCCACCATGGCCAATAACCCTAGAGAGGAACTTCAGCACAGATTTGCATATATATTGAAAAGGAAGTTCAATAAGTATTCAAGATCTGGAACTTGACAAACATAAACCATCTAGTCGATTGTTCTTCCATAGGTACGCTATATATTTTACATATACCTTTAAAAACGAATCAACAATTTCTATATGAACTATTACCGAAGATTCATCGTAATTTAGGGCTGCTCAACTCAAATCTTTTTGTTTTTCGACAACTTCTCAAGAACGAAATCATTACCAAGATTTAGTGATAATGGTTTTCCATAATAGAATTTGTGACAGTGTGCCACATGGTGTTTGTCAACAGTTTCTCAGACATCAATCATATATCAAAAGTAACAGGATGAAGAACAAAAATTACAATTAAAACCCAGAAGGGAAAATATATAATTCTTGGGTTTTTGGCCTTCTGCTGCAGGTTTCAAGGTTCGTAAGACCCGTCTAAATTCAGCACCGTAAAAGCACCTAACTTATATTTATCTTTTCTGGATATTAGACAATATTAGAGGATATGGGAAAATTAAAACTTTCAGAGGATTTATGCAGAATATTACACAGAAGAGAGCAATCAACCAACCCATAAATAATGTAAGAATATAGGTAGGGTTCCTGACGATCAAGAACTATTCTACAACTCCCACACCAAAAAATAAAAAAACAACAATTCTGAACCAAATAAAAATCACACGAGAAAAATCAAATAGTAAAACGTAATAGTAGTGAAAATTTTCTTGTAAATTAAAATACGTACCGAGAGGGTGCTCCATCTTGAACGCGTTTTTTGCCATGGAAACTCCTCAGAAAACCCTCAATTATAGAGAACAAAATAAAAGGAGAAAGTAGGGTTTTAAATAAGTGGTGCGCGTTTAATTAAATAAAAATTGGAAAGAGATAAATATTTTATAGAATTAAAAAAGGAAGAAAATTACCAAATGCCCTCCCACGTAAGCTTGTGTAACAAGTTAACAGGTACTTTGACACATGCCAGAATTGTATTTTAAAAAATAAGTTTGGACTCAGTAAAAATGACAGAACCCAAAGGATGATTTTGAACAAGAATTTGCATTACCAACAATAGTGAGAGAGCAAACTTAGATTTGACAAGTAACTTATCTACCTGTAATCTCCAAGCAAGTTGCAATCTCAAAAACAACCCGCATAATTCAGTTGCAAGTATCTCTCCGGTTCCCAGATTAGAACAAAATCCAGTTAATTACCTATTTTCCATCAGAATCTCATGGAATACCCCCTGCTCCAATAGCATTAGTATTACGGTACCCTTCATACAACCATGCATCAACATTCAACTTTATCCAACCTGTAGGACGAACTTCCCTTAATTTATAAATAATTTCGATTAATATTAATAAATATTTTACCTTTATTATATTAACTTTTATCATAAATGGTTGACTTTTATCAAAGAGGTAATGTTACAGAATTTTACCCCCTCATTCAAATATTTTTCTCACCTAATTTCATTACAAATAGAGAATTAGGCGATATTAAATTTTAGAAAACTACGATGTAGGACATGGAATGTCCGTTCTTACACAATGTGAAAAGTTCTAAACGCTCTAAGAGTCATTGCCCCTCACTTATTGACAATTGAGAATCACCAAGTTCAATTGTTTCTTGCCACTTAGTACTAAAGTCTAGTGGTATTCCTTTTTAATTGTAAGTGAGAGGTCTTAGGTTTGATTATGGCCAAAAACAAATTTGAATCACATTATTGCTAACCAATTGTGAGGCTTAACTTACTCCCCCCTCCTTTAGTGTAGATAATATCCCTTGTTCAGAAAAAAAAAAAATAGAGGTTCAATTGTCCCCAAGATTAACATAACTTAGAATACCATTCTATCAAACATTCCGATACATGTAGTTGGGAGTAGGAATATAGTTTGTTTTTAAGGTACATAATATTCTAATTAAAAAAACTTAGAACAATACATGTTAAATCACCTACACATTATAAGCGACTTGTAATTCAATTGATTAAGAGCTTTTACTCCTTACACTCATGCTCTAAATTGTTCTTATGTTGTAATTTGAGATAAGCAGGCTCATCCTTGACCGAGAAATTTTTTTTATAGAGAGAGACTCGAGACCATTAGGCATTAGGCCCACTCAAGTGGCCAAAACTTTAGTCCCGTAGTAATGAAAATGTTCTTGAGCGCCAACTTCTCCATCGTCGTAGATGATGAAAATGTATGTTAAGACAGGAAGATTACACATCGAGATAGGATCATTTTCGTACGTTTAGATTTGTCAAAAACGTCATCCACACTCCAAATGACCCCCTTACTGGAAACATATAAGGATAGAAAAATAACTAAACATAAATTTGTGAACACGGAAAATTCCTGAAACGAATGAGACAAGAACAACGCGCACAAACAAATATTTGTGTTTGATGATTTTGGGTTACAATCTCTCTCTATTTTGATCCTCTGATTCGATCTCCGTAAGGTATTGATTTATGGATGTTTCGTTGATCCAAGGGCCGTCGGGGCTTGATCTTGGATGAATTGTTTGGAAGTTTCTTCAAAGGGCCGTGGGCTTGATCTTTGAAGGTGGATTTGAGCGGATCTTTAAGGAGCCGTTGGGGCTTGATCTTGAGGATGAATGTTTCTTCAAGGGCCGTTTGAGGCTTGATCTTGAATAACGGTGATGAGCAGATCTTCAAGGGCTTTTGGGCTTGATCTTGAAGAAACAGTGATGAACAGATCTTCAAGGGCTTTTGGGCTTAATCTTGAAGAACGGTTGGATGTGTGTGGATTTGTCGACGTTGTTGATCCAAAGGGCCGTTGGGGCTTGATCTTGGATGAACGGATGATGAACGATGGTGCTTTCTTCAAGAGCCGTCGGGGCTTGATCTTGAATTGGTGGATGATTGTTGATCCAAAGGGCCGTTGGGGCTTGATCTTGGATGAACGATGAACGAAGAACGAAGAGAGCTTTCTTGATTCTTCGGGAACCTGGATGCTTGAGAGCTTCAGAGTTTCAGAGCTTCAGAGCTTCAAGGTGTAATATGAATTGGTTCCCCCAAATGAATGAAATGGGCTTGTATTTATAGAAATTTCCAAGGCCTAATTTTGAATATAATATTCCAGATGAAATAAGTCGTTTCTGCCAGGTGTTGACACGTGTCCTATTTGATGACTTTTCCAACTCATTTCAATTTTCGTTGAGTCACACGCTACGTGTAAAATTTATGTAATACATGAGCGTTGACACTTTGATTTATCGGTCAACATTTATTTACCGAAATTTCGATGTCTACAAATGCCCCCACTTCAAGGCGCGTCATATACATGTGCTTGTCACGTGTAGGAGATGCGTTTTGAAGTCCCTTACTGTAGACGTCGATCCAAGGGCCGTCGAGGCTTGATCTTAAATTGGGCTGGAGATTTCTTCAAGGGCCGTTGAGGCTTGATCTTGAATTGGGCTTGAGATTTCTTCAAGGGCCGTTTGAGGCTTGATCTTGAATTGGGCTTGAGATTTCTTCAAGGGCCGTTGAGGCTTGTTCTTGAACTTTTGTTTGAAATTTCTTCAAGGGCCGTCGAGGCTTGATCTTGAAGGTTGAATTTGGACCACAAGGAGCTTCATGTGGTAGATGATCTTTGGCTTTGGTAGTGGGTGAATCGGCACGTATTTTGTTGCGCTTGTTGACTTTCCACAGCTTTGATCTTGAACTGGGTTGGAGGATTTTCTGGATTCCTCCAATTGTTGATTTTCCACAGCTTATTCTTGAACTAGGTTTTGATTCAATGGTGGTAGACACTTAATCTTGAATCGGACTTGTGATTTCCTCAAGGGCCGTCGAGGCTTGATCTTGAATTTGGCTGGAAACTTATTCAAAGGCCGTTGAGGCTTGATTCTTGAAGGTTAACTCGAACACATGACAAGCAGGCACGAGATGAAGGTGACGACTTGTTGCTCTGTTCAATCTTTCTAATTCACACCTGAGCAGTTTGGTCAACGGTATGATCTTCAAGATTGATGAACTCTTCTTCCAGTTGGTGACTTGATCTTTAAGGATTTGATTCAAGGGTGGTGAATCGGCACGTGCAGCCCACAACGCCTAGTAAGTCGACCCAAGAATTTGAGGGTCAAAACGAGTTCACCGTCCTCGGGCAGATGCGGCATCTTCTCGAGTTCTTCATCTCAGACTCTTTCTGCTGAGTTGACTGTGCATGCTGCATTATTCTCTGCTTGTTTCTTTAGGCAGATGTGGCAGCTTCTCGAGTTCCTCAGTTCGGACTCCTTCTGCTGAGTTGATCGTGCAGACCGCATTCTTCTCTGCTTGTTCCTTCTGCACCTTGTCTCCACATGCTGCAAGGTATCATTTTCACTTGCCTTATCTGTCCTCCAAGCAGATGTGACAGCTTCTTTGAAAGTACAGCAGCAGTGGAAGGCGAGTACTCGAGAGCAGTGCTAGGTAGGCAATCAGGGAAGGGTTCCAAGCAGTCGGATCCTTACCCGAGTTTGAGTGGAAGTTCCGGCATATTGTTTTCTTTATCCTTGTCTTTGTAGGTAGGAACAAGGACAAAGGAAAGGACAGGGATAGTGCATGATATGAGATACTCTTGCTTTCTACCCTGGTGATATGAGATACTTTTGCTTTGGAGTCATTGGCTTGCAGAGGTACCCCAAGGAATAAGGAACACTGAATTACTCGAGAGGTTTCGTTGGGAAAACATTTTTAGAGATGAAGAAAGGCTCTGTATGTCTGCCTTGCTATGGAAGGTGAAGGTGGACAGTTATAGGAGGTCCCTTAATACCTGTAGAGGTACTATTATTTCACTCGTGTCGGCAACTAACGCGTGATTGAACAGTAAACTTCACGTGTTTTCTCCTTCACCGAAAATCTTCGACAAATTACCCGTGATTTGCGCAAAGTTGAGTGTGCATATGACAGGTGTTGACGAGGCTGAAAAAGACTGGCGCCTCTTCGATATCTGGGATCGGCACTTCGACAAATTGCCCGTGATTTTCGCAAAGCTGAGTTTGCGTGTGACGGGTGCCGACGCGTCTGGAAAAGCAAGATGCTTCTCCGATTTCTGAGCTTGCCTCTTCGATTTTTGAATGGCCTCTTCGAATTCTGAGCTCGCCTCTTCGATCTCTGAAATCCCGTTGAGTGCTGATTTTTATAGAGGCATGCAGTTCGTTTCAAAGCACACTTGAATTTTCGCTTGTGAAAACTCCCTTCTTGCACTTCTAAGATCTTGATTTGTCCGATCTCTTCTTTCTTCAACACTTTGAAAATGTCTGGACCCTCCGACCGTCGTTTTGACTTGAATCTTGGTGAAGAGGCAGTTCCGCCTTCTCCAGACAACATATGGCGCCCATCCTTCATATCCCCTACTGGTCCTCTTACCGTTGGGAATTCGGTGGTGAAGAATGATATGACCGCTGCGGTGGTGGCCCGGAACCTTGTCACTCCCAGAGATAACAGACTACTTTCCAAACGGTCTGATGAGTTGGCTGTTAAGGATTCTCTGGCTCTCAGTGTGCAGTGTGCAGGTTCTGTGTCTAATATGGCCCAACGCCTATTTGCTCGAATCCGTCAAGTTGAATCATTGGCGGCTGAAGTGATGAGTCTCAAACAGGAGATTAGAGGGCTCAAGCAGGAGAATAAACAGTTGCATAAGCTCGCACATAGCTATGCGACAAACATGAAGAGGAAGATTGACCAGATGCAGGAATCTGATGGTCAGATTTTACTTGATCATCAGAGGTTTGTGGGTTTGTTCCAGCAGCATTTGCCTTCTTCTTCTGGGGCTGTACCGCGTAATGAAGCCTCAAATGATCAACCTTCAGTGCCTCCTTCTCCTGGGGTTCCGCCAAGTACTGAGGCGCCACCTGATCGTCCTTGAAGATCCCCTCTTGTAAATTTGATTTGATTTGATTTTTTTTTTTTTTATTAAATGTATGTATAATGCAAATTTATGTAAAATTTCTAGAAAAATAAATAAAATGGACTTTTATTTCTCTTAATGCTTTTTTTTTTTTTTTTAATCATGGTGCCAGACGCACCAACGATAAAACATTTTTTAATTTTTATTTTAATTTAATTTAATTTAATTTAATTATATATATATATATATATATATATATATTGACTTTAATCATGGTGCCAGCCGCACCAAAGTTTAAACATTTTTTATATACATATATATATATTTTTTTTTAGAATGGTGTTGATCCAGCACCCAAAACACTTTATAATTATTATATATATATTTTTTTTTATTCTTTTATTTTTTATTTATTTATTTTTTCTTTCTTTGCACATGGTGCCTGATGCACCCCCTTTTTTTCACGTGGTGACAGCACCACTTTGTTTTGCTCCACCACCTTTTTTTTTTTTTTTTTTTTTTAATTATATTTTTTTTGTATAAATTCTGATGACGGGATGGGGAATTTGCAGGGATGGACGAAGTCGAGGCAGCATGGAGGATGAAACTCGACGGAGCAGAACTCGCACTGTCCATCACCGTCGCAGGCGTCGCAGTCACGTGAGAAGCGTATGCTCATGGCCCGGTCGGAGGTGAAGTGCTACTGCTGCGGTTTGACGGAGGAGTGCACGCCGGCATACGTAGCGACGGTGAAGGAGAGGCACCAGGACCGGTGGATTTGTGGGCTCTGCGCTGAGGCGATCAAGGACGAGAACTCGAGGTCGTCGAGGAAGATCAGCACGGAGGAGGCGATGAGGCGGCACGTCAGCTTCTGCGAGGAGTTCCGGATGTCGAGTCCTCTTTGACTACAAAGTTTGCAGGTTCAGTGACCTCAATACGTCCCCATTTATCAACTGCTAGCCTCATCGATCCCTTGAACATGTCAATCCTTGCATTGCGGAGAATTACAGTTGCACCAGGCTTCATCAAGTCAACTTGATCGTTCCTGGCAGTGAAGAGAATGGTCCCAGTCTCGTCCCCAATCAAGCACTCAGAGATTCGAGTCTGGCGAAGGTGCTGCGACACCGATCGGCCCTTCTGCAGCACAGGGTTCGAGCCCAGGACCTTGGCGACGATCGTGTGGCCGCTGGTCTCCGGCTTGAGCAACTCGACCTTGGTGAACACGGGCTTCCTTAGACCAGGCTTGGCATTGCTCTGCTGGGGTGTCTGAGACGGTGCCGTTTTGGTGGACGTCGTCATTCAAAAACAAGATGAGTTGAGGCATACTTTGCAAGCAGTTCAAACGCATTATGGTTTGCAAAGTTTTCAAACTGAACGAGAACTTTCTCCCCGTAATTCTGCTTGACTGCAGTCATGAACTCTTGTAGGAGTTCGGCATATTCCTGCCCAGTAGCCCTCTTTTGCCTCAGCCCTATGTAGAACTCATCATTCAACAGCTTCTCATTGTTTGTACCAACATCAATGGTTACAGGCAAGCAAGCAGAAGGACGAACTCCTCCAAGTGCCGTGTATAGAGCAAGTTTACCCACAGGAATACCCATTCCATGACAGCCAAGATCCCCAAGCCCTAGGATCCGTTCTCCATCAGTGACAACAATGACTTGAATATTCTTCTCAGGCCAGTTCCTTAATACTTCAAGAATCTTGCATTTTTCTTTCAAACTTATGAAAAGACCCTGTGGTTGCGTAAAGATGCTTCCATATTTCTGGCAAGTTTCACCGACAGTAGGAGTATAGACAACCGGAAGTAATTCCTCAACATGTTCAATAAGAAGCTTGTAGAATAGCTTTTCATTTCTCCCCTGAAGATCAATCATAGCGATATACTTCTGCAGTGGAACTTGATACTGACGGATACTGTTGATCATTTTCTTAACCTGAAGTTCTTGAGAAATAACAATTGGGGGAAGAAGACCACGCAAGTAGTGGGCATCTCTCTCTTTCTTTGTGAAAGCAAGACCTTTGTTGTGGTGTGGAGATCGTATCAATGTATATCCACTAGCAACCGAGACACTCCAGGGCGTGACGAGTTGGTCCTCGGTGGCAGTATCCTCACCGTACACGTCTTGTACCCCACCATGGACGGTAGATTTCAGCTCAAACACCTCGGATTCGGCCTTCACGTCCTGCAATGGGTTCTCCATCATAACGCTACCGTTTCGGTCGCTTGTCCGGACTTTTGGGACCACAGCCACCACTTTTAGCGACGTTGACCGCCTCTTCTGGCTCTGAGAGAATGGGCTTGAAGACCCAGCAATGCCCGGTTTCCCCAGAAAACAGCTTCTATTCAAGGACATCATGGCGACGGATTTGTGAAGGGGAGAGTCTTTAGGATCGATGAGCTCTCCTTGCTTGACTCCTTCTCTCTGTCTCTCTCTCTTATACCTGAAATTTGTGAAACCAAAAAGGAGAGAGAGAGCGCGGGTGGCAAGTGGTGAGGTACGGAGGTCTAGAAGTGTAGCACCGCCTCAAAATGGGACCTGTGATGTCTTCTAACGGACTCGACTCGCTCAGCGGCGCCGGATGGCTCCTCCATGCTCCGGCAACGGCGCCGAGCTTCACTGGAACTCCGATGACGGCCATGCCTACCCATTCGCCACGCACCACGTGGAGCTTGACGATGTTGGGCTTGAGGGGTGTACGGACCGAGAGAGAACCGAGCCTGGGCTGGTGCCTTTTGTTACTGCTGGGCCTACACACACACACATATATATATATATTTCCTTTTTTCCTTTTTTCTTTTGAAGAAATTGTATCTTTTTTTTTTTTTTTTTTTTTTTTTTTTTTTTTTCGAAGAAACTGTACAAAGAAAATTGCAAATTTTTCTTAACAGAATAAATTTGTAATAAAATTGACATTCTTTAATAAAACATTTATTCTTTTTTTTTTTTTTTAATTTTGATGTGACTGAACTCGAAAAATTGAACATTCGAGCTGCCTACGTACCCCTCCAAAGAAGAGATCAAGTCGTAACGTAGTTCAAAATACATTTTTTTTTCTTGGTATTTTCTTTTGGTGCCATTTGCAGTTTCAACTCGTGCAGACAAGGAGCATTTGGTGCCGTGTTGCAGTTTTAGCTCGTGCAGGCAATGAGCGTTAGTGTCGCCTTTTATGCTCATGCAGACCAGGAGCGTTGGTGTTGCCTTTTATGCTCGTGCAGACCAGGAGCGTTTGGTTCGTGCAGTTTAGGCTCGTGCGAACAAGGAGCATTGGTTCGTGCAGTTTAGGCTCATGCGAACAAGGAGCTTTGGTTCATCAAGCAATCTGAGAGAGTCGTTCCTCGCAATCTTCATAGCAAGGAGCCTTGACTGAGTAGTTGAAGAAGTCTTCTGGGAAGATGTCACGCATCGTGATGGGGATGGATGAACTTCGTGTCAAAGTTTCATTATCTCCAACACTTTCACATTGTTCTAGAGGTGAACAGAAGCTGTTTTGCCCCCTTTCCCATTGGTGAGCTTGTGGAGAAGACATATGCTTCTTGTGCAATTTCTTCGGAGTGACATAAGTCCATCTTTCAACTTCACTCGGCTTGACTGGCATGTTTTTGGAGCATGCCCCCGGCGATTGAGGTGAAAATTTTGAGTTGACAGAGCTGAAAGTGACGTCTTCTTCCAGGATTTCGTCTTCTTTGTCTTCTTGGGCCTTCTCTTCAGTGCGGTCCTCTTGGGTTTGTTGCCGTGAAGGTTGGCCGGTGTAGATGATGGTGCGCCTCCTTACCTTCAGTGGTCCTTTTGTGTCGACTTCCAAAGTTGCTTGGCGCTTCATCCTTGAAGGAATCAAGCTTTGAACATCGTCTTTTCCTGTTAGACTGTCGAGCTTCTCTCCCTTTGGTGTTGTCTTCCTGTTTCTAGAAGGCTTCTTAGTTTCTTCAAGTCTGTCCAAAGCCGACCGTTGCGGAGGAGATCTAGCTGTGCCGCTTTGTTTCTTGGGTTTTGATAACCTTTCAAAGACTGATCTTTGAGGTGTTGGCGTCTCAAGCCTTTTGAAGACGGAAGTTTGGTCTCGACCACTGATGCGATCAAGTGCTGCAATTCTAGGTTTTGAATAATTCAGCCTTTCGAAGACTGAAGTTCGAAGGGCGGGTTTAGGCTTATCTTTTGGCCTTATGGCTTGTGGTCTTGGCTTCCTCGTTTTTTTGTAGGTCACCGATGTCCACCCTTTCTTATCACCAGTAGATGCATCTTGGTTGCTTGCCCCCGGTGATGGTTGTGTAGGAGGTGCCATGTGACTTGAACATTGACGGGAATGATCATGCATGCTTCGGAGATGCACAGGATCGAGTGATTCAAACACGATAGTAGTAGTGTGTGCCGCAGCCGTGTCTTCGAGGTCAAGCTCGATTTCCCCTTGTTGTGCTAGCTTCAGGATGAGATCTTTTAGTACGAAGCACTTTTCCGTTGGATGACTGATGAAGCGGTGGAATTTACAGTATCTTGGGTTATCGGTACGATTCATCTCTTCCGGCCGTCTGCACTCAGGCAAACTGATCACCTTCTTGCCCAACAGGTCTTCTAACATGGCAACCACATCAGAGTCGGGGAATGGATAAGTTTTCTCCTCAAGCTCCTTCAAAGTGCGTCTACGCATCTCTTGATCACGAAAGCCTTCGGCTTGAATCGCCTTGCCTCGTGTGGATATTTTGACGGGAGATGTGTTGACCGTCATCGCTTCCTTGGTGGGTTTCCATGCAGCCTTTTCCACCTTTGTCCCAAGAACTTTGTCGTTCTTGTAATCGGCGATCGGTTCTTTCTTCCCATGATGGGCGATGCTCAACTCCATGTCATGGGCGCGAGTGGCCAATTCCTCGAAGGTCCGCGGTTTAATGCCTTGAAGGATGTATTGCAAACCCCATTGCATGCCTTGGATGCACATCTCGATTGAAGAGGTTTCCGAGAGCCTGTCTTTACAGTCGAGGCTTAGAGTGCGCCATCTGTTGATGTAGTCAATGACTGGCTCGTCCTTCCACTGCTTTGTGCTTGTTAGCTCTAGCATGCTCACAGTGCGACGGGTGCTGTAAAAGCGGTTGAGGAATTCCCGCTCTAATTGCTCCCAACTGTTGATGGACTCAGGCTCTAAGTCCGTGTACCACTCAAAGGCATTTCCTTTCAGCAAGCGCACAAACTGCTTGGCGAGGTAGTCTCCCTCCGTTCCCGCGTTGTTGCAAGTTTCGACGAAATGTGCAACGTGCTGCTTTGGGTTTCCTTTTCCATCAAACTGCATGAACTTTGGTGGTTGATAACCCCTTGGCATCCTTAGGGCATCAATCTTCTTGGAATAGGGCTTCGAGTAGAACAAAGAGGTATGTGAGCTCCCTTCGTACTGTGCTTTGATGGTGTTGGTGATCATCTCCTGCAGCTGCTGGATAGAAAGAGATCCCATGAGTGCCGCTGCTTGGTCTGGCTCCGGCTTCCCATCGATTTTCTTCATTGGGGGTTCTTCGTCTCCGCCAGCTCCTCCCTTTAGTGGATCATCCTCTGGGTCGGGTTTATCGCCGTCCTGCGCCTCCAGTCGGTTGACTAGTGCTGCAATTTGCAAGTCTTTTTCTTCCACAGTTCGGGTTAGCCTTGTGATTGCTTCATTCATTTGAGCCAGCTGCTCATCGATTGAAGTTGCTCCAATGGTCATGACTTGCATGGCTGAACTGTCGCTTGAATCGGCATCGGAGAGCATGGATTCGGAGTATTTCCTTGGGCTTTCCCCCCTTGGTGCCCTTAGTGAGGCTAAGGTGATCAAAGGCTCGTGCCTTGGGTGCTTTTGTTCCCTTGGCAGAGTTGATGCAGAGGTGAAAGAGGTGGCAGAAGTAGCTATTGCCATGCTTCGAGTCGTGATGCCCAAAGTGACACCAGTTGCGACGAGGACGCTTTTGTTCTTTGCGCCGGTTGCGGGAACAGTTTGAGCCTTCCTTGATGCCATTAATTTTGGAAGTGCGCTTGAATTTCTTGAACGGATAAAGAGATGAGAGGCAGAGATTGTCCCACCGGGCGTGCCAATTTGTGAACACGGAAAATTCCTGAAACGAATGAGACAAGAACAACGCGCACAAACAAATATTTGTGTTTGATGATTTTGGGTTACAATCTCTCTCTATTTTGATCCTCTGATTCAATCTCCGTAAGGTGTTGATTTATGGATGTTTCATTGATCCAAGGGCCGTCGGGGCTTGATCTTGGATGAATTGTTTGGAAGTTTCTTCAAAGGGCCGTGGGCTTGATCTTTGAAGGTGGATTTGAGCGGATCTTCAAGGAGCCGTTGGGGCTTGATCTTGAGGATGAATGTTTCTTCAAGGGCCGTTTGAGGCTTGATCTTGAATAACGGTGATGAGCGGATCTTCAAGGGCTTTTGGGCTTGATCTTGAAGAAACAGTGATGAACAGATCTTCAAGGGCTTTTGGGCTTAATCTTGAAGAACGGTTGGATGTGTGTGGATTTGTCGACGTTGTTGATCCAAAGGGCCGTTGGGGCTTGATCTTGGATGAACGGATGATGAACGATGGTGCTTTCTTCAAGAGCCGTCGGGGCTTGATCTTGAATTGGTGGATGATTGTTGATCCAAAGGGCCGTTGGGGCTTGATCTTGGATGAACGATGAACGAAGAACGAAGAGAGCTTTCTTGATTCTTCGGAAACCTGGATGCTTGAGAGCTTCAGAGTTTCAGAGCTTCAGAGCTTCAAGGTGTAATATGAATTGGTTCCTCCTTAAATGAATGAAATGGGCTTGTATTTATAGAATTTTCCAAGGCCTAACTTTGAATATAATATCCCAGATGAAATAAGTCGTTTCTGCCAGGTGTTGACACGTGTCCTATTTGATGACTTTTCCAACTCATTTCAATTTTCGTTGAGTCACACGCTACGTGTAAAATTTATGTAATACATGAGCGTTGACACTTTGATTTATCGGTCAACATTTATTTACCGAAATTTCGATGTCTACAAAATTCTACCAAAGATCAAGACTTTGAGATATTTCGGAGTTTTAATCTTAACTTAATCTCGACCCTTCCTCTTACCATAAAAGGGCCCCGCTATTGAATGATGTTTAACGACATCAAGACATTGTCACTTAATCTCTCAATATCTCTATCTTAAAATGACCGCACATGGCATGTTTCACATTTTTTAACGCACCTCATTGCATCTTACCAAAATTCATATATTTTATAGAGTACTCCACAATGTCGTCCACATTCTAACATAACTCTATCACAAGAAACATGCGAATATATAAAACGTGTGTCATATTTTTTTCTTTCTCTTTCATGTGATGTGAGAGATAAAAAACAAAAATACAACCAGTTATATAGAAAAACCCCAATCAAGCATGGTAAGTGCAACACTGTAAATCATCCTCATCAATCTTTTGGTGTTAATGTCTCATTAGTCAATATTAATTAATTTTTTTTAATAAACTTGACAGGTGCAAATCAAAAAATTAATTGTGTGGTAGTATGACATATATTATGCGTGTCAATTGTTATATTATGTGGCTGTATTTCGGTACTATACGATAACTATTCATGCAACTTGTCTCATCAATCTTTTGGCAAGTCCCTTCCATACGAAGTTGCCCATAAAACTTTTGAAAATTGCGGACCAACTTTTTTCCATCTCTGACCTCTCACCTACACGATATGGCAATGGGGTATGATGCTAACCGAGTACCTTATCGTGTGTGAAAATTCAGTACTGGGTCTCAATTTCCAAACGCCAAAGCCGAACAGTAATTCCCCAAAATGATGGCACGAATTGACAATTAGAATTAGGGTTTCAAATTTCAACTTTCAGTGCTGCAACCTAAACATAAAAACGCATGGCATGGTATGTCACCTGTATATAGCTACTCTACTACCTAGCGCCTACAAAGTTAATCAATGCCCCCATATTGCAGAGACCTTTAAAAACACTGTTGAAGAAAAATATGCAGTGATGGCGGTGAAAGGGGTTTTGAATAGAACCAAAAAAACCTACGAGACAGAAACCAAACCAAACCAGAACGTCCCGAAACAAAAAAAAGGTTCTCTATGTTTGATACCAAATAACATAAATGCGGATTGAACAGAACGAACATCTCTTCTTCCCCTACCCCATCATCCATAAATGCTCAAATTAAAAGCCCCAGATTTGTGCCCGTGAACCTATTTTTATTTTCTTACTTTCTTTTTCTTCAAAGATTCTTGTACCTTGTTCAAAATTAATATTCCCAACTTCCTTTGTTGCAAGGTGGTTGTAAATTTTAATGCAACTTCTTCAATGCTACCACCACTAGTAACTGGCTGGTAGCCACCTCCCTTTGTTGAAGAGACATACATTCATCTCTCTCTCTCTCTCTCTCTCTCTCTCTCACTCTTTCTGTTCTTCCTGCATTATTAATATGTTTAAGTTGTTCTCTCCACCCATTGCCCCATTTCCAAATTACCTCCTTTCTTCTCCTTTCATATTTTCTGTCAGTTATTGTTCCAAGCTCGTATCAATTTATAAGCGGTAATTTCTACAACCTAGTTTTTATGTTTTGTCTATTTTTCAACCCATATTAAACTCTTTATTTTGTTGGTTTTGTACATAATGTAAGTTCATATACTTCCAATCTTTTTCTTCGGGAAGTGATTTTTGCACTCGTGCTTCTTGTTCTATACTCAGCCCTTTTTGTCTGGGACTGAAACGAGGTGAAGAGTCCGGAAGGAGAAAGTGGAAGTGCGAAAATCATTAGCTTTTTGTTTTCACTCCAAGTTTTGTTTTGTGTAAAGATGAAAATGATATGTTTGTTTTTGTAGCCTATTATATGAAAAGATGCATGGAATGGAAGCCAAAGAAAGAGATGGATTGGGATCAGTTTGAACGGGATATTGGTCCGGTTCAATAAGAAAACAGTGCTCTCAAAGTGCTTGAGCTCGGCTTTTTGATTGAGCCGTGCCAATATCACGTGTCACTGTTCCTCTTATCATATATCCCACCCTTTGCTCTATTCCAATTCAAAGGTATACACTTTCTTATTTCTATTTTTTCTTTTCATTATTCATCTAGACATAAATTAGGGTTTTTGAATTTTGTTTAGTGAAAGTTTCTCTAAGTTCTTAGCTTGTTATAATTCAATATCTACTTTCTCTAGACATTCCCCAATGCAGGGGAAATGTTGATATAGTTGTGAGATGTGAGTGATCGGTCGAGTTGTATTACGTTGATTGACCTACTACTCACATTCTACAAGATTTGCTCCACATTTGAGGAAGGGAGTTGTTAATAGCACTCTAAAATGTAATTTTGCACTATTTTGTATGTTCTTACAAAATTACAATACAGAATGATGTTTTTAGAGTGTCAACAACAATTCTCTTGCTGATTTACTGGCCTACATTAACTCTCAGAATTCAAAATGCTGGGATTAGAACAAATGCTTGACCATTTTATTGTATGTCGGCAAAATTTGTTGAGTTTCTCACAAGTCTTTAACCAAAAGAAGTCAATTGTATTTTGGATGAGTTGCCATTTTCTTCATAAGTTAATGTGGATGAGAAAGCTACTTCAAAACCGACGTCTTGGATTGGCTTTGTATGTTCATAGTTTGGTTAATTGAAATCTTGTGTGCCACTTGTAGATGCTACATTTTACCAGTTTGTGTACATCATGCCATTTTTGTTATAAAGACAAAGATTATTCTACAGTAAAATAAACCAAGGATGATTCGACATTGTTATGCATATAGCAAGAAAATGCATATTGCCAAAGGTGATTCTTGGTGTGGCAGTAAATTAAAGGCATAGCTGTTTTGTCCTGTTGTAGTAAAGTTTTCTGTGTGTTTTTTTAACTTTTGGGTTAAATTGTCCTCATAAAACACCAACTGTAATTTTGACAATGTTCCTAAGTAGTTTCTAATGGAGAAAATAATTGTACTTTTTTGTCTTTTACTGTGCTCCAATGTATGGTGTGCACCTGAAGAAATGAATGTCCAATCAAAGATTTGACAACCAAGAATCTAATATTGTGTTTGGATGATGAAATTTAAAATTATTAAAAAATTCAAAAACGTCAAAAAATAGAAATGACGTAATTTTATTTTCTAAAATTTGTGAATTTTCTTATTTGGTTGACCAAAAAGAAAATGTTGTCCAATATTCCAGTTGATAGGGTGTTGGTTTCATCCATGCATCCCGTGTTTAAAACTCTCACTCCCCCTAAATTATTGTAAATATATTCAAACCTTCCTCCTCCCTTTAATAAGAATGAATTTTAAAAAACAACTTAAAAGAACAATGAAATTAGAATACATAATCATATGTATGTAAAGAGTCATTAATATATAAATAAAAGATAGTAGTTATGAAATGTGCTAGTATTGGGGATGACGACAGCGACGATGATGGTGGGTGATGGCGGCGTCAGTGATGACGTGGGTGGAGGTGGTGGGGCATCTATGATGGT